>NW_028251710.1:0-295510 GCF_964263255.1 Lissotriton vulgaris
TGTCTGTCTACATATCACTCAATCTATTCATTGTCTGTCTGTTCTCTTTCGGTCTGCCTTCCTGTCTGTCTATCTGTGTATCTCTCTATCTGTCAAGCAGCTGACTGTCTTCTGTCGGTCCGTCTGTCTCCATATCTGTCTGTCTGTCAGTCTTTCTATTTCTCTATCTATCTATCATCTGTCTGTCTTCTGTCAGTCTATCTATCTATCTATCTATCTATCTATCTATCTATCTATCTATCTATCTATCTATCTATCTATCTGACTGTCTGTCTGTCTATCTATCAGCTATCTCTCTTCTATTAGTCTGTCTATCTATCTATCTATCTATCTATCTATCTATCTATCTATCTATCTATCTATCTATCAGCTGTCTGTTTTCTGTCAGTCTGTCTATCTATCTCTCAATCTATTCATTGTCTGTCTGTTCTCTTTCGGTCTGCCTTCCTGTCTGTCTATGTGTGAATCTCTCTATCTGTCAAGCAGCTGACTGTCTTCTGTCGGTCTGTCTGTCTTCATATCTGTCTGTTTGTCAGTCTTTCTATTTATCTATCTATCTATCTATCTATCTATCTATCTATCTATCTATCTATCTATCTATCTATCTATCAGCTGCCTGTCTTCGGTCTGTCTGTCGGTTTGTCTGCTTATCTGTCTGTCTGTCTGCTTGTCTATGTGCCTGTCTGTCAGGCTATCTATCTATCTATCTATCTATCTATCTATCTATCTATCTATCTATCTATCTATCTATCTATCTATCTATCTATCTATCTATCTATCTATCTATCTATCTATCTATCTATCTATCTATCTATCTATCTATCTATCTATCTATCTATCTATCTATCTATCTGTCTGTCTGTCTGTCTGTCTGTCTGTCTGTCTGTCTGTCTGTCTGTCTGTCTATCTATCTATCTATCTATCTATCTATCTATCAGCTGTCTGTTTTCTGTGAGTCTGTCTATCTATCTCTCAATCTATTCATTGTCTGTCTGTTCTCTTTCGGTCTGCCTTCCTGTCTGTCTATCTGTGTATCTCTCTATCTGTCAAGCAGCTGACTGTCTTCTGACCAGACGAGTACCGGAGCAGTAAGAGGCTTACCTTTTGTGGGGGCACAGGAGAGAGAGCCACGAGGAGACCAGTCCCAGCCTAACATCCTTGGTCCAGCGCCAGCAGCACTTCTCTGCCGCCAGTCGCGCCGCCGCTCCGGGACTACAGTTCCCGTGAGCCTTTGCGGCGGCGCGTTCCCTGACGCGCTCAACGCGACAGGAGGGGCTTCAAAGGAAGCAAGCCCTCGGCGGAGCAGGGGGTCCTGACCAGACGAGTACCGGAGCAGTAAGAGGCTTACCTTTTGTGGGGGCACCAGAGAGAGAGCCACGAGGAGACCAGTCCCAGCCTAACATCCTTGGTCCAGCGCCAGCAGCACTTCTCTGCCGCCAGTCGCGCCGCCGCTCCGGGACTACAGTTCCCGTGAGCCTTTGCGGCGGCGCGTTCCCTGACGCGCTCAACGCGACAGGAGGGGCTTCAAAGGAAGCAAGCCCTCGGCGGAGCAGGGGGTCCTGACCAGACGAGTACCGGAGCAGTAAGAGGCTTACCTTTTGTGGGGGCACAGGAGAGAGAGCCACGAGGAGACCAGTCCCAGCCTAACATCCTTGGTCCAGCGCCAGCAGCACTTCTCTGCCGCCAGTCGCGCCGCCGCTCCGGGACTACAGTTCCCGTGAGCCTTTGCAGCGGCGCGTTCCCTGACGCGCTCAACGCGACAGGAGGGGCTTCAAAGGAAGCAAGCCACCCGCGTCGCGGGACGCGAGCGGGACGCCCGGGCGAAGCCCGGGCAAAGGGCGGGCCCTCTGAGGCCCTCCGAGGCGCGACAAGGCCAGGCTAGGCCACCCCTCTGAAGACGACCACGTGGGCTTGAGGTACGGCTGTCTGGTTCCTTACTTTGGGAGTAAATTTCGTCCAACAACACAGTAGCTAGTCAATTCCCTCTAGTCGGTCACCTTACACAGCATTACCCGCCAAGACCAGCAAGTCATCCGGCCATAGTCTAGCCGACAGCGCGAGTTTTTGACCCTACAAACATCAACCTAAAATATGGGCAAAAAATTGGTTCCTCAATCTGCCGAGGCTGTAAACACCCTTGATTCATATCTAGTGCAAGTGGTAACCAGCATCAACAGCAAGAGAAGGCAATCTCTGGGCCTAAGCCAATCGCCAGTGCTGCTTGCAGATAGCCCGTCCACAAGCACAGCAATGTCCGATTCCCTGATAGGAAACGCACAGTCAATTGCTGCAGATTCTGGCCCTAACTCTCCTATCAATCACATTGAAGCCACTGAAGACTCGACTTCTGCCAAGGACAGCGCTGATCTTATAGATTTAGCTGACGACGCCTCCACCGAGACAAGCATCCAGACAGACGTCATAGACGAGGCCCCTCAGCTCCAGTCTCCCCCTAATCGCGCTGTTAGAGCATGTAGGAAAATAGCAGCCAAGAGAGGGGGGAAACAACAGGGGAGGAAGAAGCCAGCCACCCCACCCTTCAGAAGGACGGGTAACCTCACAGACCATGAGTTAGATCTCGAGTCTAGGCGCATATCCGATGATGATCTCTTCAACAGGATCCAAGAAATGATGGATATCAAGATCAAAACTATTATAAAGCCTCTGATCGGGAAAGTGGACAAATTGACCGCCGAAGTTAAGAAATTGGGAGGGGTTTATGGTAACTTGGCTAAGGAATTAGAGAACCTTTCAACCCTCGTCGCAGATTTAATATCTACGGATGAGGATGTTCCCTCTACTGATAGTAGTGCGCAGCCCATTCAATCAGACTTGCCACACCCACCCCCATCCTTAACATCAATAGCCCCGAATCAGAGTGCGGCAACTGGGGGCTCTCACGCCACCACCACTGACGCAACAGCTGCATGTAACCAAGAGGCCAGCCCGGTCCAGTTTATAGCGGAAGCCTTACCGCTAGTCTTGGTATTGGCCAACGTTCCTGTCTTGTCACAAGATAAAACAGAGTCCAACCAGGATCTCAAGGACAAAGCCTTACATTGGCTTTCTAACAACATTTACATGGCGCAAGAAGGGTTTGATAAATTGGCAGGTGATATAGTTTCGACCAGGAGGGTACCTTGGATTGGCAACAAGCCGAAAAAGTTCCAGGGAGACTGCGTCATTATAAACTTCACTAACGCAGATGTTCTCCCCGAAATCCTGACCAATCTCTTTCCGCCTCAACGGCGTAATGGATCCATAGTCCCGTTAACACTCAGATTTTTTAACAACGAGAACCAATCTGCTACTTTAGCCACTACCAACAGGCCAACAAAGTATAGGAACAATAGCAGCTGGGGAGGGGCAATGGGCTCCCGATTTACTAGCGATCGGTTTCTGCCTGCATCGCAGCAACTGCCAGGAAGAACCAATTACCCATACGAGCGGCTCATCCCCCCGGCTCTCCCGCACGTGCTCGGCCTTAACGGGTGGATGAACGGCGAACCCGGTTACGAATACAGTGCACGGGGTATCAGGCCAACACGGTGGCACAGAATGGATCCGGCCATGGGCCACCCAATCACCCCACATCATCAGTGGAATCAAGCTCATGCTGTTCAGACCCACCCAGCCACTCCTTCTGCTTGGGGCTTCACCACAGGCAATAGGTTTGGCCCCTTATCGGACCTTAACACCTGTGATTGACTTGCATCAAGATCTAACCCAAACAATTCTGGACCAATTAATTCGAACCCACGCAAAGAGGGCCAAAACATCGAGGAACTCCAAAGCTCCTACAAGCCTAATGCAGTCATAGAGCCACATATACCCATCACTCGTGGTCAGCAAACACTTGCATTTGGGTCAGACGTTGCTCCTGATGTGGGCACTATCAGCGGGATGACACAGCATCGCTGTCATGTGAATTCTACTAGGGTTACATCAGCACAAGTTCCTAAGGAAGGTGACTCTGAGAGTGGCAGTGAACCTATGACTATTAGGGAGTCATGTAGGATTTTAAGTTGGAATGTGGCAGGCCTAAGCACCAAACGCCAGGACCCAGTATGGTGTAGATTTATTTCAAAGTACCACATCATCGCGCTGCAAGAAACATGGGACACTTCCAGCAATATCTGGTGGGATGGGTACACCAGTTTTGCAACTTCTGCTGTTCCTAGTAGAATGGGTAGAGCCAAAGGCGGCCTGGTGCTCTTATTCTCCGTGGATCTAAAAGGAAGTTACAGACAGATCAGGTCTGAATCTGATAACATATTGATCGTTGAAAGGACTATCAATAAAACTAGCAGGACCTTATATGTCAACTTCTATAATTCAAGTAACTGTGCTTATAATGGTCGAAATATCGCTAATTTAGATAGCATTTTAAATTCAGTCCTACAGAATATCTCTTTTGTATTTGAGTTAGTTTTACTAGGTGATTTTAACATTCATTTATGTAATTTAGCCTGTAAGGGAATAGTAGCATGTGATGATGAGGACGCCGCCTTGGTTGCGCCCCACTTCGAACATACCACAGAGGGACAGGAGCTCGAAGACCTACTGGCTACTCATAACCTTTATGAGCCCAATTTCGGCGCTAGAACGCCAACTTTTAACGGTAGCCAGCATGGTTCTGTGATAGACTATATTTTCGTTTCTCTTGGTATTCTATCTCTTATCACGGCATACAGGACGGTGGAAACCCACTTCAGTGACCACAACCCAGTGCTTCTTGAAGTGGCGTGGGGCAGCCAGATGGGTCCAGCACCATCAATCGTAAACTCAGCCTCCTCTTTGAGGACCACAGATCAAGATAGAAGAATAAAATGGGCAAAGGTGATCCCGGAAAACTTTTACAAAAAATGCTTCCCTAAGATTAAAATGCAGACTGAGTTGTGTCAGAATCCTGATACTCAAGGGAGCCTATTGGTTTCAGCCTACGAGGAAATATGCGCACAGGTTTCGAATGATCTTATAGCTAAACCTCTTTCGGGAACTCAAGTTCATAAGCGTTGGTTCGACGCTGCATGTTCAAAGGCACATAGAGACCTGCTGGCGGCTCTTAAAATTGTTCCAAGACCAAAAGAGGAAATTGCGAGGCTAAGGAAAATCTATAAGTCAGCTGTAAAGAGCCGCAAAGACTCCATTAAGCGCGAAACATGGGAGGAACTCCTCTCAGCGTCAGTGCTTAAGGACAGCAGAAGATTCTGGGAAATCATCAAGCACCCTCTTTTTTCGGAAGATGATAATTTACCAATGGACTGTGTGATCACTGAGGAAAAATGGCTATCCTTTTTTAAAAATGTGTATGGGGGCAACGCAGCCGTAGAGGACATTAATAGTCGCTTACCTTCTTATGGGAATGTTAACCCCATTGTTTTTAATCCCCAAGAAGTAGAAAAGGCGCTTATGGAAACCACCAAACATAAGGCTCCGGGCCCGGATGGAGTCCCGGCCGACTTTTTTATGTTCTCCCCTAAAATGTGGTCGAGAGTGTTGTCTAACGTGTTTAATGCAGTAAACTCCAACGCAGCACCCGCCTCATGGGCTAACTCTATTATCGTTCCCATTTATAAAAACAAAGGCCAGAGGGACGACCCAGCATTTTATAGGCCCATATCTCTGTTGGACTCCACCGTAAAAATTTTGGGGAAAGTTCTTTTAGTAAGATTGAGGGAGAACGTTGAGGGATGTGGCAGGCTGTGCGACCTACAATATGGCTTTAGAGAGAGTAAAGGCACGATCGAGCAATGCATTAATTTGTATTTACTCATATCTAAGTATACAATGGCTAAGGAGGGCTCAGTTTTTCTGGCCTTTATGGACCTTTCGTCGGCCTTCGACCTCGTTAATAGGTCCAAATTATGGTCGATTTTGTTAGATATGGGAATTGACGAAGCCCTAGTCATGTATATGGCCTCGTTACATCAGGAGCTTTTCGCAGCTGTCCGAGTGTCCAACAATGGCAGGTGTACCTCCTCATTTAAATCCCTCAAAGGAGTACGCCAAGGCTGCATCCTGGCCCCTACGCTTTTCACCATTTATATTAACGGCTTGGGGGCACACCTGAGGGGCAGGGGCACGGACGTACCGCGCGCAGGAGACACCCACATCCCGGCACTCCTGTACGCGGACGATGCCGTGTTGATAGCCCGTACGGGTGTTGGCCTGCAGATTCTTCTTGACGCCTTTGGTTCCTTTATGGAAAATCTGGATCTAAAGGTTAACGCATCTAAATCCCACACCATGGTCATGGGTATAGAGGGCGCAAAGAGAAGACACAAATCATTCTTCTGCAGGGGGACCCCTGTGTCCGAGGTAACCACATTTCCCTATCTGGGAGTGCTGTTCGATCAAAAATGTACTTGGGGCCCACAGATAAATGCAAAGAGGTTGGCAGTAATTAGATCTTCCTCCGCACTCCTGGGCTTTGCTGGCAAATTGGGTGCCAGGCCAATGGAAGCGTTGTTGAAGATACACAAAAGTAAGCCTGTTGCCATCGCATCTTATGGATCTCCTCTGTGGGGTTATGTAAACCTCGACCCCATTCAGAGAGCAGAAAACAGATTCATAAGATCCCTTCTCTCTGTCCCCCAATCAACCCCCACCTATTCCATTCACAAGGAGGTTGGGCTGCCATATCTGTCGGACCTATTAAGTGTTGCACCCCTGATCCTGTGGCTGAAAATGTGGTTAAATGCTGACTTACCTCTGAACCATAAAATCCTGAGGGACGTCCTATCACTGGACAAGCAGAGCAAAATTCCTTGGCTGGCCTATCTAAGTAAATCATTCTCAGACCTGGGTCGCCCAGAACTTTTCCGTTCCCCTGAGAAAATCACGACCCGCGACATAGTCCAAACAAAAAAAGCCTTTATAGAAAGGAAGGAAGCAAGCCGTGAGGCAGTTGAGCTTCAGAAGCCGGCAGTTAGGGCTCACTTTCTATTGATGAGCGATTCTCAATTGGCCCCTTATCTTCACTTCGTAACTATCCCTTACCATAGGTTTTTATTAACTAAACTAAGGTTCAACCTTATTCATTTTCACCTAGGCTCTTTTAAGGGTTGGCAGAAGCCAGAACTAGCCGCCCTTTGCAGCTGCGACCACTTTTCTGTGCAGGACACTATGCACTTCATCATGTTCTGTAGCTTATTTCATGAGCAGAGGAAAAAACACTTGCTCCCCTTACTCAAAAATGCTGGGTTCACACAGGTGAGACCCGCACTGCTCTATCTACAGCTTATGACTAACCCATGCATAGCATTTGGTCTTGCAAATTTTTTAGTCGCGGCAGCTAGGGCGAAAGTTGCTGGCAAACCTCCGCCCTAAAAGTTTACTATACGTATGAAATTACATTATAGGCACTGT
The DNA here is from genome assembly GCF_964263255.1 of Lissotriton vulgaris. Lineage (NCBI taxonomy): Eukaryota > Metazoa > Chordata > Amphibia > Caudata > Salamandridae > Lissotriton > Lissotriton vulgaris. The sequence continues at coordinate 7,372 of NW_028251710.1, forward strand.
TTTATATATATACATACCTTTTAATTATGTGTAAATAGTATTTAAAATGTGTATCGATTTAGATGTTTTTAAATGTTATGACCGCAACGTATACTTTTTAAACGTGCTGTTTTAATGTTTTCTTTCTTTGTATGACTTTAATTAAGTCGAATAAAGATATTCTGACTGACTGACTGACTGACTGTCTTCTGTCGGTCTGTCTGTCTCCATATCTGTCTGTTTGTCAGTCTTTCTATTTATCTATCTATCTATCTATCTATCTATCTATCTATCTATCTATCTATCTATCTATCTGCTGCCTGTCTTCGGTCTGTCTGTCGGTTTGTCTGCTTTTCTGTCTGTCTGTCTGCTTGTCTATGTGCCTGTCTGTCAGGCTATCTATCTATCTATCTATCTATCTATCTATCTATCTATCTATCTATCTATCTATCTATCTATCTATCTATCTATCTATCTATCTATCTATCTATCTATCTATCTATCTATCTATCTATCTATCTATCTATCTATCTATCTATCTATCTATCTATCTATCTATCTATCTATCTATCTATCTATCTGTCTGTCTGTCTATCTGTCTGTCTGTCTGTATGTCTGTCTGTCTGTCTGTCTGTCTGTCTGTCTGTCTGTCTGTCTGTCTGTCTATCTATCATTCCTTCGTGGAGGTTGGTTTTGGCGGTGATGGGGTCCTTGGTGAGGGAGAGGATCAGTTGAGTGTCGTTGGCATAGGAGATTATGTTGAGGTTGCGCTGTCGGGTGACGTGTGCGAGCGGGGCCATGTAAATATTGAACAGTGTTGGGCTGAGGGAGGAGCCCTGGGGTACGCCACAGATGATCTCGGAGGCTTTGGATCGGAATGGGGGGAGGTGGACGCTCTGAGTTCTGCCAGAAAGGAAGGAGGTGGTCCATTCCAGGGCTTTGTCTCAGATCCCTACGGCGTGGAGGCGTGCCCGTAGTGTGCGGTGGCAGACGGTGTCGAAGACGGCGGAGAGGTCCAGGAGGAAGAGGGCTGTGGTCTCACCGTTGTCAAACTCGTAATCAGGCACTAAGGGCCTGATTACGAGTTTGGCGGACAGGGTTACTCCATCACAAACGTGACGGATATCATGTCTGTCAAATTATAATTCCATTTTATCCTATGGAACTTGTACTTTGGCGGACCGTATAACCCTCATGTTTGTGACCGAGTAGCCCACCCACCAAACTCATATTCAGGCCCTTAGTGCTTTAGTTCTTCTAGGTGCAACGTCTGGAAGTGGAATTGTTGCTGGGATGAATACCGGCAAGCATCAGTCACAGGTGTTGATGCCTCACAGTGGATGCTTTCCCGACCTCGAGCACAGACTCTCGATCAGGTTGTGCCTCATGTTAGCGTATTGCACTGAGGAATAAAAACAAGCATTTGCAATGCAATACGTCCCGCTTTTACGCAAGTTTGAGCTATTGCTATAGCAAATGGCATTGCCTTTAATTTATGTTTTGGTTTTTAAAACATAAATAAAAAGCATTGTCATTTACAATGCTAAAAGCTGAAACTCTTGCAACTGCCAGACCTATTCCAGTTCCATCAGTTAAAAAGTTACTAAAAATGTAGCAACAGGTGTTGCCGCACAGTGGAAAGCTCTTTGCAAACTTTGACTGGCAACCCTTCTGTTGCTGGCTGCTATATTTGGGTGTTAATTTGGAACTAATGAGGTGCAAACAATGCCCACAGAGTGTTAACAAGTGTAAAAATGGCAAAATATTGAATAATACTATCTTAAAACGTGCCACATTTCGCCGCATAATGTGCCTCTTCTTGCTGCATAATTTACTCAACCCTGCTGCATAATAAGGCCCTCCCCTGCCGCATAATTCCAGTTGCCCTAATTATAGTTACAAAACCTCAAAAAGAAGCAAGGCTGGATTGGCATTCATCATAATTGGGGAGTGTCATCTGCACATCACACCAGATGTCATTTGAAAGCGTTTAACTCACTGAGCCATATTTGCGCACGGTTAGGAGTTACGAGTTGGAAGGTATTTAAAATGTAACTGAGAATCATATATTGGATGCGTTAAATACATCAACCTTTTAAATATAGCTCCTGTCAAGTTATGCATAGCATAACATACAAAAAGAACAACCAAATGCTGGTGCCACTGATTACCTAGTTTTAACTAATTGTCCCTTCTGCTACCCTTGCTAGTTTTAATTCCCCCTTTCTTCCTCTTTCTGCTACCACCCTACACTTTTCTACTCCCTTTCTTACTCCTGTTGGTTCTTCCTATTCCTACTTTGCCTGTTTGTCAGTGTTTTCCTGCCTCTTGCTCTCTTATTTGTCTTCTCTCTCTCACGTGAGCCAGCCTGAAGATGAAGAACCTCAAACAGGGGTGGTGGTGGCTCCCACCTTCAACCACCAACACTCTTTAAACAGTGGGTCACATTAATGGCACATTAATGGCCTCCTTCCTAAATAGGAGGTATTAGTTTGACTTTTTCTGCTTTATTAAGGAGTCCGTAGGTCACTGGGGAATGGGGCAATGTATGTCCAAATGGTGGGGGTCACTGATTACCTAGTTTTAATTAATTGTCCCTTCTGCTACTCTTCCTAGTTTTAATTCCCCTTTCTTCTACCACCCTACACTTTTTGCCTCCCTTTCTCACTCCTATTGGTTCTTTCCTATTCCTACTCTGCCCGTTTGTCAGTGTTTTCCTCCCTCTAGCTCTCTTATCTGTCTTCTCTTTCTCACAATAGACAGCCTGAAGATGAAGAACCTCAAACAGGGGTGGTGGTGGCTCCCACCTTCAACCACCGACACTCTTTAAACAGTGGGTCACATTAATGGCACATTAATGGCCTCCTTCCTAAATAGGAGGTATTAGTTTGCCTTTTTCTGCTTTATTAAGGAGTCCGTAGGTCACTGGAGAATGGGGCAATGTATGTCTCGGATGAATGTCTGAGTCACAGTGTAGGAAGGGGGAGGCTCTAGTTGGCGCAGTGTGGCACTAGCGACAAGCAGGGACTCTCTCTTCCTCGTCAGGGCTGAGGGTTACCTTCCAGACAACCTCTGCTTACCCTCTAGGTAGTGTGGCTTAAGCAGTCGCAGGCTAATCTTTGGGGCACATAGGGTTAAACACTTGCAACAGTACACCTTTACAACCAACCCACCACACAACGAGACCAGACTGTATTCTGTAAAAATATATATCTTTATATAGATTTTAAGCAGGCTTGTGAATACAGTCAATATACTTTATGGAAAACGGTTGCAGGTTGCTTGATTCGGGTTACCACAGTTCTTATAGAAGTTCTCTTGAGGCCCGTAGGCCAGTGTTACTCAAAGTCCTTGTGGAGCCGGCGGCTTCCAGGGGATCTGTCCCACGTCGCGTTGCCTTCCCGGGGGTCGCTGGTCGTTGCGGCTCTTCGGCTGAGCAGGTCAGCGGTCGTCCGGGGCAGCGGTGTTCTGTGGCGGCAGGGTCCTCTCCTCGTCGTCCGCTCCAACCCTGGAGGCGGCGGCTGTGCGGTGGTGGCAAGTGGCAGTACGGTCCCCAAGTGCAGGACGTACCCAGCCAAGTGCCGGTGCAGCTGTGGGCTCACAGCTGGGCTGTCGGGCAGGCTACCGACCTTGCGGATTCTCGTAGGGCAACTGTCCGTCTTTGCAGGTGAGTGACTGCTCGCTATGCAGTCACCTCGAGAGCTCGGACCGGACGGGTCCTCCTTTGCTTTGCTCTCGGGCTCCCGGTGCAGTTGCGGTCACGGTGTTCGGGCCAGCGGCGGCTGGTCCTTACTTTGCTTCCGCTGTTGCGTTGGGCCCTGGTCACGGTGGTCGGGAGGGCGTTGAAACCTTAGAGGAGATTCCTTCGTCAGTGCTGCGGCGATGGTCAGCACCCGCAGTCGCTTTCTTCCAAGGGGGGTTGCGTCCACTGGTCCTGGGACGCTGGTCAGGGGGCAAGTTTAGTTGCAAACCCTTGGAGATCTCTCTAGCAGAGTTTGGCACAAATAGAGCAAAAGTCTTTTCGTAGTCTTTTTGTCTTCCTCTCCTTCAGCAGCAAGGCACCAGACACAGGCAAGAGTCAGCACCCTTCCTCGTCTCTCACGGTCCTTCTCGTAGGGCAGAGTCCTTCTGTGGCCCAAACCGGATCTAATTTTCAAGGAGCAGGGCTCCTTCTTTTATAGGCCAATTCTTTTGTTCTTGCAGGCCAGGGGGGCCTTTGCATAGCCACTCTCAGTTCTGGAGTACCCCCGCGGGTGTACTCCGGCTTCTGCTTTCAGTGTGAGGGGCAGGCGCATCAGACGCCCCACAGGGGGTGGAGCCAGCATTGTCCGGACAGGGGTGGCCAGAGTACCTTGTTGATGGGGGCTTCGCCCTTCCTGGGCCAGGTGCCGGCAGAGTCATCCGCCGCTCCCCAGGAGGGTGGAGCCAGCATTGTGGTGGCCGAGCACAGTGACAGTTCGAGTCAAGAGGCACTCCTACCTCCCACTAAGGTGTAATCTGCGCATTCACCACCTGCCATCCCTCCAGCCCTGTCACTCACACATCCCAGACAGTCAGATACACATACCAGCAGAGGCGGCTGAAATGGTTAAGCAAGCAAAGGCTAACTTTCTAAAAGTAGCATTTGCAAACCCAGGATATTAAAATAAACTTGACTACAAGAAATATCTTATCATCCTGAGTTCAGGCATACTAAACATGACTCGCTACCATGCTCCTTGAGCCTGCGGGGATTATAGGGTGTAATAATCCTCGCAGCTCAGTCTGGCCTAATGGAGCAGGTAGCCTTCAATAGTGAAATACGGTCTTCGTTGTAAGTCACTACTAGGACATGCCGCGCACATCAGGGCTTGTCCTACCTTGCACCTACAACGCACCCTGCCCGCAGGCCTACCATAGGGGTGACTAATATGTAGTCAAGGGAAGGGTCGGTGCTGGCAAGTGGGGACACTTGCCCAGCTAGCGTGACAGTACGAGACCGCACGCGGGTTCTGCGGTCGCAGTTCCCAGACACATCTTTACGGCTGCTTCGGTGGGTGGCGCAACCAGCGCTGCAGGCCCACCAGCAGTATTGGCATCTACAAGCCCCGGCACTCTCTCGTGCACTTTACGAGGGACTAACAGTAAATCCAATGCACCAATCATGGATACCAATCGTATGTACAATTTACAGTAGGGAGCACTTGCACTGCGGCACGGATCAGCCGTGGCGCAGTGCCCTGAGTATCGGAAAACCAGCAAAACATCGGAGGCACATCAGCAAAAAGTGGAAGGGAGACTCACGCCAAGGTGCCAGGTCTAACATGTGTCCCCTCCAGCTGAAATGTGGGAGGAACTACCCTTCCCCAGGGAGTTCCACATCACTAAGGCGGAAAAATCTGGACAGACCGTCAGCGTTGGCGTGATCGGTGCCAGGGCGGTGTTCCACCGTAAAGTCCATACTCTGTAGAGAAATGGACCACCTCAACAGTTTCGGGTTCTCACCCCTCATTTGCATCAACCATCTGAGGGGCCTGTGGTCTGTCTGAACTCGGAAGTGAGACCCAAACAAGTAGGGTCTTAGCTTCTTCAGCGCCCAGACCACAGCAAATGCTTCTCGCTCTATTGCACTCCACCTACTTTCCCGTGGAAGTAACCTCCGATTTATGAAGGCTACGGGTTGGTCAAAGCCCTCCTCAGTCATCTGTGAAAGAACAGCCCCTACACCATGCTCTGAAGCGTCTGTTTGCACAATGAACTCCTTGGAGAAATCTGGGGCCAGGAGCACGGGCGCCGTGCACATGGCAGTCTTCAGGGTGTCGAAAGCCTTCTGACAGGTGTCAGTCCAAATCACATTCCTGGGCTGCTTTTTCGAAGTCAGCTCCGTCAAGGGGGTCACGATCGTGCCATAGCCCTTGACAAACCTCCTGTAATACCCAGTGAGCCCCAGGAAGGCTCTCACGGCAGTCTGGGTCTTGGGGGGTTCCCAAGCCAGGATGGTTTCGATTTTGGGCTGCAAGGGGGCTACCTTGCCACTCCCAACTTGGTGTCCCAAGTACACCACTGAACCCTGCCCAATCTGGCACTTGCTTGCCTTGATTGTGAGGCCTGCTCTGCGCAGGGCCATCAACACTTCCCAGAGGTGTCGCAGGTGTTCGGGCCAGGTGCCGCTGAACACCGCGATGTCATCCAGGTAGGCGGCACTGAACTCGTCCAGTCCAGCCAACACCTGGTTGACCAATCTCTGAAAGGTGGCAGGGGCATTCTTCATTCCAAATGGCATAACCCGGAACTGGAAATGCCCATCTGGTGTAGAGAATGCCGACCTCTCCTTTGCCCCATCGGTCAAGGCGATCTGCCAGTACCCAGACTTTAAATCAAACGTGCTGAGAAACCGGGCAGCCCCTAGCCGATCAATGAGCTCGTCAGCTCTGGGGATGGGGTGCGCGTCAGTCTTCGTGACTGAATTGAGTCCTCTGTAGTCCACACAGAACCGTAGTTCGGGTGTGGCTCCCGGCGCAGCAGCCTTCGGCACCAAGACCACGGGGCTGGACCAAGGACTGCTGGAAGACTCAACCACCCCGAGGGCAAGCATCTTGGAGCCCTCCTCCTTGATGCAGGCCCGTACCCTGTCAGTTACCCTGTAAGCCTTATGCTTCACCGGTAAGCTGTCTCCAGTGTCCACATCATGGACGCACCAATCTGTGACACTCGGAACCAGGGAGAACAGGTCTGGAAACTGCCCCAGCAACTGGCGGCAGTCCTCCTGTTGTTCGGCGGTCAGGGAGGGTGAGAGGTTAACTCCATCCACTGACCCATCCTTCTCACAGGCCACCAAGAGGTCAGGAAGAGGCTCCGACTCCTCCTCCATTCCGTCATCGGTTGCCAACAACATGCCCACTTCGGACCTCCGCAAGTGGGGCTTGAGGCGGTTGACATGTAGGACCCGCAAAGGGTTCCTGGGCGTCTTCATGTCCACCAAGTATGTCACGGGGCTCTTGCGCTCCACAACCTCAAATGGTCCTGTCCACTTATCCTGAAGGGCACAGGGCTCCACTGGGGCCAAGACATACACCTCCTGTCCAGGCTGAAGCTCGACCAGAGTGGCATTCTGATCGTACCACCGCTTCATTTCTTCCTGGCTCGTTTCCAGGTTTGCCTCGGCAAGTTGTCTGAAGCGTCTGGTTTGGTTTCTGAAGGCCAGCATGTAGCTATATACATTCTGGGGAGGTTTCCTGGGAGATTGCTCCCAGCCTTCCTTTACCAAACTCAGTGGTCCTCTCACGGGGTGACCGTACAGCAGTTCAAAGGGGCTGAACCCTAGGGACTTCTGTGGTACCTCGCGATATGCAAAAAGCAGGCATGGCAAGAGGACGTCCCACTTACGCCTCATCGGACCTTCCAGGCCCATGATCATGCCTTTGAGGGTTCGGTTGAATCTTTCAACCAACCCGTTACCTTGGGGATGGTAGGGTGTGGTGAACTTGTACATTACGCCACACTCCTGCCAAAGGGACTTCATATATTTCGATATGAAGTTGGTCCCCCTGTCGCTCACCACCTCTAGAGGGAATCCTACGCGTGAGAAAATTCCCATCAGTGCACGCCCCACCACGGGAGCCGTCACTGTCCTCAGAGGGATGGCTTCAGGGTACCGGGTGGCATGGTCCACCAAGACCAGGATGAACCTGTTGCCCATGGCTGTCTTGGGGTCCAGAGGCCCAACGATGTCAATACCCACTCGCTGGAATGGCGTACCAACCACAGGGAAGGGTTGGAGGGGAGCCTTGTTCTTCCCTCCCGTCTTCCCACTTGCCTGGCAAGTCGGACAGGTTCTGCAATAAGCGTCTGAGCTTTTATGCATTTGGGGCCAGTAGAAGTGGGTGACAAGCCTGTCATAGGTCTTGTCCATCCCCAAATGTCCTGCTAAAGGCACATCATGAGCCAGACCCAGTAGGAAGGCTCTGAACTTCTGGGGTACCACCAGCACACGGGCTGACCCAGGTTCAGCAGCCTTAGGCTCCGAATACAGGAGGTCGTTCTCCCAGTACACGTAATGTGTTTTGGCCTGAACACCATTGGCCTGGTCTGCAGCCTGCTGCCGCATACCCACGAGAGAAGGGCATTCTTTCTGCTCCCTGCAGAATTCCTCCCTGGAGGGTCCTCCTTCTTGCTGCCAATGGGTCAGCTCAGGCAGGTCCCCCAGTTCGGCGATCTGTTCCCCTGTAGGCTCCAGGGCATCCCCCTCAAGGTCTGCCTCCTCCTGGACCGTAGGAACTTCAGGGGCCGATTTCCCGCGCCCCCTGCGCCTTCTCCCCAAGGCCGGTTCCTGGGCCTCTCCATCAGGCCCCAGGACCTCTCGATCACCCTTACTGGCTGCCATCGACCGGGTGGTCACGCACGCCCAGTCAGGCAGACCCACCATCCGCAGGTGAGTCGCTTTCTCCACCTTTTCCCAAGGGGAGTGCTCCAAGTCGTTCCCTAGCAAACAGTCAACAGGCATGGTTTTTCTCACACAGACCTGCAGAGTACCAGAGACCCCCCCACTCGAAGGGAACTTGAGCCATCGGACACTGACTCTCAGAATTATCAGCGTTGATAACTCTACAGTAGGCATGGGGTACAACCTGCTCTTGAGACACCAGGTGCTGCCTCACTGCAGTCACACTGGCTCCTGTGTCTCTAAGAGCCTCAGCTTCCTTGCCATTGATGATCACCACCTGCCCATATTTCTTAGTGTTAGAGGGCAGGTAGTTTGTCGGGATCATCTCACTGTCTCCTAGCGAGACTAGGGTCATGTGAACGGGATCTCCACCCCCCGGGACCATCATTTCTTCTCCCAGGTGAACGCTAGTCACTTGTCGGGGCGGAGCACCAGTGGGTGCAGGTTTTCCAAATAGGCGACACTTGGGGTCACTGGATATGTGCCCAGGCTCGCCACATTTGAAACAATTGAAGGGCCCCTTTGGAACAGGTTTACCTGTCGGGTCCCCATTCTGCTTCGGGGGTGGGGGAGGCTGAGAACCCTGCTGCGGATTCCCTTGGGAACTACTTTGGGGGCCTTTTTGGAACCCTTTCTGTTTTCCCCCCTTGTCCCCCCCACTCTTCTGCTGGGGACCCTGCCCACTCTTGGCGGAATCTCCCACGGGACCCTTGTGGACCCTGGTGCTGAGCCAGCGGTCCGCCTCCTCAGCAAGCTTCCTCGGGTTGGACAGCTTGCTATCGATCAGGTGTTGGCGTAACTCAGGAAAACAGTGATCAGACAAGTGCTCCCATGCAATTAAATCAAAGAGACCTTGAAAATCATTAACTTTGTTACCTTTCACCCAACCATCCAGTGCTCTGCAAAAGTAAGTCACATACTCCACATACGTATTCCCAGGCCGCTTAGTACATCCCCTAAACTTCTGTCTATACATTTCAGGGGTAAGCCCGTACCTGTTTAATAAAGCTTCTTTCATGTGGGCATAGGATCTCTGATTCTCAATGGGCAAATCTAGCAAGGTATCTCTCCCTTCGCTAAGGAACCTTCCCCACAACCCCGCTCCCCAATCCTTGTCAGGGACCCGGTGGGAGGACATGGCTACCTCGTATGCCCTAAACCACTGTCCTATGTCATCCCCCTTAAAGAACTCCTTAACTACGTCCTTCGGGATGTGCACTCTTGACTCTACCTGCACTGGCGATGTGCTGCCACCAGAGGGAGGCCGATCCAAGTCTCTCTCCTTGAGACTTATCTCCCTCATTTTCACCTCGTAATCCATCTGGTGCTTTCGCTCTTCCAGCGCCATTCTTTTCGTTTCAAGCTCCAGCTGAATTTTCAATTCTGCCAACTTTCTCTCGTGATTCCGGGTTTCCTTCCTGTCCGCCAGCTCCTCTGGCGACAGGCCTTTACCCAAGCTGTGCTCGCTGTCTTGCCTTTCTAGATCGATCAGATCCCCAAGCGCATTTTGCTCCTCCGTCGTATTCTGCTCGGCGAGGACGTCTTGCTCTTCCGGGGTCTTTCTGGACTCCACCCAGGCTTTCAGGGCCTTGTAGAGCTCCGGCTTGTTTTTGCAACCAGTGTGCGGAACCTTTAGTTTCCTACAGAAAAACTTCAGCTCCATCTTTGAGTATTTGTCCAGCTTTGCGGCATCCCACTCTATCTCCAACACCTCGGAGGTCGTGGACTCCGCTCCATCCAGGCTCTTTGTGCCCGGCATGGTTTCTGCACTCGGAATCTTCTTTTAGCAAAATTCAAAAAGCAAAGTCTGTCGTTTAGTAACTGTACCGTAATCCTTGTGTAGTGGTCAGAAGCTCAGGTATAACTATCGCAAGTGTAAATTCGAAATCCTCACCGCTGCGTCCAATGTAGGAAGGGGGAGGCTCTAGTTGGCGCAGTGTGGCACTAGCGACAAGCAGGGACTCTCTCTTCCTCGTCAGGGCTGAGGGTTACCTTCCAGACAACCTCTGCTTACCCTCTAGGTAGTGTGGCTTAAGCAGTCGCAGGCTAATCTTTGGGGCACATAGGGTTAAACACTTGCAACAGTACACCTTTACAACCAACCCACCACACAACGAGACCAGACTGTATTCTGTAAAAATATATATCTTTATATAGATTTTAAGCAGGCTTGTGAATACAGTCAATATACTTTATGGAAAACGGTTGCAGGTTGCTTGATTCGGGTTACCACAGTTCTTATAGAAGTTCTCTTGAGGCCCGTAGGCCAGTGTTACTCAAAGTCCTTGTGGAGCCGGCGGCTTCCAGGGGATCTGTCCCACGTCACGTTGCCTTCCCGGGGGTCGCTGGTCGTTGCGGCTCTTCGGCCGAGCAGGTCAGCGGTCGTCCGGGGCAGCGGTGTTCTGTGGCGGCAGGGTCCTCTCCTCGTCGTCCGCTCCAACCCTGGAGGCGGCGGCTGTGCGGTGGTGGCAAGTGGCAGTACGGTCCCCAAGTGCAGGACGTACCCAGCCAAGTGCCGGTGCAGCTGTGGGCTCACAGCTGGGCTGTCGGGCAGGCTACCGACCTTGCGGATTCTCGTAGGGCAACTGTCCGTCTTTGCAGGTGAGTGACTGCTCGCTATGCAGTCACCTCGAGAGCTCGGACCGGACGGGTCCTCCTTTGCTTTGCTCTCGGGCTCCCGGTGCAGTTGCGGTCACGGTGTTCGGGCCAGCGGCGGCTGGTCCTTACTTTGCTTCCGCTGTTGCGTTGGGCCCCGGTCACGGTGGTTGGGAGGGCGTTGAAACCTTAGAGAAGATTCCTTCGTCAGTGCTGCGGCGATGGTCAGCACCCGCAGTCGCTTTCTTCCAAGGGGGGTAGCGTCCACTGGTCCTGGGACGCTGGTCAGGGGGCAAGTTCAGTTGCAAGCCCTTGGAGATCTCTCTAGCAGAGTTTGGCACAAATAGAGCAAAAGTCTTTTCGTAGTCTTTTTGTCTTCCTCTCCTTCAGCAGCAAGGCACCAGACACAGGCAAGAGTCAGCACCCTTCCTCGTCTCTCACGGTCCTTCTCGTAGGGCAGAGTCCTTCTGTGGCCCAAACCGGATCTAATTTTCAAGGAGCAGGGCTCCTTCTTTTATAGGCCAATTCTTTTGTTCTTGCAGGCCAGGGGGGCCTTTGCATAGCCACTCTCAGTTCTGGAGTACCCCCGCGGGTGTACTCCGGCTTCTGCTTTCAGTGTGAGGGGCAGGCGCATCAGACGCCCCACAGGGGGTGGAGCCAGCATTGTCCGGACAGGGGTGGCCAGAGTACCTTGTTGATGGGGGCTTCGCCCTTCCTGGGCCAGGTGCCGGCAGAGTCATCCGCCGCTCCCCAGGAGGGTGGAGCCAGCATTGTGGTGGCCGAGCACAGTGACAGTTCGAGTCAAGAGGCACTCCTACCTCCCACTAAGGTGTAATCTGCGCATTCACCACCTGCCATCCCTCCAGCCCTGTCACTCACACATCCCAGACAGTCAGATACACATACCAGCAGAGGCGGCTGAAATGGTTAAGCAAGCAAAGGCTAACTTTCTAAAAGTAGCATTTGCAAACCCAGGATATTAAAATAAACTTGACTACAAGAAATATCTTATCATCCTGAGTTCAGGCATACTAAACATGACTCGCTACCATGCTCCTTGAGCCTGCGGGGATTATAGGGTGTAATAATCCTCGCAGCTCAGTCTGGCCTAATGGAGCAGGTAGCCTTCAATAGTGAAATACGGTCTTCGTTGTAAGTCACTACTAGGACATGCCGCGCACATCAGGGCTTGTCCTACCTTGCACCTACAACGCACCCTGCCCGCAGGCCTACCATAGGGGTGACTAATATGTAGTCAAGGGAAGGGTCGGTGCTGGCAAGTGGGGACACTTGCCCAGCTAGCGTGACAGTACGAGACCGCACGCGGGTTCTGCGGTCGCAGTTCCCAGACACATCTTTACGGCTGCTTCGGTGGGTGGCGCAACCAGCGCTGCAGGCCCACCAGCAGTATTGGCATCTACAAGCCCCGGCACTCTCTCGTGCACTTTACGAGGGACTAACAGTAAATCCAATGCACCAATCATGGATACCAATCGTATGTACAATTTACAGTAGGGAGCACTTGCACTGCGGCACGGATCAGCCGTGGCGCAGTGCCCTGAGTATCGGAAAACCAGCAAAACATCGGAGGCACATCAGCAAAAATTGGAAGGGAGACTCACGCCAAGGTGCCAGGTCTAACACACAGTATGTACAATTCTTGTTTGGCAGGCCTAGTCTTCTTGGCACTAATAAGATGAAAACAAAGCAGAATATTCACAATTGATGGGCCAAGAGCCGGCACAGGGCAGAGACCGAGGGGAGGGAGCTGGCAGTGTACGTCGCAGGCAGCCTGGGGCTGCTGAGAAAGGGAGTGTGTGACAGGCAGGAGGTGCATGGGTGCAGTGCACAGATGATGTACACAGGAAGCTTAGATGGCCTGGACCTTCAAAGGGCAAGTACCGAGTGCAGGGGTGACTGTCCCTCCACACAGCATGGAAGCAGGCAGTGGACTGTCAAAGGCAGAGGAAGGGTCAGAACTGACTGCACTCCACACTGACCGGAAGCACTCCCTATCTCGGCTGTAAACCCGCAGTCTGGCTCATCTAGTCGACATGTATTAACTCACTGAGTTATTTTATTACAACTAAAGAGCAATAAAAGTGAAAGTCAGAAGAAGAAAAAAAAAAAAATCTGCCCTGCTCTTGTACCACCTCCCCGGCTCCCTATCCGCAGTCTCCCCCCCCAATAGCCCGGAGCAGCCACTCAGAGCCAGACGGACTGTGCTGCCGTTGCCGCTGCTTCTAATCAGATGTTGGCAGCTGAAGGAGACCCAGGAATTTGACCTTCTGGCGCGCATGCATACGATGTAACTAGCGACCGGGCGTCGAGTGCATGTAAAATTTAAATGACTGAACTGACACTCTACCATCCTGTGCCAGCTCACGAGAAGAAAATAGTGTTCAAAGTAAAGGGGCCAATAGCCATGGAAGGATACAAATTACGACATTGCCGTAATGAGGAGGGACGAACAAGCCTAAAACCAATCGGAAGGCAACATTTAGGACCTAAGCCTGTGGAAATTAGCAATATTAATGTACATAAGCGGCGTTCATTTGCCTTTTCCCATTCCCCTCCCTGTAGGCACCATGAATACCGTGAAACGTTGACCGCATCATTCCGCCAGTAAAAGCCCGTGCCCATATGTACTTGACAGCCATCTTAGGCCATGGCCTCTTTGCATCGCTCATTGAAATCCTCGGCTTCCCTCCTGCACGAATTGAACACCCCCACTCTCACATGCATAGACCATAAAACCCTCTCCCTCAGCGCGACCCTGCTCTGAAAAGTAACACTCCTGCTTGACCCACGCACTCCCCATTTCCTCTCAAAGAAGCATCCTTCCCCTCAGCTGACATAACCCCCCCCCAGCTGTACCTGACTGCCCCCGCTCTCTCATGTACGGGTCATAAGACCTCTCTCTCTCTGTGCAACTCTGTCCCTGGGAATCACGCCCCGCGCCTGACCAACACCTCCCCTCCCTTCATGAATACCCCTCCTTTGATGACCCCTCCACTGAGCCCGATTGTCTGTACGGACCACTGGTCATCACCTTCGCCTGAGGAGGATACAGTTTGTTGCCCACTACTGTATGCACTCACCCCTCTTCAAAAGAGCTACTATTGATCATGACCTCCCCACCCCCCGAGAATCGATCAGGCGCACACATTCCAAACGAATCGGCGGAACACTTTGCTGCATGATAGCCCCCTCCTCGTGCATGAGAGATGAGGACCTCTACTGTAGCCACGTGTTGGAATAAGCCGGAACAGGGAGGGATCGGGGATGTCTTTTCCTGGTTTCACAATGCCTTTATTGTAATAAAGAATGTTTGTGCATCATAAACTTATGTATAAAAGGCGATGTCTCAGAGAACTTGTTAGAGCACCTCCCGAAAGACACTGTGTTTCGTGTCCGAAATGACAGGCTCTCCTCATGAGAAATAAACTCTGTTCTTGTGTTCCTGCTTCCAGCGCCCGTCTCTTTATTTGGTAACTATTCAGGATGGGAACTAAGAGGCGTCTTGCGCCAGCAGCCTGGGCATCGATTGTAAATTGGGCTGACTTTTCCACAATTGGCGTCCCAACGCGGGGTCCATCAGCGACATAAGGTCCGGTAAGAGAGGTCCAGACGATGGGGTGAACATCTAAATGATTGGAGTATACCTGCCTTGAGAGGGCCCTCGTCCGGCTGCCGATTGAATGAACTTCACCGATTCTGTACGGACCTCTCTCGAGTGACCTATTGTCCTGACTGGAAGCCCACAGGAATGCTGCATGGAGTAAGAGAGCGATCGGGCGCTGGAAGGGGAAGACGAAGAACTGTCCACATGGTCCGGTCCGGGTAAGATTAAGTAGGGCGTTTTTTGCGCCTGATTGGTAGGATGGTTTTATCCATCTGATTGATTGATTGATTGATTTTATTGGAATCGGTATTTAAATACTGATATTGCTTATTGATTGATTCATTTAGCTTTGGTTGCTACTTGAAATATTGGTTCTCTTCTTGAGACGAGACATTCTCTGTTTGCAAACAGCGGCGAATAGGAACGTTCGTCTCTCTTTGCAGATAGAGAAGGGTAGGTAATGCAGACTTTTGTCCCCGTTGTAATCCGTCATGCCTACCTTTCTCCCCACTGATTGTTTGTTATCGATTTTCATCGATTGTTGCTCTCTGAGATATTCTCTGTCTACAAACAGAGAGGAATAGGAATATTCCGTCTCCCTTTGCAGATAGAGAAGGGTAGGTAATGCAGACTTTTGTCCCCGTTGGAATCCGTCATGCCTACCTTTCTCCCCACTGATTGTTTGATTCGATTTTTATCGATTGTCGCTCTTTGAGATCTTCCCTGTCTACAAACAGAGAGGAATAGGAATATTCTGTCTCCCTTTGCAGATAGCGAAGGGCAGGTAATGCAGACTTTTGTCCCCGTTGTAATCCGTCATGCCTGTTTTTCTCCCCACTGATTGATTGATTGACTGAACATTTATTGTTCAAGGAATAGTTCGTTTGAGGTATTTTCTGTTTGCAAATAACGTGGAATAGAAATATTCTGTCTAGTCTTTGCAAGTAGTAAAGGGTAGGTAATGCAGACTTTTGTCCCCGTTGTAATCCGTCATGCCTATCCACTCCCCACTGATTGATAATCTAGTTCCACCCGGACCATTTATTGGAGGTAGATCATCTGGCTCGACCAGGAGGATGCCCTAATGAAAGGACATATGTAAAATATGAAGTGATCACCGAATCCTGTTAACAGAAACTTTAGCATGAAACACACTAAGAAAAGGAAGGAAAAAATAAAAGAAATCGAGCTAAGTCAGTAGCCCACTGAGCTTACACGGAGCTTCCATGCCATACTGAATACTGCATGCCTTGCACTGCCGCTATAGGCTCAACCTAAAAAGTAGTGGCTGGAAACCTTGAATTATTTTCAATCACTGACAATTACTTGGGCTGCGTCCCAGTCCTTCATATTTTTGCCCACAGACCACCTCAGATTAGACCACCTATTGTTCTGTACCACTAGGAACAGTCCAGCGCGAACTGCCAGGCCAAGGCTTTTCCGAACCGGAACACCAGCAACCCAAGGCTGTTCGGGCATTGTTGGGCCTCCTTAACCGGGTGCAGCTTGGTTCCAGTGGCATCCTGGGGATGCAGCCCATGTCCCATTGGCAAAACATCTGCCTCTTCAGGCATTGCATTGAGGAATACAAAAATGTGGTGAATGGAATGCTTCAATGCATCTCACCCATGGATAATTACTCGATGTTGCATCCGTGTGTAGTGTTTTTTGCCTACTACACTTCAATTCAATTCAATTCAAAAATCTTTATTCGGATTTCAAAAATCCATAAAAGCACAGTTTAAAATACAATTCGACATTTACAATTACAATTACAATAGGTGCAATAGACACTATAAAGTACATTATCAGTGCATTTACTAAGTCACACATTTCCAAAGTGCAGGGGAGGTCAGTAGTCATTGATAGTGCAAATGAATCAAGGGCATTCCATACTTCTGCGTACATTAAAAATAACTTTTAAAAAGCAGCTTGTGCGAAATATGAGTTCGTCGTCCTCTAGTTTTAAAAGCATCAAATAGGACTGGTTCAAGAAGAGGGGTCTATGTTTTTTAAAATATGGTACTAAGAACCATTTAATGTATTTCATATAAAACTTACACATGAAGAAGAAATGTAGATCATTTTGTTTACTGGTTCCGTCACAAGGACACGGAATCTTGTCATCTAAGCTATGTCCCAGAGGAAAACAAAGTAAAAACTTTATCGTTCCTGCTCTCATTCTAAATAATAGAGATCTTTCCCAGTAACACATTGGTAATATCAAATACAGCGGGAGTTGCTGGGTTAATAAACCATTGTTAATATAGGACACAACAGTTTGTTTCTTCATCTCTTCTGACAGTCTTTTTTCCCTGTAAGTGGCAAAAAATGTGGTGAATGGAATGCTTCAATGCATCTCACCCATGGATAATTACTCGATGTTGCATCCGTGTGTAGTGTTTTTTGCCTACTACACTTAGATGAGACCCGGCCACATGAATATAAGCCTTGGGCCCGCACCAATGGGGACGGTCCAGTGCAAACCTGCAAGCCATGTCTTCTCGGCACCTGAAATATAAGCAATAAAATATATTTTATGCTAAATATTACTGTGAATTAAACATACATATTCATTTTAAATGTAGAACAAAATAAATCAATTAATGATTCAATTAATTAGTTTCAACATATTACATTGAAGTACTTTTCTGAAGTTTAAATTTAAAAAATAATCCCCACCTCAAGTAAAAAATTGTATTTATTATGTAGTAATCATTTTTAAGTATAATGCAATTAATAAACTAAAATACATTAATTAAATGTTAACAAAAAAGAACGATACATTAAATTATACATTCAAAAATGGTTGTTGCCACTTTTTTAGAGTTCAATAATATATGTTGTTTTATTTTTAAGTACATTAATTAAGCAATATTGTAATTCTCTACCACCATTATTGAATATGGGAGGGTATTGTAGTACTAGTGGTTAGCCATGTGTGATGCTGGACTTACTCCTGTTGTAACTCTAGAGGTGCGGTTTTTGAGAATAGCAGTAGCTTACTCTATTGTGGGCTGGTGCATGTCCCACACAAAGCCCTTCATTAACACCCACAAACACTTCCCTACTCCTCCCAAAACTGCTGGCATTTAGCAGTAACAGTGGCGGCTGGTGACATTTGAAAGTGGTGAGGCGTAAAATGATTGTCATACTGCACCATAGCGAGAAAGCGAGCCCGAACAACCTAAGGGGGTCTCGGGGGTGTTCTTCCCCCGAGATAATTTTGAAAAAAGAGTGAAGAAATTGTGCATTTTCAAGCAAATTTGAGGAAGCAGGAAGGTTAATAAAGCAATTATGAAAGTTCAGTTATTACATTAATAAAGAGGTGTCATATAACATAGGTAGCTGCTTATTCAGTATAACCACAGAGCTTCATAACCAACTTCGAGCTACAATGCATTGCTGAGTATGGAATGGAATAGGATTTGTAAAGCACATGGCTACTCGGGGGGTGTCCCAGCGTTGCGGATTTAGCTAGAGAACAAATGAGTTTAAGGGAAAGCCAGGTTTTCAGGTGCTTGCGGAATTTTAATAGGTTGGTTTCCCTACGGATGGCAAGGGGAAGGAAGTTCCAGAGCCTGGAGGCGTTGTAGGAGAAGAAGCGCCCCCTGACCGCGCCTTCTTAATTCTGGGAGTGTCGGCTAAGTAAAGGTGGTCTGAACAAAGCTTTCTATTGGGTTTGTATGGTTTAATCAGAGCTCTGAGGATTGAGGGGCCATTGCCCTTGAGGATTTTGTGTGTAATACAAAGGAACTTGAAGTTAACTCTCTCCTGAATCGGGAGCCAGTGGAGAGTACGTAAGGCGGGTTTAGCCGAGCACCGATTTTTAGTGCCTGTCAGAAGTCTGGCTGCCGAATTCTGGACTAGTTGAAGTTTAGAAATAAGTGTTTTAGGAGCACCAAGATAGAGGGCCTTACCATAATCTAGTCAGGAGTGGATGAGACCCTGAATGAGGAATTTTCTGGAGTGGGCAGGTAGGAGGGGGAGAATTTTCCGTGTGGTTTGTAACAGACTGAAGCAGACTCCCGCAGTTTTCCTTACCTCACAGATGTATTTTATTTAACAAACAACTAAACAGGACGCAAAATAGCAGCATTCAGCGCATTGTTCACTTTTTGTAGATGAAATCAGCACGTCTGTCTTTAATAGCAGCAAACTTCTCAATTACTTGAACTTTAAAGTCTGGTATTCTTTTAACTAAGTTTCTCTCTATATAGAGCATCGCTAAGGCATTCAGTCTTTCCTGAATCTTGGTGGTCCTCAGGAATGTCTTTATTCTATTCAAAGTGGAAAAACATTGTTCCGCCTCTGCTGTTGTCATCAGCGTGGTAATGACTATGTTTAGTAAAGCCACTGTCTCTGTAAGTGACTTTTTCCATGTTAAGGTTTGGAATTAAAGCAAGCAAAGAAATTGCACCAGTGGCCTGCCGATATACATGCATTCCGTACAGTACAGTTAATTCTGTTCTCAGATCCTCTTTGTTGAGCATAGGATAAGCATCCACAGTCGTATCCAGTAAAAGAAAAACGTCCCTTGGCCTGCACAATTATAGTGTCACATAACTCTTTCACTCTTGGACCAGACTGCTGATGTTTTTTCTGCGGTTAGAGAAACTAGAATCATTTGGCAGTCTGCTGTCTAAATTGTCAACCACTTCTCTGACTTTGTTCATCCTGGTGAGAAAGTCGGTGCTAGCTGTTTCCACATACACAGTATCTATTTCACACCTTTGTAACTTTTCATATAGTGCGTCAACATGAGGCATTATTCCATAAAACAAAAACAGCAAAAACTGGAACTCCCTGTCTCGCAATGTTCCAGCAAAGACACGGGCCTCATTCCAACTTTTGTAGTCAAATTCTTCATTGGCTTTTATGGTGGCCAAACATTTCTCAAGGTCAACCCTATATTAGTATAATAGGCTGCTTGTACGAATGTGAAAATTCCAGCGAGTTGGGCCTCCCTTAGGAATCCTTCTGTTGACAATAGTATGAAGTACCTCCGTTCTTTTGGGGGAACGTGAGAAGAATGCTGCCATTCCTCTACATCCATAAAGAATATCTGTGATTAGGGATCTTTCCTACGGCTTGCTGCATAATCAAGTCAAGTCAAGTCAAATTTGCTTTATTCGAGATAAAAACTCATAAAAGCACAATAAAACATTTTAAAACATTTTGGTCCCATACAAAACAAATTAACAAACTCCAATAAAATTCCATTATTAATGATACAATTACAAATTTAAAAAAGAAAGAAGAGAGCAATATTTTCTAGAATTCAATATTCAAAGCATTTTGACAAACTATTTAAAAGCTTCAAAAGAGTCAATAAAATCACAGTTCATTAAAATCACAATTCAAGGTGCAAATTTCCTTCTGATTGCCCAAGCCCACCCCAATAATTTTGTGGCCGCTACTGAGATAACCGGCAAGGTGCTCGTGCAAATTAACCTTAATGCAACCTTGCTCTCCCTTGTGCATAGCAGTTTGCACATTGCTGGTAGCCAAACACGTCGGGGGGGTTGAATAAGCCCTACAGACAAAAAGAAGATGGGCAATGGTTTCAACACCATTCTTGCAAGCCGGGCAAACACTGGAATTAGCTACAGCCCAACTGCCCGTTAATGATCTTACTGGGAGTGACCCTATTCTGAGCTGGAAATAAAGTTTCCGGTCCCCAGGCTTAGTAATTACATCCCAATAGGGCTCCAACCTAGGGAGGACTTTCGCTTCCAGATATCTACCCTCCATAGATGAAGGAGCAGCGTCGTTCCATTTTTGACAGGCAAACATTTCCCAATACCTAGCTTTTAAATCTTCTTTGGAAGGGGACTGGGCTAACTCAGGATTCTCCCATAGCCCCTTCATGCCCATTTTAAATAAGACTTTGGACAGTTTTTTTAGCCAGCTTATCTTGCGAAATGTGTCTGTTTTAATTACGTCAGAGAAACCCTGAGCATAATGAGCAAGCTCCGGCGTGGCCCAGATACGACGCCAGTATAGTATTGGTCTCAGTCTGGCCATGTCCGAAACTGCTTTCCTGCCCAATTCATAGCACAGCAGTCTCATGGGTGTGCTCTTGGGGACGCCAATAAAATTACGCAAGAATTTGTTTTCAACAAGTGTCAGTGACCCTAAATTCTCATAGCCCCATAATTCGGCACCATAATGAGCCGAACTGATGGCTTTTGCCTCGTACACTTGGAGTGCTGGCTGGATCGGCTTTGTCAAGGATTTTCTATGCTCCACAGCTATGGCTCCTGCATTTTGACGAAGTTTAAGGGCCGCCATTTCTATATGCTTCCCCCAGGGAGCTCCCTTTGCTATGTGGATGCCCAGGTAGACAAAATTCAATACCTTTTCCACCTTTCCACCGTCCATAAAAAAGTTCCCTTTAAAGCTGTGGTGGGGGTTAAAAACCATGAGCTTTGTCTTGGTGACGTTGACTTCTAGCCCACGGTCAGTGCAAAATCCCTCAAAGACCTTTAGGGCTCGCTGCAGTCCACTGGGGGTTTTAGATACAATGAGCGTATCGTCCGCAAATAGTAAGATAGGAATCTTCGCTCCTGCCAGTGTCGGGGCATCTACATCACCTGTCAGCATGCGTTCAGCCACCGCATTGATATACAAAGAAAAGAGCGTGGGTGCCATAGCGCACCCTTGGCGCACACCCCGCTCGACAGGAAAGTTGTTGGTAACTTGCCCATGCCCCCCCACTGGATTTTAGCATGGTTATCCTTGTGCAATCTCATCATGAGAGATAAAGTTTCCAACGGCATGCCCATTTGGCTTAAAACTTCCCGCAGCTTTACCCGAGGTACCAGATCAAATGCTGCTCACAAATCTATAAAGGCAGCATAAAGGCTGCCTTTCCCGAGCAAGACCGTCTTCCAATGAAGTAAAGTGAAACAGAATATCTGGTCTATGGTGCTGGTTAACCTGCGAAAGCCTGCTTGAAAAGGGGACAGGATTTTTTCTTCGTCTGCCCAGACCATTATATTCTCTAAGGTCAGTTTCCCTACCCCCTTTTGGACTGTGTCTATTAGGCTGATGGGCCTATAATTTCCGGGCAGCACTTTATCGCCCTTCTTAAAGACGGGAATTATAACAGCCCCTTGCCAAGACTTCGGGACCGGGGCCCCTAACGCCACTGCATTGGCCAGCTTCATTCTGTAGCTGCCCCATCAGGCTTTATCATGGATGAAAACATCAGCTGGGACCCCGTCGGGTCCGGGTGCCTTCCCCCGTGAGGTTGAATTGAGGGCCACTTCTACATCGCTCATATTAAAGGGGGGAGCTGTGTGGAAGATAATAGCTGGGGCGTCTCTGGACTTATCCTCAGGTCGACATGCATATTGGGGTCCAAAGTATTCTAACCAACTATTCTGAGATACATGATTAGTTGGTGGTTCAGGATGACCATCTATCCCCCCTTGACTATATTCCAGAAAAGTCTGGAGTCCTTCGCAGCACTGGCACTTTTTAGGTCTTGCCAGTGTTGCTCATCCCATTGCTTTTTAGCCCTCAAAATACAGGTCTTATACTCCTACCTTGCTTTCCTGACAGCAGGCAGATCTCTTTTTTTAATAGAGAGACCTATGAGTGATCTTGCAGACCTGCAGGCCTCATTGTACCAACCCTTTCTTTTAGGCCTCTTGTTATTGTCTACTGGTTTAGGTGCTACCCTGTAGAAATGTCCCTTTACGTTTTCAAAGAAGTTGTCGTGCAACTTTGTAATTTTTTTCAAGCGATTGGCGATCTCTGATCCAACCTCCAGCCTAGCATCCACAGCCTTAGTGGTTTTATCTAGTTCCTTGCTAATGCTCTCGAGCACTTCCCTTTTAATCATAACTTGGGCCCATCTTAGCCGCCTCATGTTATTTGATGGGACGATCTCCCCCAGGGCTTCCTCACTATCATTTAACCCCTGTGAATCTCCTCCCCACAAGCGATGTGTAATACATAAGGGGTTATGGTCGCTCTCCTGCCTAGCCACAACCTTCATATCCTTAATCAGGTGCCAGATAGCCATACTACAGACAGCATAATCAATCCTGCTCTGTGCGCCACCTTTGTCAAAAGTGACTGCTCCATGGACGTCACTCACAGTTCTTCCATTGAGTGCTCTAAGCCCTCTTTCGCTACACAAAGAATTGAACTGTAATATGCTGTCTGACCATTTCTTTACTGGTTCGAGGTCCAGCTTGGGAACCCCCCACTGGGATTCCTCGTCCTCCCCTACGCACCAGTCATCTACTTTGAGAGGCTCATAGGTCATATTTAGGTCCCTTGCCACTAATATATTGTTCTCAACGGGCTGAATGTCAATCAACTGGTCAAGAGCAATCAGTACCTTAGACTTCCTGCATCCTGTCCCTCTAGCATACAGATTGTAGATACCCAAGAAACTCCCTGCTTTGGTCATGATCCTTATCAGCTGAATGTCGCTGCTGCCAGACGGGAGCTCTAGCACTCTGGTAAAGAGTGCTTGTCGCACCCAGATGGTTAACCCCCCTTTTGGTCGACCCTTGGGAACCTTGACAGCCGGGACTAAAAAATTCAAAACACCCAGAAGAAACGGGGGCTCGCAGGCCCAGGTCTCTTGGAATATACAGACATCAAATTTACTTATAAAAGAAACCCACTCTGGTGATTGTAGTCTAGTACCCAGTCCAGCTATATTCCATGACACTACACTTCCTCCTTCCCTGCAGACTTCGCACACCGGTGGATGGTTAGCTAGATCATATATACTCATACCCTTTTCGTTTGAGGATTTCAGATCTATATAAGTTGGTGGGCCGAAGTCATCAGAAACCACACCGACATTTTCCTGTTGTACCCTATCGTTTAGCTGACAACTCCCTGTCGGTTCTATATGGGTCGACACATTATCCAAACTACAATTGGGGCCATGGTCGCCATCGGCAAACCACACTTGGTCATTGACGACCCCTATTCCACTACTGAGTAGTCAATCAATAGAATCCAGCCTGGAATTCCAAATCCTAGGTCAAGTTTCCCCCTGAGACATAGACGGGACCAGTTTAAAAGGGAGCGGGGGCATCTTCCTCAGCTGAATGAATGAATGAAAAACAATTTGTATTGCGCGACTAAAACCCGAAGGCATCAAGGCGCCTACCAAAACAAATCAGAAAAAAGATAAGGCAAAGCACAACTACAAATATGTCCGCACAAAAAGACGAGTTTTCAGGGCATTTCTAAATAACTGAAGGGTGGGAAGGACCTTAGTTCCAGTGGGAGGGCGTTCCACCACTTAGGTGCCAGGATGGAAAAGGCTTTACCACCCCATTTGGTTCTCCGAATGCGATGGACTGATAAAAGGAGTCTGTTAGAGGAACGCAGGTTCCTAGAGGGACTATAACGGGACAAAATGGATCCAATTCCAGTAGGGCTACTTTTTGCTAAGGCCCTGTAGGTCATGCACATGGTCTTAAAAAGTATACGGTCCTCTATGGGAAGCCGGTGAAGCAGTTTTCTGGCAGAGGTAGCCGAAGTGCGCCAGGGTAGATCCAGAACAAACCTAGCCGCTGTGCTCTGGACCACCTGCAAGCGCTGCAGCAGACTTTTATTCAGTCCCGCATACAGCGCATTGCAGTAGTCCAGCCGAGAGACGATGAGGGCAACAGCAAGTTGTTTCCTTGCCTGCTGTGAAAGATAGTGCCTAATCTTCCTCAGTATATGAATGATACCCCAACAGGTAGATACAGTTCTGTTAACCTGTTGACACATACTGAGGGTGGAATCGATCACGACCCCAAGATTTTTAGCAGAAGGGGCAGGAACAGGACAAGCTCCCAATGAGTCTGGCCACCAATCGGCTGACCATACCTCCTCCTTTCCTCCAAACACCATCACCTCCGTCTTCTCCCCATTCAGTTTCAATGAATTATAGATCATCCATTGACCGACTGCCTCCATACAAGATCTAAAATTGGAGGCAGTCGAGGTAACTGACTGGGAGAGAGAGACGAGGATCTGCGTGTCATCCGCATAGGAGACTACCTCCATCCCAAAAGATCTAATCAGACTGGCAAGTGGGGTCACATATATGTTAAAAAGGGTCAGGCTTAACGCCGACCCCTGAGGGACCCCACATTGCACAGACAGGGATGGAGATAGGAATTTACCCAGCTTCACTCTTTGTTCTCGTTGATCGAGGAAAGAGGTGAGTAGCCCCAAAGCCGCCCCCTGGACCCCGATCTCCCTCAGGCGAGATGTTAAAACTGAGGGAGAAAGGGTGTCGAAGGCAGCCGTAAGGTCTAGAAGGATCAGGAGGGAGGTCTGTCCCCCATCAACTCGCGTGCGGATATTATCCAGCACTATGGTGAGGGCCGACTCGGTGCTATGTTCCCTCCTGAAGCCATGCTGGGAGTGGTCCAGACAGGCCGAGCTTTCCACGAAGGCAGCAAGATGTTTATTCAAGTGTGTTTCTAACATCTTCGCAGGAGCCGAGAGCAGTGAGATGGGGCGGAAGTTCTTTAATACCCCAGGGTCAAGAGAGGGTTTCTTGAGTAAAGGTTTTACTACCGCATTTTTCCATTGATGAGGAAAAATACCATCCCTCATGGCCCTGTTCATGATGTCAACAAGGGGGGGCAGGAGGAATTCTCTACACTGCTTAAGGATCTTGAGCGGACAAGCATCTAGAGGGGAGCCGTATTTGGTTTTGTTAAGGAGAATCTCTAAATCCTGTAAGGAGAGAGGAGGGAAGGATTCCAAACATCCCGGCAAGAATTTCTCCATAAGAACAGAATCCAAATCCACAGGGACTGGGGGCTCACTGGTAAAAGATCTCTGCAACTCCAAGGCCGAATAAATATCCGAGATTTTTGTCTGGAAAAAGGAGGCTATACTATTACAGTGCTCCTGTGAGGCAATGACAGGATCCGGGGTCTGGAGGGTTATAAGGGAATCCACTATCCTAAAAAGCTCTTTTGGAGAGGAAAGTACTGTGAAATATTCTTGTTTAGCCCTTATTACTTCCATCTTATATTTCCTTATCAAGGTCTTGTGGGCTTCCTTGTCCCTTAGATCCCAGCTAGTGTGCCATAGACGCTCCCATCTCCTAACTTCCTGTCTAAGGAGTCTGAGATGCTCCGAGAACCACGGGGCTGATGGCCTTTTCCTAGCTGAATAACGCAACCGAATGGGAGCCAGTTGTTCCAGTGCCTCGGTAACGGTCTTTTCGTACTGTAAGACCGCCAGCTGGACATTGTCCTCCTGGGATATGGACAGACTAGATGTCCAGGGGACGAAGGAACTTTTCGTGATATTCTTAAAATTCCTGCGTAATTCCATTTTACTTGAGATTTTTTCAGTCCTATCAAAGGTCGGACAGGACACATCGAATGGAACAGCCAAGTGATCTGACCATGAGAGGAAAAAGGGATCTTTTACCGTCAACCTCTCATCATTAGAAAAGATCCCGTCGAGCGTATGACCCGCTCGATGGGTGGCCCCTCTCACCAATTGAGTAAGTCCACATGCTGACATAACATCCAGCAAGGAGAGAGTATCATTGGCCTCCAGCAACTCCAGATGATAATTGAAATCTCCCAGAACAGTTAGGTTTTCGCGACCAAAATAAGGTTCCAGGACATGGAGCAACTGTTGTCCAAAATATGCTCTAGGGCCTGGTGGACGATAGACCAGGATCCAATTAAATGAGGTCTTGTGGACGCCTGTTAGAGAAAAATACAAGGCTTGGAAAATGTCCTTGGGGTCAGAGACTGGTATAGTGTGGCAGTGGAAGCTGTCCTTATAAAGAATCGCTAACCCTCCTCCTACACGGCCCATTCTGTCCTGCCGGGCCAGGCAGTACCCTTCAGGGACTGCTTCAACAAGGTCTGGACCAGAGGAGTCCTTTGCCCACGTTTCCGTAACAAAGACCCACGAAGGTTTCCTGTCAAGTACAAGCTCCTTGAAAGCAATATTGTTTTTAATTAACAAGCGAGCATTGATGAGAATGCAATCTTCTCTCAGTGCGCTGACTCCTGAGTCAATATGGTGTTCTAGTAAATGAGTAGGTGGGGGAAAGCCAGAGCTCCCTGGGCCTGCCGAAGAGCATCCACAGCGTAGAGATACTAAAAAATCGTCCGGGGAACTTTTGTGAGAACACGAAAGTCCAGGAGGTTTAAGCCTAAACAACTCCTGTAACGAATACCTAAAGGACGGAGGATCAACCTCATCATAACCAGACGTCCGGCCGTCCCGCCCATCCTCAGCGCGGACGGGCGCAGATGGGCTGGACTCTGGCGTGACTCCGGCGTCACTGCGGCGCACACGCAGCGCGCACATGCTGCGCGCCATGATGTCTGATTCAAATAGGGCTCTAGCGAGTCCACCTGACTGCTAGAGCACGGAGTAGTGCAATGCTTCCCTAACCCCCACCCAAGATGGCGCCCACCAATTCCAGAGCGCGAGGGTCAGGGCCGCCCAAATAGCGGTGAGGGCACAATTACAGTGCGGCAATGCGGGCGGTGAATAAGAACAGGGGAGAACTGTGAGGTAAAGTAAAACCAAATTAACAAACAAAACGGGTAAGTTAAAAACGCTAATGCGTCTTGATGCGAGCGCAATGCGCAATTGTGAAGAGCCTGAAAATACGATCCTACCTCAAGCCTTGCTTTAAAGAGAATGCCAGGAACTGCCTCTAGCCAGTCCACCTGACTGCTAGAGCGCGGAGTAGTGCAACGCTTCCCTAACACCCACCCAAGATGGCGCCCACCAATTCCAGAGAGCGAGGGTCAGGGCCGCCCAAATAGTGGTGAGGGCACAATTACAGTGCGGCAATGCGGGCGGTGAATAAGAACAGGGGAGAACTGTGAGCTAAAGTAAAACCAAATTAACAAACAAAACGGGTAAGTTAAAAACGCTAATGCGTCTTGATGCGAGCGCAATGCGCAATTGTGAAGAGCTGGATACCGGAATGAACCGGAGGGCTAGATCTAAATTCCATCTGGAAAAGATTCTCGGCTAGATCATTGGAGGACAGGGTTAATTCGATAACATCATGGGTAGCCCTAGGGTGACTTATTCTCCTTGCTCTAACGATGTCATCCCGTATGACCGATCTGCACCCTCTGACATGGCGTAGCCAATGAATCGCCTTGTTCGTCAGAGAGTCAACCTCTTCACTCGTGCCCCCAGCACTCCTAACTTGCTTGGGGACGTTGGTAATAAATATTTTGTTTGTCGGAAAGTTACTATTATTGTAAGTCTGACCCCTGCTTTGCCCTGTATTAGGATTTGAAACCACTTGATCCTGTATTAAGGAGGTACTGGAGTAGGTTGCCCCTGCCTTCGATCTTGTCACATCTGGACGGGAAACTCCATCTAGACCAATAGCCCCACTAGAGCCCCTTTGCTTACTTAAACAGCTCTGTGTTGCTACCTTTTCTGCCCCCTCTGGACCAGATCTCTTTGTGCTATTAGTTCTAGGGAAACTAGCAGAGCTATTCTCTCTCACTATTACAGAGCTTGCCTGGGATGCCTTACTACTATTGGGATCGCTTTTCGCCGTAGGCTGGCGAACACTTTGGTTTAGTTTGGTTGGAAAGGCAGCTACTACCTTTGCAGGACCCCCAATGTGGGGCCAAGAATTGTCGTGGTGTAATGGGGTGGCTACGGTTAAATTAATAATTAATTTTTTCATTGCGACAATCTCATCCCTGAGTAGAGAAACTAATTTAACAAGATCCCCAATAGTTTCTGGGCATTCATTGGTACTAGTAACAGAGTTAACATTGTCTACATCAATCGGTAAGGGAGAGTTGTCTACACACGCAACATTAGAACTTGACTCCCCAGGCAGGATCTCTCCCAAAACTGAGTATCTATTGGTGCATGGAATTGAATCAATGACAATGTCAGTAGCAATAACAGCTATGTGAGAGGTTTTGTCAGACTCCACTTCTCCCTCTAGAATACCCTGTTGGCCTTGGGGTGAAGGTCTGGCAATTGGAGTGAGTGACCTAGCCGCATCAGGTTTAGCCAGGGTTCGAAACATTTCAGGGATGGTAATAGGTGGGTCCCTTGACTCAAGTGTAACAGGCTTCCGTGACCCCTCCCTGGCAGCTGGAACAAGCGCCTCCACTGGCCTCAGATCAGCAGACAGTATGTCTTGGCAATCATTCACAATGGCGTCGATAGCATCTATACAGTCCATAACACAGTTCATGACTGCGTGTTTTGGCCCTCCCTTTGTTTTATTGCTCTTGGACTTTTTCGGACTCTTAGCAGCCTCGATGGTCCCCCTCCCTCCTTCAATAGTTTTAAGTTTCTCCATACTTTCAGTAGATGAATTTCTAAGTGCAAGCAGGCCACAAGCTGTCTCAGAGTACAATAAGTCTCACTTGGGAGCGTACTAACCGTGAGATAGGTCCGGATGGAAATAGGGTTGCCCAGCCCATCCCCCGTCGTCCCCGGACGGCCAGAGACGGCCCGCCCTTTGTCCGGCAGCGCCAACCAGATGTTAATATAGTTTACCGGTGGGTGGGTAGGCGTGCCTCCACACAGGTGAGATCGAACTAGGGCTCCTGGGCAATGGAGTCCCGTGTGTGCGCGATAGCCCTCCTCAGCATTAACAGGCGCTGGATGATTTGGCAGCTATTTAATGTAAAACCCCTCCTGGGGCGGCAGCAGTTCCAAATGCGCTGATGCCCAACAAACGAAGCGGGACCCACGCCAGCGGGTCCGGCGAGCAGTCTTCAGGGGCCGGTGTGCCGGTAGGCGTATCTCCACACAGGTGAGATTGCGCTAGGGCTCCTGGGCAATGGAGTCCCGTGTGTGCGCGATAGCCCTCCTCAGCAGTAACAGGCACTGGATGATTTGACAGCTATTTAATGTAAAACCCCTCCTGGGGCGGCAGCAGTTCCAAATGCGCTGATGCCCAACAAACGAAGCGGGACCCACGCCAGCGGGTCCGGCGAGCAGTCTTCAGGGGCCGGTGTGCCGGTAGGCGTATCTCCACACAGGTGAGATTGCGCTAGGGCTCCTGGGCAATGGAGTCCCGTGTGTGCGCGATAGCCCTCCTCAGCATTAACAGGCGCTGGATGATTTGGCAGCTATTTAATGTAAAACCCCTCCTGGGGCGGCAGCAGTTCCAAATGCGCTGATGCCCAACAAACGAAGCGGGACCCACGCCAGCGGGTCCGGCGAGCAGTCTTCAGGGGCCGGTGTGCCGGTAGGCGTATCTCCACACAGGAGAGATTGCGCTAGGGCTCCTGGGCAATGGAGTCCCGTGTGTGCGCGATAGCCCTCCTCAGCAGTAACAGGCACTGGATGATTTGACAGCTATTTAATGTAAAACCCCTCCTGGGGCGGCAGCAGTTCCAAATGCGCATATGCCCAACAAACGAAGCGGGACCAGATAAAGTTGGTGGGCATAACAGTGCTCATAATGGCCATTAGGGTATACATCTCTAATTTTTTTTTGTACTCCACTGGAGGATCCACTCATTACTGCAGCACCATCGTAGCTTTCTGCAATCAGTTTAACAATAACTCTCACACTTCTCAGTTGCTTATTCACACATATTTAGTCACTTGTTCACACCCATCACTCACTCACTCTTGCGTATTCTTTAACTAACTCTCAGTCATTCATTCTCACTTGCACTGTCTATCATCCATTCTCATTCACACTTGCTTGCAGTAAATCTTACACTCACTCACTCATTCATATTTTCTCACTCATTCACTCACACATAGACTGTTAATCGTAAAGAACCCTAGGCCTCGGATCATACATAAAACAGATTCATCCTGTGACTTCAGAGTCAAGTTGTGCAGACGTTCTACTAGAAGCGTCTGTTCTATCCATTGCCCAAAAAAATGCTGTTGTGGTTGTGGGTGTAATTTATTCTTTATTCTAATGCCCACGTATTTTAAAGAAAGCAATCCTTTTCTTTCCGTTTCTTTTTAAATGCAGCCTGTTTTCCTTAAAGGAAAATGGGATGCGTTCAAAAAAGAAAATGAGGATATAGGTACTCCCTTGCTAAATCCCCATTTGCCGTACATTATCATAATATTCAAACTTTCCTGAGCAGTTGCATGCACTTTTCTCAAATCAAACATCTTATAAAATTCATTATATACTCATCATGCAATTTCCAATATCCCTCTTTTTTTTAACACAGTCATTATGTGGCAAGATATGAGGAGGAACGATCGCAAGCACTTGGAGTGGGTTCTCCTCATATATTGCCACTCTAGTGTTATTGTTGCAGCCCGACACCCACGAAAGTCATTGGCTCATCGACAGCTCCGCAACTCCCTTAGCAATCAAATAAATATCCCTAGGGGGCTTTGGCTCCAAACAATTGTAGCTCTGTTTTAATAATTTCATTCACCATGACTGACAGTTCTCCTTCAGTAAAACAGGATTTTTTCATGCCTGCCATTATCGAAAAGGTATCATAAAATACATTTCATAACCAACAAGAAAATAAATGAAAGAAGAAAAAATGGACAAGAAACAGAGAAAGCTGCAAAAAAAAAAAAAAACCTGACTTCACTGAGAAAAGTTATGCTTCTCAATGTGGTGCTACAGTGGAATGGCAAAGGTTCATGGTCTGAAATGCAGGAGGAATCAATTAGCCAAAACACATAAGGTGTGGGATGCTTGCATCCATCCAATGTGCACCAGAATGACGCATTGTTGAATGCGTCTCACGATGGAATCCCTACGTGGGAAAACTGCCTCTAGGACAACAATGGCACAACTGTGAAATATAAATATGCTTGCGACAGAAAACACACTGTCTTTAAAATTAAATTATTAAAACTAACCTTTTATATTGTTCCACATTTAAAATAAATATATAAAATGAATTATTTATATTTAACAT
Organism: Lissotriton vulgaris; assembly: GCF_964263255.1. NCBI lineage: Eukaryota > Metazoa > Chordata > Amphibia > Caudata > Salamandridae > Lissotriton > Lissotriton vulgaris. The sequence goes on from NW_028251710.1 coordinate 38,870, forward strand.
TAAAGTGCATTTTCAGTATTTTTCAATTTTTAATAAATTGTTTAAGTTTTCATTATTCTTTCTACTGGGGAGATTTCTGCCACTTGGCAGGGACATCCACCTAGATTCTTCACATCACACACCTATTTTCGGCTCCACCACCTGTATTCTGGGGTTGGAGACATATAAGTTTACACTTTGTAGTAAATTTACACAACAAAAATGATGAATTTCCCAAAGTTTACTACGAAGTGTAACAGTATACTGACACTAGTAAATTTACTTATGTTTAATCTTACCTTAGTAAATAGCCTCACTGGTTTGTTTGTTATGTAAATACCTTTTTGCAAGAATTTCCATTTACTGTAATGGCTTGAAAACAAGAAAACTGCAGACAGATATTAATCTATTTGAGAAAAAAGAAAGTAAGGGCTCAAATTCTGTCTCATAGATAAACCCTCTACCCGGAACCCATGCCTAGTAAAATCTGGTAAAGAGCAAAGTAAGGGTAAAACATGCTGTATACCAGTTAAACAAGAAAAGCTGGATTTGTTACATACTTACTGTAAAACCAATCACAAAGCCAGCAGCACATCTTTCCCAGCAATGGAACAAAGCAAAGAATTTGTATGCCTGTATGTGAGATTTAAATAGAACGTCAACAACAGAAGGCAATACAATGGAAAGGAAAGAATGGTAGCGTGCTGTGGGGGTTGAGAAGGTCAGGGTGGGTAGAGGTGACTTGGGAAGAGGTGAGGACAGGGAGTTAGGTAAGAAGCAGGGAGAGTGGGTTTGCGAAGGTGGTACGCAGATAGGGTGGGAGGGAGGCATCCAGCAGGTGTTTATGTACTGGAAGGGTAAGCATATGTAGCATTAAGGGTTGTATCTTGTAGGAGTGAAGGGGATTTCTAGCAGAGTCTTGAAGGTTTATGGCATAGCACACGAAACCCTGGGTTCAAGTCTTTACACTTCTTGCGGTTCCTGGGCCCATATATGGTGAAGCTGCTATGGCCCTTATACAGCTTTGGAGAACTGTTGATCTTGGAAGCCAGGAGCTGTGCCCTCATTGACTGCTTTTCAGGAAATGTACAATATACGCGAGGCAAAGAAACCCGTGGCTATCTCTGAGCATTGGTGTCATCTTGGCAAGCCTTGGTAGACCCTTGATGAAACCTCTCTAGATTTTAGTTGATGCCCTGAGATAAGGGTAAGTTACCTTCTGCCTTGATCGAAAGATGCATCCTTGTGCCCCATCTGAAGGCCTACCCAATAATATTGTATCCAGACTGAGCATGGATAGCGGGTACCATGAGATGCCATCTAACGAGCTAAAGTTGAGTGTGGCAGCTCAGCCCTATAGTCCCTGGGATCTTACCATGAGCTAGCTATGAAATGACACACTTAAGTTCTTTCAATCTAAGCAAGTCCCCTAGCATTTCCTTCTGGTTGGGAGATACTGTGCCCCCTCCCCCAAGTATTTGTGTTATATTCCCTTAATCTAGAAGGTCTCACCATGGTGGGCTGGACAAGAGTACAGTATAGTGCTCTGCAAAAGATGTTATCACTCTCAGGCAGAGTGGTGGCATTGTGGTGTTGACATGTTTCCGGTCCAAGGTTCATGCTATGTTGGCATCTATGCAGACCTGTTGTACAAGTAAGTATCAAGGGGCCGTATTACGTATTGGCATTTTTTGCACCCAGTGCACCTTTCAAAAGGTGCGTCGGGCACAAACAATTCCACTGAGCTCCATTATGATGAATGTGTTGCCCACAGGGCAGTGCATTCAGGTGCAAACATGGAGCAGCTTCTCTGTGTTTTCACAGTGCAGGCGGCACCCACCTGCACTTGCAAAGGAGATTAGAGATCCCCTTGCAGGTGGGTGCAGTCAGTGACTTCACCCGCCTGCAAGGGGATGTATAGCGGGGGTCCATGGGACCCCTTCTAACTCCTGCAGAGGACTGCTGTCAGGGGGCGCACTGACAGTGCACCACCTTTTAAATAACGCACTGTCAGTGAGCATCCTGAGGGCTTCTTTGACACTGTGCCCGCATCTGTAATGTGGTGCAGGCGCAGAGTTAAAGTAATGTCCTCATTTGCATAGGGTATGCCCCTATGCAAATGAGGGAACACCCTCTGACCGTAGCGCTGGTGCAATAAGTACGTCAGCGCTATCGGTATTATAGAAGGGGACCCACAAGCGTGTGCGCCCCCTTCTATAATACCAAAGTGCCCCGGGTCGTGCAAAGTGGGCGCAAATGCTCGTTGTACCCCAGCATCTTATCTAATACGGCCCCTGATTGGGAATGTATGAGCAGTAGCCAAAGTTTTTTAGTTAGTTAAAAAGTTCTTGATAGAGCGCACTGTGACCAAGCGGCTTCCTGGCGCTAGAGTAGAGGACTGAGGAGCAGCCAAAATCACTGAGACTATTGAACATTAGTGCCCGGTGAATCTATTTGGTCAAATTCTATCGTTTGATTTTGGTATAATTAAAGAAAATGTAAAACTTGCTGTTGTGAAGCATCATGAGGCTGTGACACATGTATGAAGGCTGACACAATGCCATGAAGGTGCAGGCACCAGCCATCAGTGATATTGTCCAGTGAGGTGATACTCTGGCCCCTCCCAGAGATGCCCGGCATGCTAAGGTACCCATATGGACTTCCATCTAGAGAAGTGAAGGCCTGCAGAGTCGAAGACTACACGTCAACCAGTAGGTCATTCCCAAGCTTTTCCAACTGATCCCAGAGTTGGGAGAGGGTGGGCTGAAAGAGACTACAAGTTAGGACCTGCAATTGTCCAAGTTCCTTCTATCAGTTTCAGGTTCCTGAATGAATGAGTGGTAATGAATGAGAATAACAGTGAGTCCATGTGGGAGTGGGGGAGAGTGAGTGAGGAAAAAGGAATGTGAGTGAGTGACTCAGTCAGTCAGTCGGTGAGAATGAGCACGAGTGAGCGTGAGCCAGAGTGCTTTAAAATCAATGAGTGAGAATTATCGAGAGTAAGTGCAAGTTAGTGTGAATGAGTGGTAGGGAGTGAGCATCAGTGAGAAAAGAGTAAGTGAGTCGGAGAGTGAGTGAATAAAAAAATGACTGAGGGAGTATGAATGAGTGAGAATAAGGGAGAATGAATGAAAGTATGTGAATGAAAATAAATGTCATAGTGAGAATAAAAGTAAGCTCGAGAGTGAGTGAGTGAGTGAAAAAATATGAATGAGTGAGTGAGTGTATGTTTTACTGCAAGCGTGAATGAGAATGTATGATAGTGCGTGCAAGTGAGAATGAATGAGTGAGAGTTAGTGAAAGAATGAGTGAGAGTGAGTGAAAGAATGAGTAAGAGTGAGTGAGTGATGAGTGTGAGCAAGTGACTAAATTTGTGACATTAAGCAACTGAGAAGTGTGAGTGTTATTGTTAGTGAGTGAGTCAGTGTGTGAGTGAGTTAGAGAGTGAGTGAATATAAGTGATCATAAGAGGCGAAACTTGGCAGTGGTATTGTAGCATTAAGTCTTGGCACATGGAAGACCCATATTAAAAAGCTGGTGCTGGAACTCTGCGTGTCATTCGTGGCACCTATGACACCCGTGGCAAACACTGATGTCGCCGTAGAGGTAGCTTCTGTCACTGAAATGCTTGAGGACAACCACGGTAAAAGGAACCGATGGCAAAATGCTGCCACCGGCCCACTGGAGATAGTTCATATTTGGAAGAGCACTGTATATGGGACAGAGGCAACCATACCAAAATGTCTGCCATCACATGTGCATGGTCACATAAGGGTCATCTGTGGTATGTAGACGTCTTACGTGGCAAAATTGAGGCACCAAGCTATAGTATGTATTTTTTGGCATAGGTTGGCGCCCACGACATATGGGATGCACACATGACTACATGCTGGCTCAGGCATAGAGGATATCATTTTTCACTGCAAATGTATGGGAAAATGTTGCTGTAACATGTACTATTTCATCCAACATTTCAAATTTGTCTGAGGGGAGATCCTATCAACCCCTACAAAGTTATTGGTTTTGCTGTCTTCACTCACTCAAATTCAGGCTAAATATTGCACCCACCACTTCCAAAGATCACCAGCCGCCTCTGTCTTTCACAAGGGATGAGACGGCTTCAAGAGGCTTTCCCAGCAGCCAGTGCTTACTGTGCAAAGGACTCAGGGGCCTGTTTGTGGGGAGGTCACGCCGTGCAGCGCCTCAGTCCCCTTTGCTGCGTTGTCCGGCGTTACAGGGAGAGGGCGGGAATGTCCCGTGTTTAGGGCAGTACGGAGAATCCCTGTCCTTCCCCTCCGCTGGCGCCCTTTAGCCTGTCTAGCGCCTAGTGTCTGGCACCCTTGTACCATGATGCAAGAGTGCCGGCGTTGCATGCCGGATTGCCCCTGTGTACAAAGAAACAACCCTGCGAGACAGAGCCCTTTCTCTTTGTGCGCCGCAGAATGAAGCACAAACAGAAAGAGGAAGAAACAGAGAGAAAGAGACACATGTCTCCTCTTCACCCCTCTCCTGGGAGGGTGTGAGATGTTGATGCCTTGTCACCCCTCTCCTGGAAGGGTGTAAGATGTTGATGCCTTGTCACCCCTCTCCTGGGAGGGTGTAAGATGCTGATGCCTCTTCACCCCTCTCCTGGGAGGGTGTGAGATGCTGATGCCTCTTCACCCCTCTCCTGGGAGGGTGTGAGATGTTGATGCCTCTTCACCCCTCTCCTGGGAGGGTGTAAGATGTTGATGTCTCTTCACCCCTCTCCTGGGAGGGTGTAAGATGTTGATGCCTCCCTCTCCTGGGAGGGTGTAAGATGTTGATGCCTCTTCACCCCTCTCCTGGGAGGGTGTAAGATGTTGATGCCTCTTCACCCCTCTCCTGGGAGGGTGTGAGATGTTGATGCCTCTTCACCCCTCTCCTGGGAGGGTGTAAGATGTTGATGGCTCTTCACCCCTCTCCTGGGAGGGTGAGATGTTGATGCCTCTTCACCCCTCTCCTGGGAGGGTGTAAGATGTTGATGCCTCTTCACCCCTCTCCTGGGAGGGTGTAAGATGTTTATGCCTCTTCACCCCTCTCCTGGGAGGGTGTAAGATGTTGATGCCTCCCTCTCCTGGGAGGGTGTAAGATGTTGATGCCTCTTCACCCCTCTCCTGGGAGGGTGTAAGATGTTGATGCCTCTTCACCCCTCTCCTGGGAGGGTGTGAGATGTTGATGCCTCTTCACCCCTCTCCTGGGAGGGTGTAAGATGTTGATGGCTCTTCACCCCTCTCCTGGGAGGGTGAGATGTTGATGCCTCTTCGCCCCTCTCCTGGGAGGGTGTAAGATGTTGATGCCTCTTCACCCCTCTCCTGGGAGGGTGTAAGATGTTTATGCCTCTTCACCCCTCTCTTGGGAGGGTGTAAGATGTTGATGCCTCTTCACCCCTCTCCTGGGAGGGTGTAAGATGCTGATGCCTCTTCACCCCTCTCCTGGGAGGGTGTGAGATGTTGATGCCTCTTCACCCCTCTCCTGGGAGGGTGTAAGATGTTGATGCCTCTTCACCCCTCTCCTGGGAGGGTGTAAGATGCTGATGCCTCTTCACCCCTCTCCTGGGAGGGTGTGAGATGTTGATGCCTCTTCACCCCTCTCCTGGGAGGGTGTAAGATGTTGATGCCTCGTCACCCCTCTCCTGGGAGGGTGTAAGATGCTGATGCCTCTTCACCCCTCTCCTGGGAGGGTGTAAGATGTTGATGCCTCTTCACCCCTCTCCTGGGAGGGTGTGAGATGTTGATGCCTCCCTCTCCTGGGAGGGTGTGAGATGTTGATGCCTCTTCACCCCTCTCCTGGGAGGGTGAGATGTTGATGCCTCTTCACCCCTCTCCTGGGAGGGTGTAAGATGTTGATGCCTCTTCATCCCTCTCCTGGAAGGGTGTAAGATGTTGATGCCTCTTCGCCCCTCTCCTGGGAGGGTGAGATGTTGATGCCTCTTCACCCCTCTCCTGGGAGGGTGTAAGATGTTGATGCCTCTTCACCCCTCTCCTGGGAGGGTGTAAGATGTTGATGCCTCTTCACCCCTCTCCTGTGGAGGGTGTGAGATGTTGATGCCTCTTCACCCCTCTCCTGGGATGGTGTAAGATGTTGATGCCTCTTCGCCCCTCTCCTGGGAGGGTGAGATGTTGATGCCTCTTCAGCCCTCTCCTGGGAGGGTGTAAGATGTTGATGCCTCGTCACCCCTCTGCTGGGAGGGTGTGAGATGTTGATGCCTCTTCACCCCTCTCCTGGGAGGGTGTGAGATGTTGATGCCTCTTCACCCCTCTTCTGGGAGGGTGTAAGATGTTGATGCCTCTTCACCCCTCTCCGGGGAGGGTGTAAGATGTTGATGCCTCTTCACCCCTCTCCTGGGAGGGTGTGAGATGTTGATGCCTCTTCACCCCTCTGCTGGGAGGGTGTAAGATGTTGATGCCTCTTCACCCCTCTCCTGGGAGGGTGTAAGATGTTGATGCCTCTTCACCCCTCTCCTGGGAGGGTGTAAGATGTTGATGCCTCTTCACCCCTCTCCTGGGAGGGTGTAAGATGCTGATGCCTCTTCACCCCTCTCCTGGGAGGGTGTAAGATGTTGATGCCTCTTCAGCTCTCTCCTGGGAGGGTGTGAGGTGCTGATGCCTCTTCACCCCTCTCCTGGGAGGGTGTAAGATGTTGATACCTCTTCACCCCTCTCCTGGGAGAGTGTAAGATGTTGATGCCTCTTCACCCCTCTCCTTGGAGGGTGTAAGATGTTGATGCCTCTTCACCCCTCTCCTGGGAGGGTGTAAGATGTTGATACCTCTTCACCCCTCTCCTGGGAGAGTGTAAGATGTTGATGCCTCTTCACCCCTCTCCTGGGAGGGTGTAAGATGTTGATGCCTCTTCACCCCTCTCCTGGGAGGGTGTAAGATGCTGATGCCTCTTCACCCCTCTCCTGGGAGGGTGTAAGATGCTGATGCCTCTTCACCCCTCTCCTGGGAGGGTGTAAGATGTTGATACCTCTTCACCCCTCTCCTGGGAGAGTGTAAGATGTTGATGCCTCTTCACCCCTCTCCTTGGAGGGTGTAAGATGTTGATGCCTCTTCACCCCTCTCCTGGGAGGGTGAGATGTTGATACCTCTTCGCCCCTCTCCTGGGAGGGTGTAAGATGTTGATGCCTCTTCACCCCTCTCTTGGGAGGGTGTAAGATGTTGATGCCTCTTCACCCCTCTCCTGGGAGGGTGTAAGATGTTGATGCCTCTTCACCCCTCTCCTGGGAGGGTGTAAGATGTTGATGCCTCTTCACCCCTCTCCTGGGAGGGTGTAAGATGTTGATGCCTCTTCACCCCTCTCCTGGGAGGGTGTAAGATGTTGATGCCTCTTCAGCTCTCTCCTGGGAGGGTGTGAGATGTTGATGCCTCTTCACCCCTCTCCTGGGAGGGTGTAAGATGCTGATGCCTCTTCACCCCTCTCCTGGGAGGGTGTAAGATGTTGATGCCTCTTCACCCCTCTCCTGGGAGGGTGTAAGATGTTGATACCTCTTCACCCCTCTCCTTGGAGGGTGTAAGATGCTGATGCCTCTTCACCCCTCTCCTGGGAGGGTGTAAGATGTTGATACCTCTTCACCCCTCTCCTGGGAGGGTGTAAGATGTTGGTGCCTCTTCACCCCTCTCCTGGGAGGGTGTAAGATGTTGATGCCTCTTCGCCCCTCTCCTGGGAGGGTGTAAGATGCTGATGCCTCTTCACCCCTCTCCTGGGAGGGTGTAAGATGTTGATACCTCTTCACCCCTCTCCTGGGAGAGTGTAAGATGTTGATGCCTCTTCACCCCTCTCCTGGGAGGGTGTAAGATGTTGATGCCTCTTCACCCCTCTCCTGGGAGGGTGTAAGATATTGATGCCTCTTCACCCCTCTCCTGGGATGGTGTAAGATGTTGATGCCTCTTCGCCCCTCTCCTGGGAGGGTGAGATGTTGATGGCTCTTCACCCCTCTCCTGGGAGGGTGTAAGATGTTGATGGCTCTTCACCCCTCTCCTGGGAGGGTGTAAGATGTTGATGCCTCTTCTCCCCTCTCCTGGGAGGGTGAGATGTTGATGCCTCTTCATCCCTCTCTTGGGAGGGTGTAAGATGTTGATGCCTCTTCTCCCCTCTCCTGGGAGGGTGTAAGATGTTGATGGCTCTTCACCCCTCTCCTGGGAGGGTGTAAGATGTTGATGCCTCTTCTCCCCTCTCCTGGGAGGGTGAGATGTTGATGGCTCTTCACCCCTCTCCTGGGAGGGTGAGATGTTGATGCCTCTTCATCCCTCTCTTGGGAGGGTGTAAGATGTTGATGCCTCTTCTCCCCTCTCCTGGGAGGGTGTAAGATGTTGATGGCTCTTCACCTCTCTCCTGGGAGGGTGTAAGATGCTGATGCCTCTTCACCCCTCTCCTGGGAGGGTGTAAGATGTTGATGCCTCTTCGCCCCTCTCCTGGGAGGGTGTAGGATGCTGATGCCTCTTCACCCCTCTCCTGGGAGGGTGTAAGATGCTGATGCCTCTTCACCCCTCTCCTGGGAGGGTGTAAGATGTTGATGCCTCTTCACCCCTCTCCTGGGAGGGTGTAAGATGTTGATGGCTCTTCACCCCTCTCCTGGGAGGGTGTAAGATGTTGATGCCTCTTCACCCCTCTCCTGGGAGGGTGTAAGATGTTGATGCCTCTTCACCCCTCTCCTGGGAGGGTGTGAGATGTTGATGCCTCTTCACCCCTCTCCTGGGAGGGTGTGAGATGTTGATGCCTCTTCACCCCTCTCCTGGGAGGGTGTAAGATGTTGATGGCTCTTCACCCCTCTCCTGGGAGGGTGTGAGATGTTGATGCCTTGTCACCCCTCTCCTGGGAGGGTGTAAGATGTCGATGGCTCTTCACCCCTCTCCTGGGAGGGTGTGAGATGCTGATGCCTCTTCACCCCTCTCCTGGGAGGGTGTAAGATGTTGATGCCTCCCTCTCCTGGGAGGGTGTAAGATGTTGATGCCTCTTCACCCGTCTGCTGGAAGGGTGTAAGATGTTGATGTGAGATGTTGATGCCTCTTCACCCCTCTCCTGGGAGGGTGTAAGATGCTGATGCCTCTTCACCCCTCTCCTGGGAGGGTGTAAGATGCTGATGCCTCTTCACCCCTCTCCTGGGAGGGTGTAAGATGTTGATGCCTCTTCGCCCCTCTCCTGGGAGGGTGTGAGATGCTGATGCCTCTTCACCCCTCTCCTGGGAGGGTGTAAGATCTTGATGCCTCTTCATCCCTCTCCTGGGAGGGTGTAAGATGCTGATGCCTCGTCACCCCTCTCCTGGGAGGGTGTGAGATGTTGATGCCTCTTCACCCCTCTCCTGGGAGGGTGTAAGATGTTGATGCCTCTTCACCCCTCTCCTGGGAGGGTGTAAGATGTTGATGCCTCTTCGCCCCTCTCCTGGGAGGGTTTAAGATGTTGATGCCTCTTCACCCCTCTCCTGGGAGGGTGTAAGATGTTGATGCCTCTTCACCCCTCTCCTGGGAGGGTGTAAGATGCTGATGCCTCTTCACCCCTCTCCTGGGAGGGTGTAAGATGCTGATGCCTCTTCACCCCTCTCCTGGGAGGGTGTAAGATGCTGATGCCTCTTCACCCCTCTCCTGGGAGGGTGTAAGATGCTGATGCCTCTTCACCCCTCTCCTGGGAGGGTGTAAGATGTTGATGCCTCTTCACCCCTCTCCTGGGAGGGTGTAAGATGCTGATGCCTCTTCACCCCTCTCTTGGGAGGGTGTGAGATGTTGATGGCTCTTCACCCCTCTCCTGGGAGGGTGTGAGATGCTGATGCCTCTTCACCCCTCTCCTGGGAGGGTGTAAGATGTTGATGCCTTTTCACCCCTCTCCTGGGAGGGTGTAAGATGTTGATGCCTTGTCACCCCTCTCCTGGGAGGGTGAGATGTTGATGCCTCTTCACCCCTCTCCTGGGAGGGTGTAAGATGTTGATGCCTCTTCACCCCTCTCCTGGGAGGGTGTAAGATGTTGATGCCTCTTCACCCCTCTCCTGGGAGGGTGAGATGTTGATGCCTCTTCACCCCTCTCCTGGGAGGGTGTAAGATGTTGATGCCTCTTCACCCCTCTCCTGGGAGGGTGTAAGATGTTGATGCCTCTTCACCCCTCTACTGGGAGGGTGTAAGATGTTGATGCCTCTTCACCCCTCTCCTGGGAGGGTGTAAAATGTTGATGCCTCTTCACCCCTCTCCTTGGAGTGTGTAAGATGCTGATGCCTCTTCACCCATCTCCTGGGAGGGTGAGATGTTGATGCCTCTTCACCCCTCTCCTGGGAGGGTGTAAGATGTTGATGCCTCTTCACCCCTCTCCTGGGAGGGTGTAAGATGTTGATGCCTCTTCACCCCTCTCCTGGGAGGGTGTAAGATGTTGATGCCTTGTCACCCCTCTCCTGGGAGGGTGAGATGTTGATGCCTCTTCACCCCTCTCTTGGGAGGGTGTAAGATGTTGATGCCTCTTCACCCCTCTCCTGGGAGGGTGTAAGATGTTGATGCCTCTTCACCCCTCTCCTGGGAGGGTGTAAGATGTTGATGCCTTGTCACCCCTCTCCTGGGAGGGTGAGATGTTGATGCCTCTTCACCCCTCTCCTGGGAGGGTGTGAGATGTTGATGCCTCTTCAACCCCTCTCCTGGGAGGGTGTAAGATGTTGATGCCTCTTCACCCCTCTCCTTGGAGTGTGTAAGATGCTGATGCCTCTTCACCCCTCTCCTGGGAGGGTGAGATGTTGATGCCTCTTCACCCCTCTCCTGGGAGGGTGTAAGATGTTGATGCCTCTTCGCCCCTCTCCTGGGAGGGTGTGAGATGTTGATGCCTCGTCACCCCTCTCCTGGGAGGGTGTGAGATGTTGATGCCTCTTCACCCCTCTCCTGGGAGGGTGTAAGATGCTGATGCCTCTTCACCCCTCTCCTGGGAGGGTGTAAGATGTTGATGCCTCTTCACCCCTCTCCTGGGAGGGTGTAAGATGTTGATGCCTCTTCGCCCCTCTCCTGGGAGGGTGTGAGATGTTGATGCCTCTTCACCCCTCTCCTTAGAGGGTGTAAGATGTTGATGCCTCTTCACCCCTCTCCTGGGAGGGTGTAAGATGTTGATGCCTCTTCACCCCTCTCTTGGGAGGGTGTAAGATGTTGATGCCTCTTCTCCCCTCTCCTGGGAGGGTGTAAGATGTTGATGCCTCTTCACCCCTCTCTTGGGAGGGTGTGAGATGTTGATGGCTCTTCACCCCTCTCCTGGGAGGGTGTAAGATGTTGATGCCTCTTCACCCCTCTCCTGGGAGGGTGTAAGATGTTGATGCCTCTTCACCCCTCTCCTGGGAGGGTGTAAGATGTTGATGCCTTGTCACCCCTCTCCTGGGAGGGTGAGATGTTGATGCCTCTTCACCCCTCTCCTGGGAGGGTGTGAGATGTTGATGCCTCTTCACCCCTCTCCTGGGAGGGTGTAAGATGTTGATGCCTCTTCACCCCTCTCCTGGGAGGGTGTAGGATGCTGATGCCTCTTCGCCCCTCTCCTGGGAGGGTGTGAGATGTTGATGCCTCTTCATCCCTCTCCTGGGAGGGTGTGAGATGTTGATGCCTCTTCACCCCTCTCCTGGGAGGGTGTAAGATGTTGATGCCTCTTCACCCCTCTCCTGGGAGGGTGTAAGATGTTGATGCCTCTTCACCCCTCTCCTGGGAGGGTGTAAGATGTTGATGCCTCTTCGCCCCTCTCCTGGGAGGGTGTGAGATGTTGATGCCTCTTCATCCCTCTCCTGGGAGGGTGTGAGATGTTGATGCCTCTTCACCCCTCTCCTGGGAGGGTGTAAGATGTTGATGCCTCTTCACCCCTCTCCTGGGAGGGTGTAAGATGTTGATGCCTCTTCACCCCTCTCCTGGGAGGGTGTAAGATGTTGATGCCTCCCTCTCCTGGGAGGGTGTGAGATGTTCATGCCTCCCTCTCCTGGGAGGGTGTGAGATGTTGATGCCTCTTCACCCCTCTCCTTAGAGGGTGTAAGATGTTGATGCCTCTTCACCCCTCTCCTGGGAGGGTGTAAGATGTTGATGCCTCTTCACCCCTCTCTTGGGAGGGTGTAAGATGTTGATGCCTCTTCTCCCCTCTCCTGGGAGGGTGTAAGATGTTGATGCCTCTTCACCCCTCTCTTGGGAGGGTGTGAGATGTTGATGGCTCTTCACCCCTCTCCTGGGAGGGTGTAAGATGTTGATGCCTCTTCGCCCCTCTCCTGGGAGGGTGTAAGATGTTGATGCCTCGTCACCCCTCTCCTGGGAGGGTGTGAGATGCTGATGCCTCTTCACCCCTCTCCTGGGAGGGTGTGAGATGTTGATGCCTCTTCACCCCTCTCCTGGGAGGGTGTGAGATGTTGATGCCTCTTCACCCCTCTCCTGGGAGGGTGTGAGATGTTGATGCCTCTTCACCCCTCTCCTGGGAGGGTGAGAGATGTTGATGCCTCTTCACCCCTCTCCTGGGAGGGTGTGAGATGTTGATGCCTCTTCACCCCTCTCCTGGGAGGGTGTGAGATGTTGATGCCTCTTCACCCCTCTCCTGGGAGGGTGTAAGATGTTGATGCCTCTTCACCCCTCTCCTGGGAGGGTGTAAGATGCTGATGCCTCTTCACCCCTCTCCTGGGAGGGTGTAAGATGTTGATGCCTCTTCACCCCTCTCCTGGGAGGGTGTAAGATGTTGATGCCTCTTCACCCCTCTCCTGGGAGGGTGTGTGATGCTGATGCCTCTTCACCCCTCTCCTGGGAGGGTGTAAGATGCTGATGCCTCGTCACCCCTCTCCTGGGAGGGTGTGAGATGTTGATGCCTCGTCACCCCTCTCCTGGGAGGGTGTAAGATGTTGATGCCTCTTCACCCCTCTCTTGGGAGGGTGTGAGATGTTGATGCCTCTTCACCCCTCTCCTGGGAGGGTGAGATGTTGATGCCTCTTCACCCCTCTCTTGGGAGGGTGTGAGATGTTGATGCCTCTTCACCCCTCTCCTGGGAGGGTGTAAGATGTTGATGCCTCTTCACCCCTCTCCTGGGAGGGTGTAAGATGTTGATGCCTCTTCACCCCTCTCCTGGGAGGGTGTAAGATGTTGATGCCTCTTCACCCCTCTCCTGGGAGGGTGAGATGTTGATGCCTCTTCACCCCTCTCCTGGGAGGGTGAGATGTTGATGCCTCTTCACCCCTCTCTTGGGAGGGTGTGAGATGTTGATGGCTCTTCACCCCTCTCCTGGGAGGGTGTAAGATGTTGATGCCTCTTCACCCCTCTCCTGGGAGGGTGTAAGATGCTGATGCCTCTTCGCCCCTCTCCTGGGAGGGTGTAAGATGTTGATGCCTCTTCACCCCTCTCCTGGGAGGGTGTAAGATGTTGATGCCTCTTCACCCCTCTCCTGGGAGGGTGTAAGATGTTGATGCCTCTTCACCCCTCTCCTGGGAGGGTGTAAGATGTTGATGCCTCTTCACCCCTCTCCTGGGAGGGTGTAAGATGTTGATGCCTTGTCACCCCTCTCCTGGGAGGGTGAGATGTTGATGCCTCTTCACCCCTCTCCTGGGAGTGTGTAAGATGCTGATGCCTCTTCACCCCTCTCCTGGGAGGGTGTGAGATGCTGATGCCTCTTCACCCCTCTCCTGGGAGGGTGTAAGATGTTGATGCCTCTTCACCCCTCTCCTGGGAGGCTGTAAGATGTTGATGCCTCTTCACCCCTCTCCTGGGAGGGTGTAGGATGCTGATGCCTCTTCACCCCTCTCCTGGGAGTGTGTGAGATGTTGATGCCTCTTCACCCCTCTCCTGGGAGGGTGTAAGATGTTGATGGCTCTTCACCCCTCTCCTGGGAGGGTGTAAGATGTTGATGCCTCTTCACCCCTCTCCTGGGAGGGTGTAAGATGTTGATGCCTCTTCACCTCTCTCCTGGGAGGGTGTGAGATGTTGATGCCTCTTCACCCCTCTCCTGGGAGGGTGTAAGATGTTGATGCCTCTTCACCCCCTCTCCTGGGAGGGTGTAAGATGTTGATGCCTCTTCACCCCTCTCCTGGGAGGGTGTGAGATGTTGATGCCTCTTCATCCCTCTCCTGGGAGGGTGTAAGATGTTGATGCCTCTTCACCCCTCTCCTGGGAGGGTGTAAGATGTTGATGCCTCTTCACCCCTCTCCTGGGAGGGTGTAGGAAGTTGATGCCTCTTCACCCCTCTCTTGGGAGGGTGTAAGATGTTGATGCCTCTTCACCCCTCTCCTGGGAGGGTGTAGGAAGTTGATGCCTCTTCACCCCTCTCTTGGGAGGGTGTGAGATGTTGATGCCTCTTCACCCCTCTCCTGGGAGGGTGTAAGATGTTGATGCCTCTTCACCTCTCTCCTGGGAGCGTGTAAGATGATGATGCCTCTTCGGCCCTCTCCTGGGAGGGTGTGAGATGTTGATGCCTCTTCACCCCTCTCCTGGGAGGGTGTGAGATGTTGATGCCTCTTCACCCCTCTCCTGGGAGGGTGTAAGATGCTGATGCCTCTTCACCCCTCTCCTGGGAGGGTGTGTGATGTTGATGCCTCTTCACCCCTCTCCTGGGAGGGTGTAAGATGTTGATGCCTCTTCACCCCTCTCCTGGGAGGGTGTGAGATGTTGATGCCTCTTCACCCCTCTCCTGGGAGGGTGTAAGATGCTGATGCCTCTTCACCCCTCTCCTGGGAGGGTGTGTGATGTTGATGCCTCTTCACCCCTCTCCTGCGAGCGTGTAAGATGATGATGCCTCTTCGGCCCTCTCCTGGGAGGGTGTGAGATGTTGATGCCTCTTCACCCCTCTCCTGGGAGGGTGTGAGATGTTGATGCCTCTTCACCCCTCTCCTGGGAGAGTGTAAGATGTTGATGCCTCTTCACCCCTCTCCTGGGAGGGTGTGAGATGTTGATGCCTCTTCACCCCTCTCCTGGGAGGGTGTAAGATGTTGATGCCTCTTCACCCCCTCTCCTGGGAGGGTGTAAGATGTTGATGCCTCTTCAGCCCTCTCCTGGGAGGGTGTAAGATGTTGATGCCTCTTCACCCCTCTCCTGGGAGGGTGTAAGATGCTGATGCCTCTTCAGCCCTCTCCTGGGAGGGTGTAAGATGTTGATGCTCTTCGCCCCTCTCCTGGGAGGGTGTAAGATGTTGATGCCTCTTCAGCCCTCTCCTGGGAGGGTGTAAGATGTTGATGCCTCGTCACCCCTCTCCTGGGAGGGTGTAAGATGCTGATGCCTCTTCACCCCTCTCCTGGGAGGGTGTAAGATGTTGATGCCTCTTCACCCCTCTCCTGGGAGGGTGTGAGATGTTGATGCCTCTTCACCCCTCTCCTGGGAGGGTGTAAGATGTTGATGCCTCTTCACCCCTCTCCTGGGAGGGTGTAAGATGTTGATGCCTCTTCACCCCTCTCCTGGGAGGGTGTAAAATGTTGATGCCTCTTCACCCCTCTTCTGGGAGGGTGTAAGATGTTGATGCCTCTTCACCCCTCTCCTGGGAGGGTGTGAGATGCTGATGCCTCTTCACCCCTCTCCTGGGAGGGTGTAAGATGTTGATGCCTCTTCACCCCTCTCCTGGGAGGGTGTAAGATGTTGATGCCTCTTCACCCCTCTCCTGGGAGGGTGTGAGATGTTGATGCCTCTTCATCCCTCTCCTGGGAGGGTGTAAGATGTTGATGCCTCCTCATCCCTCTCCTGGGAGGGTGTAAGATGTTGATTCCTCTTCATCCCTCTCCTGGGAGGGTGTAAGATGTTGATGCCTCTTCACCCCTCTCCTGGGAGGGTGTAAGATGCTGATGCCTCTTCACCCCTCTCCTGGGAGGGTGTAAGATGTTGATGCCTCTTCACCCCTCTCCTGGGAGGGTGTAAGATGTTGATGCCTCTTCACCCCTCTCCTGGGAGGGTGTAAGATGTTGATGCCTCTTCACCCCTCTCTTGGGAGGGTGTTTGATGTTGATGCCTCTTCACCCCTCTCCTGGGAGGGTGTGAGATGCTGATGCCTCTTCGCCCCTCTCCTTGGAGGGTGTGAGATGTTGATGCCTCTTCACCCCTCTCTTGGGAGGGTGTTTGATGTTGATGCCTCTTCACCCCTCTCCTGGGAGGGTGTAAGATGTTGATGCCTCTTCACCCCTCTCCTGGGAGGGTGTAAGATGCTGATGCCTCTTCACCCCTCTCCTGGGAGGGTGTAAGATGTTGATGCCTCTTCATCCCTCTCCTGGGAGGGTGTAAGATGTTGATGCCTCTTCACCCCTCTCCTGGGAGGGTGTAGGATGCTGATGCCTCGTCACCCCTCTCCTGGGAGGGTGTAAGATGTTGATGCCTCTTCACCCCTCTCCTGGGAGGGTGAGATGTTGATGCCTCTTCACCCCTCTCTTGGGAGGGTGTAAGATGTTGATGCCTCTTCACCCCTCTCCTGGGAGGGTGTAAGATGTTGATGCCTCTTCACCCCTCTCCTGGGAGGGTGTAAAATGCTGATGCCTCTTCACCCCTCTCCTGGGAGGGTGTGAGATGTTGATGCCTCTTCACCCCTCTCCTGGGAGGGTGTAAGATGTTGATGCCTCTTCACCCCTCTCTTGGGAGGGTGTTTGATGTTGATGCCTCTTCACCCCTCTCCTGGGAGGGTGTGAGATGTTGATGCCTCTTCACCCCTCTCCTGGGAGCGTGTAAGATGCTGATGCCTCTTCACCCCTCTCCTGGGAGGGTGTGAGATGTTGATGCCTCTTCACCCCTCTCCTGGGAGGGTGTAAGATGTTGATGCCTCTTCACCCCTCTCTTGGGAGGGTGTTTGATGTTGATGCCTCTTCACCCCTCTCTTGGGAGGGTGTTTGATGTTGATGCCTCTTCACCCCTCTCCTGGGAGGGTGTAAGATGTTGATGCCTCTTCACCCCTCTCCTGGGAGCGTGTAAGATGCTGATGCCTCTTCACCCCTCTACTGGGAGGGTGTAAGATGCTGATGCCTCTTCACCCCTCTACTGGGAGGGTGTAAGATGTTGATGCCTCTTCACCCCTCTACTGGGAGGGTGTAAGATGTTGATGCCTCTTCACCCCTCTCCTGGGAGGGTGTAAGATGTTGATGCCTCGTCACCCCTCTCCTGGGAGGGTGTAAGATGTTGATGCCTCTTCACCCCTCTCCTGGGAGGGTGTAAGATGCTGATGCCTCTTCACCCCTCTCCTGGGAGGGTGTGAGATGTTGATGCCTCTTCTCCCCTCTCCTGGGAGGGTGTAAGATGTTGATGCCTCTTCTCCCCTCTCCTGGGAGGGTGTAAGATGTTGATGCCTCTTCAGCCCTCTCCTGGGAGGGTGTAAGATGTTTATGCCTCTTCACCCCTCTCCTGGGAGGGTGTAAGATGTTGATGCCTCTTCAGCCCTCTCCTGGGAGGGTGTGAGATGCTGATGCCTCTTCAGCCCTCTCCTGGGAGGGTGTAAGATGTTGATGCCTCTTCATCCCTCTCCTGGGAGGGTGTGAGATGTTGATGCCTCCCTCTCCTGGGAGGGTGTAAGATGTTGATGCCTCTTCACCCCTCTCCTGGGAGGGTGTGAGATGTTGATGCCTCTTCACCCCTCTCCTGGGAGGGTGTGAGATGTTGATGCCTCTTCACCCCTCTCCTGGGAGGGTGTGAGATGTTGATGCCTCCCTCTCCTGGGAGGGTGTGAGATGTTGATGCCTCTTCACCCCTCTCTTGGGAGGGTGTTTGATGTTGATGCCTCTTCACCCCTCTCTTGGGAGGGTGAGATCTTGATGCCTCTTCGCTCCTCTCCTGGGAGGGTGTAAGATGTTGATGCCTCTTCACCCCTCTCCTGGGAGGGTGTAAGATGTTGATTCCTCTTCATCCCACTCCTGGGAGGGTGTAAGATGTTGATGCCTCTTCACCCCTCTTCTGGGAGGGTGTAAGATGTTGATGCCTCTTCACCCCTCTACTGGGAGGGTGTAAGATGTTGATGCCTCTTCACCCCTCTCCTGGGAGGGTGTAAGATGTTGATGCCTCGTCACCCCTCTCCTGGGAGGGTGTAAGATGTTGATGCCTCTTCACCCCTCTCCTGGGAGGGTGTAAGATGTTGATGCCTCTTCACCCCTCTCTTGGGAGGGTGTGAGATGTTGATGCCTCTTCATCCCTCTCCTGGGAGGGTGTGAGATGTTGATGCCTCTTCACCCCTCTCTTGGGAGGGTGTTTGATGTTGATGCCTCTTCACCCCTCTCTTGGGAGGGTGTTTGATGTGGATGCCTCTTCACCCCTCTCCTGGGAGGGTGTAAGATGTTGATGCCTCTTCACCCCTCTCCTGGGAGGGTGTGAGATGTTGATGCCTCTTCATCCCTCTCCTGGGAGGGTGTAAGATGTTGATGCCTCTTCACCCCTCTCCTGGGAGGGTGTAAGATGTTGATGCCTCTTCGCCCCTCTCCTGGGAGGGTGTAAGATGCTGATGCCTCTTCAGCCCTCTCCTGGGAGGGTGTAAGATGTTGATGCCTCTTCGCCCCTCTCCTGGGAGGGTGTGAGATGTTGATGCCTCTTCGCCCCTCTCCTGGGAGGGTGTAAGATGTTGATGCCTCGTCACCCCTCTCCTGGGAGGGTGTAAGATGCTGATGCCTCTTCACCCCTCTCCTGGGAGGGTGTTTGATGTTGATGCCTCTTCACCCCTCTCCTGGGAGGGTGTAAGATGTTGATGCCTCTTCGCCCCTCTCCTGGGAGGGTGTGAGATGTTGATGCCTCTTCGCCCCTCTCCTGGGAGGGTGTAAGATGTTGATGCCTCGTCACCCCTCTCCTGGGAGGGTGTAAGATGCTGATGCCTCTTCACCCCTCTCCTGGGAGGGTGTAAGATGTTGATGCTTCTTCATCCCTCTCCTGGGAGGGTGTGAGATGTTCATGCCTCCCTCTCCTGGGAGGGTGTGAGATGTTGATGCCTCTTCAGCCCTCTCTTGGGAGGGTGTTTGATGTTGATGCCTCTTCACCCCTCTCCTGGGAGGGTGTAAGATGTTGATGCCTCTTCACCCCTCTCCTGGGAGGGTGTAAGATGCTGATGCCTCTTCACCCCTCTCCTGGGAGGGTGTGAGATGTTGATGCCTCTTCGCCCCTCTCCTGGGAGGGTGTGAGATGTTGATGCCTCTTCACCCCTCTCCTGGGAGGGTGTAAGATGTTGATGCCTCTTCACCCCTCTCTTGGGAGGGTGTAAGATGTTGATGCCTCGTCACCCCTCTCCTGGGAGGGTGAGATGTTGATGCCTCTTCACCCCTCTCCTGGGAGGGTGAGATGTTGATGCCTCTTCACCCCTCTCTTGGGAGGGTGTGTGATGTTGATGCCTCTTCACCCCTCTCCTGGGAGGGTGAGATGTTGATGCCTCTTCACCCCTCTCTTGGGAGGGTGTGTGATGTTGATGCCTCTTCACCCCTCTCCTGGGAGGGTGTAAGATGTTGATGCTTCTTCATCCCTCTCCTGGGAGGGTGTGAGATGTGCATGCCTCCCTCTCCTGGGAGGGTGTGAGATGTTGATGCCTCTTCACCCCTCTCTTGGGAGGGTGTTTGATGTTGATGCCTCTTCACCCCTCTCCTGGGAGGGTGTAAGATGTTGATGCCTCTTCACCCCTCTCCTGGGAGGGTGTAAGATGTTGATGCCTCTTCACCCCTCTCCTGGGAGGGTGTAAGATGTTGATGCCTCTTCACCCCTCTCCTGGGAGGGTGTGAGATGTTGATGCCTCTTCACCCCTCTCCTGGGAGGGTGTAAGATGTTGATGCCTCTTCACCCCTCTCCTGGGAGGGTGTAAGATGTTGATGCCTCTTCACCCCTCTCTTGGGAGGGTGTGTGATGTTGATGCCTCTTCACCCCTCTCCTGGGAGGGTGTGAGATGTTGATGCCTCGTCACCCCTCTCCTGGGAGGGTGAGATGTTGATGCCTCTTCACCCCTCTCCTGGGAGGGTGTAAGATGTTGATGCCTCTTCACCCCTCTCCTGGGAGGGTGTGAGATGTTGATGCCTCTTCACCCCTCTCCTGGGAGGGTGTAAGATGTTGATGCCTCTTCACCCCTCTCCTGGGAGGGTGTGAGATGTTGATGCCTCTTCACCCCTCTCCTGGGAGGGTGTAAGATGTTGATGCCTCTTCATCCCTCTCCTGGGAGGGTGTAAGATGTTGATGCCTCTTCATCCATCTCCTGGGAGGGTGAGATGTTGATGCCTCTTCACCCCTCTCCTGGGAGGGTGTAAGATGTTGATGCCTCTTCATCCCTCTCCTGGGAGGGTGTGAGATGTTGATGCCTCTTCACCCCTCTCCTGGGAGGGTGTGAGATGTTGATGCCTCTTCATCCCTCTCCTGGGAGGGTGTGAGATGTTGATGCCTCTTCACCCCTCTCCTGGGAGGGTGTGAGATGTTGATGCCTCGTCACCCCTCTCTTGGGAGGGTGTGTGATGTTGATGCCTCTTCACCCCTCTCCTGGGAGGGTGTGAGATGTTGATGCCTCGTCACCCCTCTCCTGGGAGGGTGAGATGTTGATGCCTCTTCACCCCTCTCCTGGGAGGGTGTAAGATGTTGATGCCTCTTCACCCCTCTCCTGGGAGGGTGAGATGTTGATGCCTCTTCACCCCTCTCTTGGGAGGGTGTGTGATGTTGATGCCTCTTCACCCCTCTCTTGGGAGGGTGTAAGATGTTGATGCCTCTTCACCCCTCTCCTGGGAGGGTGTGAGATGTTGATGCCTCTTCACCCCTCTCCTGGGAGGGTGAGATGTTGATGCCTCTTCACCCCTCTCTTGGGAGGGTGTGTGATGTTGATGCCTCTTCACCCCTCTCTTGGGAGGGTGTAAGATGTTGATGCCTCTTCACCCCTCTCCTGGGAGGGTGTGAGATGTTGATGCCTCTTCACCCCTCTCCTGGGAGGGTGTGAGATGTTGATGCCTCGTCACCCCTCTCTTGGGAGGGTGTGTGATGTTGATGCCTCTTCACCCCTCTCCTGGGAGGGTGTGAGATGTTGATGCCTCGTCACCCCTCTCCTGGGAGGGTGAGATGTTGATGCCTCTTCACCCCTCTCCTGGGAGGGTGTAAGATGTTGATGCCTCTTCACCCCTCTCCTGGGAGGGTGTAAGATGCTGATGCCTCGTCACCCCTCTCCTGGGAGGGTGTAAGATGTTGATGCCTCTTCACCCCTCTCCTGGGAGGGTGTGTGATGTTGATGCCTCGTCACCCCTCTCCTGGGAGGGTGTAAGATGTTGATGCCTCTTCACCCCTCTCCTGGGAGGGTGTAAGATGCTGATGCCTCGTCACCCCTCTCCTGGGAGGGTGTAAGATGTTGATGCCTCTTCACCCCTCTCCTGGGAGGGTGTGAGATGTTGATGCCTCGTCACCCCTCTCCTGGGAGGGTGTGAGATGTTGATGCCTCTTCACCCCTCTCCTGGGAGGGTGTGAGATGTTGATGCCTCGTCACCCCTCTCCTGGGAGGGTGTAAGATGTTGATGCCTCTTCACCCCTCTCTTGGGAGGGTGTAAGATGTTGATGCCTTGTCACCCCTCTCCTGGGAGGGTGAGATGTTGATGCCTCTTCGCCCCTCTCCTGGGAGGGTGTAAGATGTTGATGCCTCTTCACCCCTCTCCTGGGAGGGTGTGAGATGTTGATGCCTCTTCACCCCTCTCCTGGGAGGGTGTAAGATGTTGATGCCTCTTCACCCCTCTCCTGGGAGGGTGTGAGATGTTGATGCCTCTTCATCCCTCTCCTGGGAGGGTGTGAGATGTTGATGCCTCGTCACCCCTCCCCTGGGAGGGTGAGATGTTGATGCCTCTTCACCCCTCTCCTGGGAGGGTGTGAGATGTTGATGCCTCTTCACCCCTCTTCTGGGAGGGTGTGAGATGTTGATGCCTCTTCACCCCTCTCCTGGGAGGGTGTAAGATGTTGATGCCTCTTCACCCCTCTCCTGGGAGGGTGTAAGATGCTGATGCCTCTTCACCCCTCTCCTGGGAGGGTGTAAGATGTTGATGCCTCTTCACCCCTCTCTTGGGAGGGTGTAAGATGTTGATGCCTCTTCACCCCTCTCCTGGGAGGGTGTAAGATGTTGATGCCTCTTCACCCCTCTACTGGGAGGGTGTAAGATGTTGATGCCTCTTCACCCCTCTCCTGGGAGGGTGTAAAATGTTGATGACTCTTCACCCCTCTCCTTGGAGTGTGTGAGATGTTGATGCCTCTTCACCCCTCTCCTGGGAGGGTGTAAGATGTTGATGCCTCCCTCTCCTGGGAGGGTGAGATGCTGATGCCTCTTCACCCCTCTCCTGGGAGGGTGTAAGATGTTGATGCCTCTTCACCCCTCTCCTGGGAGGGTGTATGATTTTGATGCCTCTTCACCCCTCTCCTGGGAGGGTGTAAAATGTTGATGCCTCTTCACCCCTCTTCTGGGAGGGTGTAAGATGCTGATGCCTCTTCACCCCTCTCCTGGGAGGGTGTAAGATGTTGATGCCTCTTCACCCCTCTCCTGGGAGGGTGTGAGATGTTGATGTCTCTTCGCCCCTCTCCTGGGAGGGTGTAAGATGCTGACGCCTCTTCACCCCTCTCCTGGGAGGGTGTAAGATGTTGATGCCTCTTCACCCCTCTCCTGGGAGGGTGTGAGATGTTGATGCCTCTTCACCCCTCTCCTGGGAGGGTGTAAGATGTTGATGCCTCTTCACCCCTCTCCTGGGAGGGTGTAAAATGTTGATGACTCTTCACCCCTCTCCTTGGAGTGTGTAAGATGCTGATGCCTCTTCACCCATCTCCTGGGAGGGTGTGAGATGCTGATGCCTCTTCGCCCCTCTCCTGGGAGGGTGTAAGATGTTGATGCCTCTTCACCCCTCTCCTGGGAGGGTGTAAGATGTTGATGCCTCTTCACCCCTCTCCTGGGAGGGTGTAAGATGTTGATGCCTCTTCACCCCTCTCTTGGGAGGGTGTTTGATGTTGATGCCTCTTCACCCCTCTCTTGGCAGGGTGTGAGATGTTGATGCCTCTTCACCCCTCTCCTGGGAGGGTGTAAGATGTTGATGCCTCTTCACCCCTCTCTTGGGAGGGTGTTTGATGTTGATGCCTCTTCACCCCTCTCTTGGGAGGGTGTGAGATGTTGATGCCTCTTCACCCCTCTCCTGGGAGGGTGTAAGATGTTGATGCCTCTTCACCCCTCTCCTGGGAGGGTGTAAGATGTTGATGCCTCTTCACCCCTCTCCTGGGAGGGTGTAAGATGTTGATGCCTCTTCACCCCTCTCCTGGGAGGGTGTAAGATGCTGAGGCCTCTTCACCCCTCTCCTGGGAGGGTGTGAGATGTTGATGCCTCTTCACCCCTCTCTTGGGAGGGTGTTTGATGTTGATGCCTCTTCACCCCTCTCCTGGGAGGGTGTAAGATGTTGATGCCTCTTCACCCCTCTCCTGGGAGGGTGTAAGATGTTGATGCCTCTTCACCCCTCTCCTGGGAGGGTGTAAGATGCTGATGCCTCTTCACCCCTCTCCTGGGAGGGTGTGAGATGTTGATGGCTCTTCACCCCTCTCCTGGGAGGGTGTAAGATGTTGATGCCTCTTCGCCCCTCTCCTGGGAGGGTGTAAGATCTTGATGCCTCTTCACCCCTCTCCTGGGAGGGTGTAAAATGTTGATGCCTCTTCACCCCTCTTCTGGGAGGGTGTGAGATGTTGATGCCTCTTCACCCCTCTCCTGGGAGGGTGTGAGATGTTGATGCCTCTTCACCCCTCTCCTGGGAGGGTGTAAGATGTTGATGCCTCTTCATCCCTCTCCTGGGAGGGTGTGAGATGTTGATGCCTCTTCACCCCTCTCCTGGGAGGGTGTAAGATGTTGATGCCTCTTCACCCCTCTCCTGGGAGGGTGTATGATCTTGATGCCTCTTCACCCCTCTCCTGGGAGGGTGTAAGATGCTGATGCCTCTTCACCCCTCTCCTGGGAGGGTGTAAGATGTTGATGCCTCGTCACCCCTCTCCTGGGAGGGTGTAAGATGTTGATGCCTCTTCGCCCCTCTCCTGGGAGGGTGTAAGATGTTGATGCCTCTTCACCCCTCTCCTGGGAGGGTGTAAGATGCTGATGCCTCTTCGCCCCTCTCCTGGGAGGGTGTAAGATGTTGATGCCTCGTCACCCCTCTCCTGGGAGGGTGTGAGATGTTGATGCCTCTTCACCCCTCTCCTGGGAGGGTGTGAGATGTTGATGCCTCTTCACCCCTCTCCTGGGAGGGCGTAAGATGTTGATGCCTCTTCACCCCTCTCCTGGGAGGGTGTAAGATGTTGATGCCTCTTCACCCCTCTCCTGGGAGGGTGTAAGATGTTGATGCCTCTTCACCCCTCTCCTGGGAGGGTGTAAGATGTTGATGCCTTGTCACCCCTCTCCTGGGAGGGTGAGATGTTGATGGCTCTTCACCTCTCTCCTGGGAGGGTGTAAGATGTTGATGCCTCTTCAACCCCTCTCCTGGGAGGGTGTGAGATGTTGATGCCTCTTCACCCCTCTCCTGGGAGGGTGTGAGATGTTGATGCCTCTTCACCCCTCTCCTGGGAGGGTGTAAGATGTTGATGCCTCTTCACCCCTCTCCTGGGAGGGTGTAAGATGTTTATGCCTCTTCACCCCTCTCTTGGGAGGGTGTAAGATGTTGATGCCTCTTCACCCCTCTCCTGGGAGGGTGTAAGATGCTGATGCCTCTTCACCCCTCTCCTGGGAGGGTGTAAGATGTTGATGCCTCTTCACCCCTCTCCTGGGAGGGTGTGAGATGTTCATGCCTCCCTCTCCTGGGAGGGTGTGAGATGTTGATGCCTCTTCACCCCTCTCCTGGGAGGGTGTAAGATGTTGATGCCTCTTCGCCCCTCTCCTGGGAGGGTGTAAGATGTTGATGTCTCTTCACCCCTCTCCTGGGAGGGTGTAAGATGTTGATGCCTCTTCACCCCTCTCCTGGGAGGGTGTAAGATGTTGATGCCTCTTCACCCCTCTCCTGGGAGGGTGTAAGATGTTGATGCCTCTTCACCCCTCTCCTGGGAGGGTGTAAGATGTTGATGCCTCTTCACCCCTCTCCTGGGAGGGTGTGAGATGTTGATGCCTCTTCACCCCTCTCCTGGGAGGGTGTGAGATGTTGATGCCTCTTCACCCCTCTACTGGGAGGGTGTAAGATGTTGATGCCTCTTCAGCCCTCTCCTGGGAGGGTGTAAGATGCTGATGCCTCTTCAGCCCTCTCCTGGGAGGGTGTAAGATGTTGATGCCTCTTCAGCCCTCTCCTGGGAGGGTGTGAGATGTTGATGCCTCTTCAACCCCTCTCCTGGGAGGGTGTGAGATGTTGATGCCTCTTCACCCCTCTCCTGGGAGGGTGTTCGATGTTGATGCCTCTTCAACCCCTCTCCTGGGAGGGTGTGAGATGTTGATGCCTCTTCACCCCTCTCCTGGGAGGGTGTGAGATGTTGATGCCTCTTCACCCCTCTCTTGGGAGGGTGTTTGATGCTGATGCCTCTTCGCCCCTCTCCTGGGAGGGTGTAAGATGTTGATGCCTCTTCACCCCTCTCCTGGGAGGGTGTAAGATTTTGATGCCTCGTCACCCCTCTCCTGGGAGGGTGTGAGATGTTGATGCCTCTTCACCCCTCTCCTGGGAGGGTGTGAGATGCTGATGCCTCTTCACCCCTCTCCTGGGAGGGTGTGAGATGTTGATGCCTCTTCACCCCTCTCCTGGGAGGCTGTAAGATGTTGATGCCTCTTCACCCCTCTCCTGGGAGGGTGTGAGATGTTGATGCCTCTTCACCCCTCTCCTGGGAGGGTGTAAGATGTTGATGCCTCTTCATCCCTCTCCTGGGAGGGTGTGAGATGTTGATGCCTCTTCACCCCTCTCCTGGGAGGGTGTAAGATGTTGATGCCTCTTCGCCCCTCTCCTGGGAGGGTGTATGATCTTGATGCCTCTTCACCCCTCTCCTGGGAGGGTGTAAAATGTTGATGCCTCTTCACCCCTCTCCTGGGAGGGTGTAAAATGTTGATGCCTCTTCACCCCTCTCCTTGGAGGGTGTAAGATGTTGATGCCTCTTCACCCCTCTTCTGGGAGGGTGTGAGATGTTGATGCCTCTTCACCCCTCTCCTGGGAGGGTGTAAGATGTTGATGCCTCTTCACCCCTCTCCTGGGAGGGTGTGAGATGTTGATGCCTCTTCATCCCTCTCCTGGGAGGGTGAGATGTTGATGCCTCGTCACCCCTCTCCTGGGAGGGTGTAAGATGTTGATGCCTCTTCACCCCTCTCCTGGGAGGGTGTAAGATGTTGATGCCTCTTCGCCCCTCTCCTGGGAGGGTGTGAGATGCTGATGCCTCTTCGCCCCTCTCCTGGGAGGGTGTGAGATGTTGATGCCTCTTCACCCCTCTCCTGGGAGGGTGTAAGATGTTGATGCCTCTTCACCCCTCTCCTGGGAGGGTGTGAGATGTTGATGCCTCTTCACCCCTCTCCTGGGAGAGTGTAAGATGTTGATGCCTCTTCACCCCTCTCCTGGGAGGGTGTGAGATGTTGATGCCTCTTCACCCCTCTCCTGGGAGGGTGTAAGATGTTGATGCCTCTTCACCCCCTCTCCTGGGAGGGTGTAAGATGTTGATGCCTCTTCAGCCCTCTCCTGGGAGGGTGTAAGATGTTGATGCCTCTTCACCCCTCTCCTGGGAGGGTGTAAGATGCTGATGCCTCTTCAGCCCTCTCCTGGGAGGGTGTAAGATGTTGATGCTCTTCGCCCCTCTCCTGGGAGGGTGTAAGATGTTGATGCCTCTTCAGCCCTCTCCTGGGAGGGTGTAAGATGTTGATGCCTCGTCACCCCTCTCCTGGGAGGGTGTAAGATGCTGATGCCTCTTCACCCCTCTCCTGGGAGGGTGTAAGATGTTGATGCCTCTTCACCCCTCTCCTGGGAGGGTGTAAGATGTTGATACCTCTTCACCCCTCTCCTGGGAGAGTGTAAGATGTTGATGCCTCTTCACCCCTCTCCTGGGAGGGTGTGAGATGTTGATGCCTCTTCACCCCTCTCCTGGGAGGGTGTAAGATGTTGATGCCTCTTCACCCCTCTCCTGGGAGGGTGTAAGATGTTGATGCCTCTTCACCCCTCTCCTGGGAGGGTGTAAAATGTTGATGCCTCTTCACCCCTCTTCTGGGAGGGTGTAAGATGTTGATGCCTCTTCACCCCTCTCCTGGGAGGGTGTGAGATGCTGATGCCTCTTCACCCCTCTCCTGGGAGGGTGTAAGATGTTGATGCCTCTTCACCCCTCTCCTGGGAGGGTGTAAGATGTTGATGCCTCTTCACCCCTCTCCTGGGAGGGTGTGAGATGTTGATGCCTCTTCATCCCTCTCCTGGGAGGGTGTAAGATGTTGATGCCTCCTCATCCCTCTCCTGGGAGGGTGTAAGATGTTGATTCCTCTTCATCCCTCTCCTGGGAGGGTGTAAGATGTTGATGCCTCTTCACCCCTCTCCTGGGAGGGTGTAAGATGCTGATGCCTCTTCACCCCTCTCCTGGGAGGGTGTAAGATGTTGATGCCTCTTCACCCCTCTCCTGGGAGGGTGTAAGATGTTGATGCCTCTTCACCCCTCTCCTGGGAGGGTGTAAGATGTTGATGCCTCTTCACCCCTCTCTTGGGAGGGTGTTTGATGTTGATGCCTCTTCACCCCTCTCCTGGGAGGGTGTGAGATGCTGATGCCTCTTCGCCCCTCTCCTTGGAGGGTGTGAGATGTTGATGCCTCTTCACCCCTCTCTTGGGAGGGTGTTTGATGTTGATGCCTCTTCACCCCTCTCCTGGGAGGGTGTAAGATGTTGATGCCTCTTCACCCCTCTCCTGGGAGGGTGTAAGATGCTGATGCCTCTTCACCCCTCTCCTGGGAGGGTGTAAGATGTTGATGCCTCTTCATCCCTCTCCTGGGAGGGTGTAAGATGTTGATGCCTCTTCACCCCTCTCCTGGGAGGGTGTAGGATGCTGATGCCTCGTCACCCCTCTCCTGGGAGGGTGTAAGATGTTGATGCCTCTTCACCCCTCTCCTGGGAGGGTGAGATGTTGATGCCTCTTCACCCCTCTCTTGGGAGGGTGTAAGATGTTGATGCCTCTTCACCCCTCTCCTGGGAGGGTGTAAGATGTTGATGCCTCTTCACCCCTCTCCTGGGAGGGTGTAAAATGCTGATGCCTCTTCACCCCTCTCCTGGGAGGGTGTGAGATGTTGATGCCTCTTCACCCCTCTCCTGGGAGGGTGTAAGATGTTGATGCCTCTTCACCCCTCTCTTGGGAGGGTGTTTGATGTTGATGCCTCTTCACCCCTCTCCTGGGAGGGTGTGAGATGTTGATGCCTCTTCACCCCTCTCCTGGGAGCGTGTAAGATGCTGATGCCTCTTCACCCCTCTCCTGGGAGGGTGTGAGATGTTGATGCCTCTTCACCCCTCTCCTGGGAGGGTGTAAGATGTTGATGCCTCTTCACCCCTCTCTTGGGAGGGTGTTTGATGTTGATGCCTCTTCACCCCTCTCTTGGGAGGGTGTTTGATGTTGATGCCTCTTCACCCCTCTCCTGGGAGGGTGTAAGATGTTGATGCCTCTTCACCCCTCTCCTGGGAGCGTGTAAGATGCTGATGCCTCTTCACCCCTCTACTGGGAGGGTGTAAGATGCTGATGCCTCTTCACCCCTCTACTGGGAGGGTGTAAGATGTTGATGCCTCTTCACCCCTCTACTGGGAGGGTGTAAGATGTTGATGCCTCTTCACCCCTCTCCTGGGAGGGTGTAAGATGTTGATGCCTCGTCACCCCTCTCCTGGGAGGGTGTAAGATGTTGATGCCTCTTCACCCCTCTCCTGGGAGGGTGTAAGATGCTGATGCCTCTTCACCCCTCTCCTGGGAGGGTGTGAGATGTTGATGCCTCTTCTCCCCTCTCCTGGGAGGGTGTAAGATGTTGATGCCTCTTCTCCCCTCTCCTGGGAGGGTGTAAGATGTTGATGCCTCTTCAGCCCTCTCCTGGGAGGGTGTAAGATGTTTATGCCTCTTCACCCCTCTCCTGGGAGGGTGTAAGATGTTGATGCCTCTTCAGCCCTCTCCTGGGAGGGTGTGAGATGCTGATGCCTCTTCAGCCCTCTCCTGGGAGGGTGTAAGATGTTGATGCCTCTTCATCCCTCTCCTGGGAGGGTGTGAGATGTTGATGCCTCCCTCTCCTGGGAGGGTGTAAGATGTTGATGCCTCTTCACCCCTCTCCTGGGAGGGTGTGAGATGTTGATGCCTCTTCACCCCTCTCCTGGGAGGGTGTGAGATGTTGATGCCTCTTCACCCCTCTCCTGGGAGGGTGTGAGATGTTGATGCCTCCCTCTCCTGGGAGGGTGTGAGATGTTGATGCCTCTTCACCCCTCTCTTGGGAGGGTGTTTGATGTTGATGCCTCTTCACCCCTCTCTTGGGAGGGTGAGATCTTGATGCCTCTTCGCTCCTCTCCTGGGAGGGTGTAAGATGTTGATGCCTCTTCACCCCTCTCCTGGGAGGGTGTAAGATGTTGATTCCTCTTCATCCCACTCCTGGGAGGGTGTAAGATGTTGATGCCTCTTCACCCCTCTTCTGGGAGGGTGTAAGATGTTGATGCCTCTTCACCCCTCTACTGGGAGGGTGTAAGATGTTGATGCCTCTTCACCCCTCTCCTGGGAGGGTGTAAGATGTTGATGCCTCGTCACCCCTCTCCTGGGAGGGTGTAAGATGTTGATGCCTCTTCACCCCTCTCCTGGGAGGGTGTAAGATGTTGATGCCTCTTCACCCCTCTCTTGGGAGGGTGTGAGATGTTGATGCCTCTTCATCCCTCTCCTGGGAGGGTGTGAGATGTTGATGCCTCTTCACCCCTCTCTTGGGAGGGTGTTTGATGTTGATGCCTCTTCACCCCTCTCTTGGGAGGGTGTTTGATGTGGATGCCTCTTCACCCCTCTCCTGGGAGGGTGTAAGATGTTGATGCCTCTTCACCCCTCTCCTGGGAGGGTGTGAGATGTTGATGCCTCTTCATCCCTCTCCTGGGAGGGTGTAAGATGTTGATGCCTCTTCACCCCTCTCCTGGGAGGGTGTAAGATGTTGATGCCTCTTCGCCCCTCTCCTGGGAGGGTGTAAGATGCTGATGCCTCTTCAGCCCTCTCCTGGGAGGGTGTAAGATGTTGATGCCTCTTCGCCCCTCTCCTGGGAGGGTGTGAGATGTTGATGCCTCTTCGCCCCTCTCCTGGGAGGGTGTAAGATGTTGATGCCTCGTCACCCCTCTCCTGGGAGGGTGTAAGATGCTGATGCCTCTTCACCCCTCTCCTGGGAGGGTGTTTGATGTTGATGCCTCTTCACCCCTCTCCTGGGAGGGTGTAAGATGTTGATGCCTCTTCGCCCCTCTCCTGGGAGGGTGTGAGATGTTGATGCCTCTTCGCCCCTCTCCTGGGAGGGTGTAAGATGTTGATGCCTCGTCACCCCTCTCCTGGGAGGGTGTAAGATGCTGATGCCTCTTCACCCCTCTCCTGGGAGGGTGTAAGATGTTGATGCTTCTTCATCCCTCTCCTGGGAGGGTGTGAGATGTTCATGCCTCCCTCTCCTGGGAGGGTGTGAGATGTTGATGCCTCTTCACCCCTCTCTTGGGAGGGTGTTTGATGTTGATGCCTCTTCACCCCTCTCCTGGGAGGGTGTAAGATGTTGATGCCTCTTCACCCCTCTCCTGGGAGGGTGTAAGATGCTGATGCCTCTTCACCCCTCTCCTGGGAGGGTGTGAGATGTTGATGCCTCTTCGCCCCTCTCCTGGGAGGGTGTGAGATGTTGATGCCTCTTCACCCCTCTCCTGGGAGGGTGTAAGATGTTGATGCCTCTTCACCCCTCTCTTGGGAGGGTGTAAGATGTTGATGCCTCGTCACCCCTCTCCTGGGAGGGTGAGATGTTGATGCCTCTTCACCCCTCTCCTGGGAGGGTGAGATGTTGATGCCTCTTCACCCCTCTCTTGGGAGGGTGTGTGATGTTGATGCCTCTTCACCCCTCTCCTGGGAGGGTGAGATGTTGATGCCTCTTCACCCCTCTCTTGGGAGGGTGTGTGATGTTGATGCCTCTTCACCCCTCTCCTGGGAGGGTGTAAGATGTTGATGCTTCTTCATCCCTCTCCTGGGAGGGTGTGAGATGTGCATGCCTCCCTCTCCTGGGAGGGTGTGAGATGTTGATGCCTCTTCACCCCTCTCTTGGGAGGGTGTTTGATGTTGATGCCTCTTCACCCCTCTCCTGGGAGGGTGTAAGATGTTGATGCCTCTTCACCCCTCTCCTGGGAGGGTGTAAGATGTTGATGCCTCTTCACCCCTCTCCTGGGAGGGTGTAAGATGTTGATGCCTCTTCACCCCTCTCCTGGGAGGGTGTGAGATGTTGATGCCTCTTCACCCCTCTCCTGGGAGGGTGTAAGATGTTGATGCCTCTTCACCCCTCTCCTGGGAGGGTGTAAGATGTTGATGCCTCTTCACCCCTCTCTTGGGAGGGTGTGTGATGTTGATGCCTCTTCACCCCTCTCCTGGGAGGGTGTGAGATGTTGATGCCTCGTCACCCCTCTCCTGGGAGGGTGAGATGTTGATGCCTCTTCACCCCTCTCCTGGGAGGGTGTAAGATGTTGATGCCTCTTCACCCCTCTCCTGGGAGGGTGTGAGATGTTGATGCCTCTTCACCCCTCTCCTGGGAGGGTGTAAGATGTTGATGCCTCTTCACCCCTCTCCTGGGAGGGTGTGAGATGTTGATGCCTCTTCACCCCTCTCCTGGGAGGGTGTAAGATGTTGATGCCTCTTCATCCCTCTCCTGGGAGGGTGTAAGATGTTGATGCCTCTTCATCCATCTCCTGGGAGGGTGAGATGTTGATGCCTCTTCACCCCTCTCCTGGGAGGGTGTAAGATGTTGATGCCTCTTCATCCCTCTCCTGGGAGGGTGTGAGATGTTGATGCCTCTTCACCCCTCTCCTGGGAGGGTGTGAGATGTTGATGCCTCTTCATCCCTCTCCTGGGAGGGTGTGAGATGTTGATGCCTCTTCACCCCTCTCCTGGGAGGGTGTGAGATGTTGATGCCTCGTCACCCCTCTCTTGGGAGGGTGTGTGATGTTGATGCCTCTTCACCCCTCTCCTGGGAGGGTGTGAGATGTTGATGCCTCGTCACCCCTCTCCTGGGAGGGTGAGATGTTGATGCCTCTTCACCCCTCTCCTGGGAGGGTGTAAGATGTTGATGCCTCTTCACCCCTCTCCTGGGAGGGTGAGATGTTGATGCCTCTTCACCCCTCTCTTGGGAGGGTGTGTGATGTTGATGCCTCTTCACCCCTCTCTTGGGAGGGTGTAAGATGTTGATGCCTCTTCACCCCTCTCCTGGGAGGGTGTGAGATGTTGATGCCTCTTCACCCCTCTCCTGGGAGGGTGAGATGTTGATGCCTCTTCACCCCTCTCTTGGGAGGGTGTGTGATGTTGATGCCTCTTCACCCCTCTCTTGGGAGGGTGTAAGATGTTGATGCCTCTTCACCCCTCTCCTGGGAGGGTGTGAGATGTTGATGCCTCTTCACCCCTCTCCTGGGAGGGTGTGAGATGTTGATGCCTCGTCACCCCTCTCTTGGGAGGGTGTGTGATGTTGATGCCTCTTCACCCCTCTCCTGGGAGGGTGTGAGATGTTGATGCCTCGTCACCCCTCTCCTGGGAGGGTGAGATGTTGATGCCTCTTCACCCCTCTCCTGGGAGGGTGTAAGATGTTGATGCCTCTTCACCCCTCTCCTGGGAGGGTGTAAGATGCTGATGCCTCGTCACCCCTCTCCTGGGAGGGTGTAAGATGTTGATGCCTCTTCACCCCTCTCCTGGGAGGGTGTGTGATGTTGATGCCTCGTCACCCCTCTCCTGGGAGGGTGTAAGATGTTGATGCCTCTTCACCCCTCTCCTGGGAGGGTGTAAGATGCTGATGCCTCGTCACCCCTCTCCTGGGAGGGTGTAAGATGTTGATGCCTCTTCACCCCTCTCCTGGGAGGGTGTGAGATGTTGATGCCTCGTCACCCCTCTCCTGGGAGGGTGTGAGATGTTGATGCCTCTTCACCCCTCTCCTGGGAGGGTGTGAGATGTTGATGCCTCGTCACCCCTCTCCTGGGAGGGTGTAAGATGTTGATGCCTCTTCACCCCTCTCTTGGGAGGGTGTAAGATGTTGATGCCTTGTCACCCCTCTCCTGGGAGGGTGAGATGTTGATGCCTCTTCGCCCCTCTCCTGGGAGGGTGTAAGATGTTGATGCCTCTTCACCCCTCTCCTGGGAGGGTGTGAGATGTTGATGCCTCTTCACCCCTCTCCTGGGAGGGTGTAAGATGTTGATGCCTCTTCACCCCTCTCCTGGGAGGGTGTGAGATGTTGATGCCTCTTCATCCCTCTCCTGGGAGGGTGTGAGATGTTGATGCCTCGTCACCCCTCCCCTGGGAGGGTGAGATGTTGATGCCTCTTCACCCCTCTCCTGGGAGGGTGTGAGATGTTGATGCCTCTTCACCCCTCTTCTGGGAGGGTGTGAGATGTTGATGCCTCTTCACCCCTCTCCTGGGAGGGTGTAAGATGTTGATGCCTCTTCACCCCTCTCCTGGGAGGGTGTAAGATGCTGATGCCTCTTCACCCCTCTCCTGGGAGGGTGTAAGATGTTGATGCCTCTTCACCCCTCTCTTGGGAGGGTGTAAGATGTTGATGCCTCTTCACCCCTCTCCTGGGAGGGTGTAAGATGTTGATGCCTCTTCACCCCTCTACTGGGAGGGTGTAAGATGTTGATGCCTCTTCACCCCTCTCCTGGGAGGGTGTAAAATGTTGATGACTCTTCACCCCTCTCCTTGGAGTGTGTGAGATGTTGATGCCTCTTCACCCCTCTCCTGGGAGGGTGTAAGATGTTGATGCCTCCCTCTCCTGGGAGGGTGAGATGCTGATGCCTCTTCACCCCTCTCCTGGGAGGGTGTAAGATGTTGATGCCTCTTCACCCCTCTCCTGGGAGGGTGTATGATTTTGATGCCTCTTCACCCCTCTCCTGGGAGGGTGTAAAATGTTGATGCCTCTTCACCCCTCTTCTGGGAGGGTGTAAGATGCTGATGCCTCTTCACCCCTCTCCTGGGAGGGTGTAAGATGTTGATGCCTCTTCACCCCTCTCCTGGGAGGGTGTGAGATGTTGATGTCTCTTCGCCCCTCTCCTGGGAGGGTGTAAGATGCTGACGCCTCTTCACCCCTCTCCTGGGAGGGTGTAAGATGTTGATGCCTCTTCACCCCTCTCCTGGGAGGGTGTGAGATGTTGATGCCTCTTCACCCCTCTCCTGGGAGGGTGTAAGATGTTGATGCCTCTTCACCCCTCTCCTGGGAGGGTGTAAAATGTTGATGACTCTTCACCCCTCTCCTTGGAGTGTGTAAGATGCTGATGCCTCTTCACCCATCTCCTGGGAGGGTGTGAGATGCTGATGCCTCTTCGCCCCTCTCCTGGGAGGGTGTAAGATGTTGATGCCTCTTCACCCCTCTCCTGGGAGGGTGTAAGATGTTGATGCCTCTTCACCCCTCTCCTGGGAGGGTGTAAGATGTTGATGCCTCTTCACCCCTCTCTTGGGAGGGTGTTTGATGTTGATGCCTCTTCACCCCTCTCTTGGGAGGGTGTGAGATGTTGATGCCTCTTCACCCCTCTCCTGGGAGGGTGTAAGATGTTGATGCCTCTTCACCCCTCTCTTGGGAGGGTGTTTGATGTTGATGCCTCTTCACCCCTCTCTTGGGAGGGTGTGAGATGTTGATGCCTCTTCACCCCTCTCCTGGGAGGGTGTAAGATGTTGATGCCTCTTCACCCCTCTCCTGGGAGGGTGTAAGATGTTGATGCCTCTTCACCCCTCTCCTGGGAGGGTGTAAGATGTTGATGCCTCTTCACCCCTCTCCTGGGAGGGTGTAAGATGCTGAGGCCTCTTCACCCCTCTCCTGGGAGGGTGTGAGATGTTGATGCCTCTTCACCCCTCTCTTGGGAGGGTGTTTGATGTTGATGCCTCTTCACCCCTCTCCTGGGAGGGTGTAAGATGTTGATGCCTCTTCACCCCTCTCCTGGGAGGGTGTAAGATGTTGATGCCTCTTCACCCCTCTCCTGGGAGGGTGTAAGATGCTGATGCCTCTTCACCCCTCTCCTGGGAGGGTGTGAGATGTTGATGGCTCTTCACCCCTCTCCTGGGAGGGTGTAAGATGTTGATGCCTCTTCGCCCCTCTCCTGGGAGGGTGTAAGATCTTGATGCCTCTTCACCCCTCTCCTGGGAGGGTGTAAAATGTTGATGCCTCTTCACCCCTCTTCTGGGAGGGTGTGAGATGTTGATGCCTCTTCACCCCTCTCCTGGGAGGGTGTGAGATGTTGATGCCTCTTCACCCCTCTCCTGGGAGGGTGTAAGATGTTGATGCCTCTTCATCCCTCTCCTGGGAGGGTGTGAGATGTTGATGCCTCTTCACCCCTCTCCTGGGAGGGTGTAAGATGTTGATGCCTCTTCACCCCTCTCCTGGGAGGGTGTATGATCTTGATGCCTCTTCACCCCTCTCCTGGGAGGGTGTAAGATGCTGATGCCTCTTCACCCCTCTCCTGGGAGGGTGTAAGATGTTGATGCCTCGTCACCCCTCTCCTGGGAGGGTGTAAGATGTTGATGCCTCTTCGCCCCTCTCCTGGGAGGGTGTAAGATGTTGATGCCTCTTCACCCCTCTCCTGGGAGGGTGTAAGATGCTGATGCCTCTTCGCCCCTCTCCTGGGAGGGTGTAAGATGTTGATGCCTCGTCACCCCTCTCCTGGGAGGGTGTGAGATGTTGATGCCTCTTCACCCCTCTCCTGGGAGGGTGTGAGATGTTGATGCCTCTTCACCCCTCTCCTGGGAGGGCGTAAGATGTTGATGCCTCTTCACCCCTCTCCTGGGAGGGTGTAAGATGTTGATGCCTCTTCACCCCTCTCCTGGGAGGGTGTAAGATGTTGATGCCTCTTCACCCCTCTCCTGGGAGGGTGTAAGATGTTGATGCCTTGTCACCCCTCTCCTGGGAGGGTGAGATGTTGATGGCTCTTCACCTCTCTCCTGGGAGGGTGTAAGATGTTGATGCCTCTTCAACCCCTCTCCTGGGAGGGTGTGAGATGTTGATGCCTCTTCACCCCTCTCCTGGGAGGGTGTGAGATGTTGATGCCTCTTCACCCCTCTCCTGGGAGGGTGTAAGATGTTGATGCCTCTTCACCCCTCTCCTGGGAGGGTGTAAGATGTTTATGCCTCTTCACCCCTCTCTTGGGAGGGTGTAAGATGTTGATGCCTCTTCACCCCTCTCCTGGGAGGGTGTAAGATGCTGATGCCTCTTCACCCCTCTCCTGGGAGGGTGTAAGATGTTGATGCCTCTTCACCCCTCTCCTGGGAGGGTGTGAGATGTTCATGCCTCCCTCTCCTGGGAGGGTGTGAGATGTTGATGCCTCTTCACCCCTCTCCTGGGAGGGTGTAAGATGTTGATGCCTCTTCGCCCCTCTCCTGGGAGGGTGTAAGATGTTGATGTCTCTTCACCCCTCTCCTGGGAGGGTGTAAGATGTTGATGCCTCTTCACCCCTCTCCTGGGAGGGTGTAAGATGTTGATGCCTCTTCACCCCTCTCCTGGGAGGGTGTAAGATGTTGATGCCTCTTCACCCCTCTCCTGGGAGGGTGTAAGATGTTGATGCCTCTTCACCCCTCTCCTGGGAGGGTGTGAGATGTTGATGCCTCTTCACCCCTCTCCTGGGAGGGTGTGAGATGTTGATGCCTCTTCACCCCTCTACTGGGAGGGTGTAAGATGTTGATGCCTCTTCAGCCCTCTCCTGGGAGGGTGTAAGATGCTGATGCCTCTTCAGCCCTCTCCTGGGAGGGTGTAAGATGTTGATGCCTCTTCAGCCCTCTCCTGGGAGGGTGTGAGATGTTGATGCCTCTTCAACCCCTCTCCTGGGAGGTTGTGAGATGTTGATGCCTCTTCACCCCTCTCCTGGGAGGGTGTTCGATGTTGATGCCTCTTCAACCCCTCTCCTGGGAGGGTGTGAGATGTTGATGCCTCTTCACCCCTCTCCTGGGAGGGTGTGAGATGTTGATGCCTCTTCACCCCTCTCTTGGGAGGGTGTTTGATGCTGATGCCTCTTCGCCCCTCTCCTGGGAGGGTGTAAGATGTTGATGCCTCTTCACCCCTCTCCTGGGAGGGTGTAAGATGTTGATGCCTCGTCACCCCTCTCCTGGGAGGGTGTGAGATGTTGATGCCTCTTCACCCCTCTCCTGGGAGGGTGTGAGATGCTGATGCCTCTTCACCCCTCTCCTGGGAGGGTGTGAGATGTTGATGCCTCTTCACCCCTCTCCTGGGAGGCTGTAAGATGTTGATGCCTCTTCACCCCTCTCCTGGGAGGGTGTGAGATGTTGATGCCTCTTCACCCCTCTCCTGGGAGGGTGTAAGATGTTGATGCCTCTTCATCCCTCTCCTGGGAGGGTGTGAGATGTTGATGCCTCTTCACCCCTCTCCTGGGAGGGTGTAAGATGTTGATGCCTCTTCGCCCCTCTCCTGGGAGGGTGTATGATCTTGATGCCTCTTCACCCCTCTCCTGGGAGGGTGTAAAATGTTGATGCCTCTTCACCCCTCTCCTGGGAGGGTGTAAAATGTTGATGCCTCTTCACCCCTCTCCTTGGAGGGTGTAAGATGTTGATGCCTCTTCACCCCTCTTCTGGGAGGGTGTGAGATGTTGATGCCTCTTCACCCCTCTCCTGGGAGGGTGTAAGATGTTGATGCCTCTTCACCCCTCTCCTGGGAGGGTGTGAGATGTTGATGCCTCTTCATCCCTCTCCTGGGAGGGTGAGATGTTGATGCCTCGTCACCCCTCTCCTGGGAGGGTGTAAGATGTTGATGCCTCTTCACCCCTCTCCTGGGAGGGTGTAAGATGTTGATGCCTCTTCGCCCCTCTCCTGGGAGGGTGTGAGATGCTGATGCCTCTTCGCCCCTCTCCTGGGAGGGTGTGAGATGTTGATGCCTCTTCACCCCTCTCCTGGGAGGGTGTAAGATGTTGATGCCTCTTCACCCCTCTCCTGGGAGGGTGTGAGATGTTGATGCCTCTTCACCCCTCTCCTGGGAGGGTGAGATGTTGATGCCTCTTCACCCCTCTCCTGGGAGGGTGTAAGATGTTGATGCCTCGTCACCCCTCTCCTGGGAGGGTGTGAGATGTTGATGCCTCTTCACCCCTCTCCTGGGAGGGTGAGATGTTGATGCCTCTTCACCCCTCTCCTGGGAGGGTGTTTGATGTTGATGCCTCTTCACCCCTCTCCTGGGAGGGTGAGATGTTGATGCCTCTTCACCCCTCTCCTGGGAGGGTGTAAGATGTTGATGCCTCTTCACCCCTCTCCTGGGAGGGTGTGAGATGTTGATGCCTCTTCACCCCTCTCCTGGGAGGGTGTAAGATGTTGATGCCTCTTCACCCTCTCCTGGGAGGGTGTAAGATGTTGATGCCTCCCTCTCCTGGGAGGGTGTAAGATGTTGATGCCTCTTCACCCCTCTCCTGGGAGGGTGTAAAATGTTGATGCCTCTTCACCCCTGTTCTGGGAGGGTGTAAGATGTTGATGCCTCTTCACCCCTCTCCTGGGAGGGTGTAAGATGTTGATGCCTCTTCAGCTCTCTCCTGGGAGGGTGTGAGATGTTGATGCCTCTTCACCCCTCTCCTGGGAGGGTGTAAGATGTTGATGCCTCTTCGCCCCTCTCCTGGGAGGGTGTAAGATCTTGATGCCTCTTCACCCCTCTCCTGGGAGGGTGTAAAATGTTGATGCCTCTTCACCCCTCTTCTGGGAGGGTGTGAGATGTTGATGCCTCTTCACCCCTCTCCTGGGAGGGTGTGAGATGTTGATGCCTCTTCACCCCTCTCCTGGGAGGGTGTAAGATGTTGATGCCTCTTCATCCCTCTCCTGGGAGGGTGTGAGATGTTGATGCCTCTTCGCCCCTCTCTTGGGAGGGTGTTTGATGTTGATGCCTCTTCACCCCTCTCTTGGGAGGGTGTGTGATGTTGATGCCTCTTCACCCCTCTCCTGGGAGGGTGTAAGATGTTGATGCCTCTTCACCCCTCTCCTGGGAGGGTGTGAGATGTTGATGCCTCTTCACCCCTCTCCTGGGAGGGTGTAAGATGTTGATGCCTCTTCACCCTCTCCTGGGAGGGTGTAAGATGTTGATGCCTCTTCACCCCTCTCCTGGGAGGGTGAGATGTTGATGCCTCTTCACCCCTCTCTTGGGAGGGTGTGAGATGTTGATGGCTCTTCACCCCTCTCCTGGGAGGGTGTAAGATGTTGATGCCTCTTCGCCCCTCTCCTGGGAGGGTGTAAGATCTTGATGCCTCTTCACCCCTCTCCTGGGAGGGTGTAAAATGTTGATGCCTCTTCACCCCTCTCCTGGGAGGGTGTAAGATGTTGATGCCTCTTCACCCCTCTCCTGGGAGGGTGTATGATCTTGATGCCTCTTCACCCCTCTCCTGGGAGGGTGTAAGATGCTGATGCCTCTTCACCCCTCTCCTGGGAGGGTGTAAGATGTTGATGCCTCGTCACCCCTCTCCTGGGAGGGTGTAAGATGTTGATGCCTCTTCGCCCCTCTCCTGGGAGGGTGTAAGATGTTGATGCCTCTTCACCCCTCTCCTGGGAGGGTGTAAGATGCTGATGCCTCTTCGCCCCTCTCCTGGGAGGGTGTAAGATGTTGATGCCTCGTCACCCCTCTCCTGGGAGGGTGTGAGATGTTGATGCCTCTTCACCCCTCTCCTGGGAGGGTGTGAGATGTTGATGCCTCTTCACCCCTCTCCTGGGACGGCGTAAGATGTTGATGCCTCTTCACCCCTCTCCTGGGAGGGTGTAAGATGTTGATGCCTCTTCACCCCTCTCCTGGGAGGGTGTAAGATGTTGATGCCTCTTCACCCCTCTCCTGGGAGGGTGTAAGATGTTGATGCCTTGTCACCCCTCTCCTGGGAGGGTGAGATGTTGATGGCTCTTCACCTCTCTCCTGGGAGGGTGTAAGATGTTGATGCCTCTTCAACCCCTCTCCTGGGAGGGTGTGAGATGTTGATGCCTCTTCACCCCTCTCCTGGGAGGGTGTGAGATGTTGATGCCTCTTCACCCCTCTCCTGGGAGGGTGTAAGATGTTTATGCCTCTTCACCCCTCTCTTGGGAGGGTGTAAGATGTTGATGCCTCTTCACCCCTCTCCTGGGAGGGTGTAAGATGCTGATGCCTCTTCACCCCTCTCCTGGGAGGGTGTAAGATGTTGATGCCTCTTCACCCCTCTCCTGGGAGGGTGTGAGATGTTCATGCCTCCCTCTCCTGGGAGGGTGTGAGATGTTGATGCCTCTTCACCCCTCTCCTGGGAGGGTGTAAGATGTTGATGCCTCTTCGCCCCTCTCCTGGGAGGGTGTAAGATGTTGATACCTCTTCACCCCTCTCCTGGGAGAGTGTAAGATGTTGATGCCTCTTCGCCCCTCTCCTGGGAGGGTGAGATGTTGATGCCTCTTCACCCCTCTCCTGGGAGGGTGTAAGATGTTGATGCCTCTTCACCCCTCTCCTGGGAGGGTGTAAGATGTTGATGCCTCTTCACCCCTCTCTTGGGAGGGTGTGAGATGTTGATGGCTCTTCACCCCTCTCCTGGGAGGGTGTGAGATGTTGATGCCTCTTCACCCCTCTCCTGGGAGGGTGTGAGATGTTGATGCCTCTTCACCCCTCTACTGGGAGGGTGTAAGATGTTGATGCCTCTTCAGCCCTCTCCTGGGAGGGTGTAAGATGCTGATGCCTCTTCAGCCCTCTCCTGGGAGGGTGTAAGATGTTGATGCCTCTTCAGCCCTCTCCTGGGAGGGTGTGAGATGTTGATGCCTCTTCAACCCCTCTCCTGGGAGGGTGTGAGATGTTGATGCCTCTTCACCCCTCTCCTGGGAGGGTGTGAGATGTTGATGCCTCTTCACCCCTCTCCTGGGAGGGTGTGAGATGTTGATGCCTCTTCAACCCCTCTCCTGGGAGGGTGTGAGATGTTGATGCCTCGTCACCCCTCTCTTGGGAAGGTGTTTGATGTTGATGCCTCTTCGCCCCTCTCCTGGGAGGGTGTTTGATGTTGATGCCTCTTCACCCCTCTCCTGGGAGGGTGTGAGATGTTGATGCCTCTTCACCCCTCTCCTGGGAGGGTGTAAGATGTTGATGCCTCTTCACCCCTCTCCTGGGAGGGTGTAAGATGTTGATGCCTCGTCACCCCTCTCCTGGGAGGGTGTGAGATGTTGATGCCTCTTCACCCCTCTCCTGGGAGGGTGTGAGATGCTGATGCCTCTTCACCCCTCTCCTGGGAGGGTGTGAGATGTTGATGCCTCTTCACCCCTCTCCTGGGAGGCTGTAAGATGTTGATGCCTCTTCACCCCTCTCCTGGGAGGGTGTGAGATGTTGATGCCTCTTCACCCCTCTCCTGGGAGGGTGTAAGATGTTGATGCCTCTTCATCCCTCTCCTGGGAGGGTGTGAGATGTTGATGCCTCTTCACCCCTCTCCTGGGAGGGTGTAAGATGTTGATGCCTCTTCGCCCCTCTCCTGGGAGGGTGTATGATCTTGATGCCTCTTCACCCCTCTCCTGGGAGGGTGTAAAATGTTGATGCCTCCCTCTCCTGGGAGGGTGTAAGATGTTGATGCCTCTTCACCCCTCTCCTGGGAGGGTGTAAGATGTTGATGCCTCGTCACCCCTCTCCTGGGAGGGTGTAAGATGTTGATGCCTCTTCACCCCTCTCCTGGGAGGGTGTAAAATGTTGATGCCTCTTCACCCCTCTCCTTGGAGGGTGTAAGATGTTGATGCCTCTTCACCCCTCTCCTGGGAGGGTGTGAGATGTTGATGCCTCTTCACCCCTCTCCTGGGAGGGTGTGAGATGCTGATGCCTCTTCACCCCTCTCCTGGGAGGGTGTGAGATGCTGATGCCTCTTCACCCCTCTCCTGGGAGGGTGTAAGATGTTGATGCCTCTTCACCCCTCTCCTGGGAGGGTGTGAGATGTTGATGCCTCTTCACCCCTCTCCTGGGAGGGTGTGAGATGTTGATGCCTCTTCACCCCTCTCCTGGGAGGGTGTAAGATGTTGATGCCTCTTCACCCCTCTCCTGGGAGGGTGTGAGACGTTGATGCCTCTTCATCCCTCTCCTGGGAGGGTGTGAGATGTTGATGCCTCGTCACCCCTCTCCTGGGAGGGTGAGATGTTGATGCCTCGTCACCCCTCTCCTGGGAGGGTGTAAGATGTTGATGCCTCTTCACCCCTCTCTTGGGAGGGTGTGAGATGTTGATGCCTCTTCACCCCTCTCCTGGGAGGGTGTAAGATGTTGATGCCTCTTCACCCTCTCCTGGGAGGGTGTAAGATGTTGATGCCTCTTCGCCCCTCTCCTGGGAGGGTGTGAGATGTTGATGCCTCTTCACCCCTCTCCTGGGAGGGTGTAAGATGTTGATGCCTCTTCACCCCTCTCTTGGGAGGGTGTAAGATGTTGATGCCTCTTCACCCCTCTCCTGGGAGGGTGTTTGATGTTGATGCCTCTTCACCCCTCTCCTGGGAGGGTGAGATGTTGATGCCTCTTCACCCCTCTCCTGGGAGGGTGTAAGATGTTGATGCCTCTTCACCCCTCTCCTGGGAGGGTGTGAGATGTTGATGCCTCTTCACCCCTCTCCTGGGAGGGTGAGATGTTGATGCCTCTTCACCCCTCTCCTGGGAGGGTGTAAGATGTTGATGCCTCTTCACCCCTCTCCTGGGAGGGTGTAAGATGTTGATGCCTCTTCACCCCTCTCTTGGGAGGGTGTTTGATGTTGATGCCTCTTCACCCCTCTCTTGGGAGGGTGTTTGATGTTGATGCCTCTTCACC
Organism: Lissotriton vulgaris; assembly: GCF_964263255.1. NCBI lineage: Eukaryota > Metazoa > Chordata > Amphibia > Caudata > Salamandridae > Lissotriton > Lissotriton vulgaris. The sequence continues at coordinate 81,564 of NW_028251710.1, forward strand.
CCTCTCCTGGGAGGGTGTAAGATGTTGATGCCTCTTCGCCCCTCTCCTGGGAGGGTGTGAGATGTTGATGCCTCTTCACCCCTCTCTTGGGAGGGTGTAAGATGTTGATGCCTCTTCACCTCTCTCCTGGGAGGGTGTAAGATGTTGATGCCTCTTCACCCCTCTCTTGGGAGGGTGTTTGATGTTGATGCCTCTTCACCTCTCTCCTGGGAGGGTGTAAGATGTTGATGCCTCTTCACCCCTCTCCTGGGAGGGTGTAAGATGTTGATGCCTCTTCGCCCCTCTCCTGGGAGGGTGTAAGATGTTGATGCCTCTTCACCCCTCTCCTGGGAGGGTGTAAGATGTTGATGCCTCTTCACCCCTCTCCTGGGAGGGTGTGAGATGTTGATACCTCGTCACCCCTCTCCTGGGAGGGTGTGAGATGTTGATGCCTCGTCACCCCTCTCCTGGGAGGGTGAGAGATGTTGATGCCTCGTCACCCCTCTCCTGGGAGGGTGTGAGATGTTGATGCCTCTTCACCCCTCTCCTGGGAGGGTGAGATGTTGATGCCTCTTCACCCCTCTCTTGGGAGGGTGTGTGATGTTGATGCCTCTTCACCCCTCTCCTGGGAGGGTGAGATGTTGATGCCTCTTCACCCCTCTCTTGGGAGGGTGTGTGATGTTGATGCCTCTTCACCCCTCTCCTGGGAGGGTGTAAGATGTTGATGCTTCTTCATCCCTCTCCTGGGAGGGTGTGAGATGTTCATGCCTCCCTCTCCTGGGAGGGTGAGATGTTGATGCCTCTTCGCCCCTCTCCTGGGAGGGTGTGAGATGTTGATGCCTCTTCGCCCCTCTCCTGGGAGGGTGTAAGATGTTGATGCCTCTTCACCCCTCTCCTGGGAGGGTGTAAGATGTTGATGCCTCTTCACCCCTCTCCTGGGAGGGTGTAAGATGTTGATGCCTCTTCACCCCTCTCCTGGGAGGGTGTGAGATGCTGATGCCTCTTCACCCCTCTCCTGGGAGGGTGTGAGATGCTGATGCCTCTTCTCCCCTCTCCTGGGAGGGTGTAAGATGTTGATGCCTCTTCACCCCTCTCCTGGGAGGGTGTAAGATGTTGATGCCTCTTCACCCCTCTCCTGGGAGGGTGTGAGATGTTGATGCCTCTTCGCCCCTCTCCTGGGAGGGTGTGAGATGCTGATGCCTCTTTACCCCTCTCCTGGGAGGGTGTGAGATGTTGATGCCTCTTCACCCCTCTCCTGGGAGGGTGTGAGATGTTGATGCCTCTTCACCCCTCTCCTGGGAGGGTGTAAGATGTTGATGCCTCTTCACCCCTCTCCTGGGAGGGTGTGAGATGCTGATGCCTCTTCACCCCTCTCCTGGGAGGGTGTGAGATGCTGATGCCTCTTCACCCCTCTCCTGGGAGGGTGTAAAATGTTGATGCCTCTTCACCCCTCTCCTGGGAGGGTGTGAGATGCTGATGCCTCGTCACCCCTCTCCTGGGAGGGTGTAAGATGCTGATGCCTCTTCACCCCTCTTCTGGGAGGGTGTGAGATGTTGATGCCTCTTCACCCCTCTCCTGGGAGGGTGTGAGATGTTGATGCCTCTTCACCCCTCTCCTGGGAGGGTGTAAGATGTTGATGCCTCTTCGCCCCTCTCCTGGGAGGGTGTGAGATGCTGATGCCTCTTCGCCCCTCTCCTGGGAGGGTGTAGGAAGTTGATGCCTCTTCACCCCTCTCCTGGGAGTGTGTGAGATGTTGATGCCTCTTCACCCCTCTCCTGGGAGGGTGTAAGATGTTGATGCCTCTTCACCCCTCTGCTGGGAGGGTGTGAGATGTTGATGTCTCTTCACCCCTCTCCTGGGAGGGTGTAGGATGCTGATGCCTCTTCACCCCTCTCCTGGGAGGGTGTAAGATGTTGATGCCTCTTCACCCCTCTCCTGGGAGGGTGTAAGATGTTGATGCCTCTTCACCCCTCTGCTGGGAGGGTATAAGATGTTGATGCCTCTTCACCCCTCTCCTGGGAGGGTGTAAGATGTTGATGCCTCTTCACCCCTCTCCTGGGAGGGTGTAAGATGTTGATGCCTCTTCACCCCTCTCCTGGGAGGGTGTAAGATGTTGATGCCTCTTCACCCCTCTCTTGGGAGGGTGTGTGATGTTGATGCCTCTTCACCCCTCTCCTGGGAGGGTGTAAGATGTTGATGCCTCTTCACCCCTCTCCTGGGAGGGTGTAAGATGTTGATGCCTCTTCACCCCTCTCTTGGGAGGGTGTTTGATGTTGATGCCTCTTCACCCCTCTCTTGGGAGGGTGTGTGATGTTGATGCCTCTTCACCCCTCTCCTGGGAGGGTGTAAGATGTTGATGCCTCTTCACCCCTCTCCTGGGAGGGTGTAAGATGTTGATGCCTCTTCACCCCTCTCCTGGGAGGGTGTAAGATGTTGATGCCTCTTCACCCCTCTCCTGGGAGGGTGTAAGATGTTGATGCCTCTTCACCCCTCTGCTGGGAGGGTGTAAGATGTTGATGCCTCTTCACCCCTCTCCTGGGAGGGTGTAAGATGTTGATGCCTCTTCACCCCTCTCCTGGGAGGGTGTAAGATGTTGATGCCTCTTCACCCCTCTCTTGGGAGGGTGTTTGATGTTGATGCCTCTTCACCCCTCTCTTGGGAGGGTGTGTGATGTTGATGCCTCTTCACCCCTCTCCTGGGAGGGTGTAAGATGTTGATGCCTCTTCGCCCCTCTCCTGGGAGGGTGTAAGATGTTGATGCCTCTTCACCCCTCTCCTGGGAGGGTGTAAGATGTTGATGGCTCTTCACCTCTCTCCTGGGAGGGTGTAAGATGCTGATGCCTCTTCACCCCTCTCCTGGGAGGGTGTAGGAAGTTGATGCCTCTTCACCCCTCTCCTGGGAGGGTGTTTGATGTTGATGCCTCTTCACCCCTCTCCTGGGAGGGTGTGAGATGCTGATGCCTCTTCGCCCCTCTCCTTGGAGGGTGTAAGATGTTGATGCCTCGTCACCCCTCTCCTGGGAGGGTGTGAGATGTTGATGCCTCTTCACCCCTCTCCTGGGAGGGTGTAAGATGTTGATGCCTCTTCACCCCTCTCCTGGGAGGGTGTAAGATGTTGATGCCTCTTCACCCCTCTCCTGGGAGGGTGTAAGATGTTGATGCCTCTTCGCCCCTCTCCTGGGAGGGTGTAAAATGCTGATGCCTCTTCACCCCTCTCCTGGGAGGGTGTAAGATGTTGATGCCTCTTCACCCCTCTCCTGGGAGGGTGTGAGATGTTGATGCCTCTTCACCCCTCTCTTGGGAGGGTGTTTGATGCTGATGCCTCTTCACCCCTCTCCTGGGAGGGTGTAAGATGTTGATGCCTTGTCACCCCTCTCCTGGGAGGGTGTAAGATGTTGATGCCTCTTCACCCCTCTCCTGGGAGGGTGTAAGATGCTGATGCCTCTTCACCCCTCTCCTGGGAGGGTGTAAGATGTTGATGCCTCTTCAGCCCTCTCCTGGGAGGGTGTAAGATGTTGATGCCTCTTCAGCCCTCTCCTGGGAGGGTTTAAGATGTTGATGCCTCTTCACCCCTCTCCTGGGAGGGTGTGAGATGCAGATGCCTCTTCACCCCTCTCCTGGGAGGGTGTAAGATGTTGATGCCTCGTCACCCCTCTCCTGGGAGGGTGTGAGATGTTGATGCCTCCCTCTCCTGGGAGGGTGTGAGATGTTGATGCCTCTTCACCCCTCTCTTGGGAGGGTGTTTGATGTTGATGCCTCTTCACCCCTCTCCTGGGAGGGTGTAAGATGCTGATGCCTCTTCGCCCCTCTCCTGGGAGGGTGTAAGATGTTGATGCCTCTTCACCCCTCTCCTGGGAGGGTGTGAGATGCTGATGCCTCTTCACCCCTTTCCTGGGAGGGTGTAAGATGGTGATGCCTCTTCACCCCTCTCCTGGGAGGGTGTGAGATGTTGATGCCTCTTCACCCCTCTCCTGGGAGGGTGTAAGATGTTGATGCCTCTTCACCCCTCTCCTGGGAGGGTGTGAGATGCTGATGCCTCTTCACCCCTCTCCTGGGAGGGTGTAAGATGTTGATGCCTCTTCACCCCTCTCCTGGGAGGGTGTGAGATGCTGATGCCTCTTCACCCCTCTCCTGGGAGGGTGTGAGATGTTGATGCCTCTTCACCCCTCTCCTGGGAGGGTGTTTGATGTTGATGCCTCTTCACCCCTCTCCTGGGAGGCTGTAAGATGTTGATGCCTCTTCACCCCTCTCCTGGGAGGGTGTGAGATGTTGATGCCTCTTCACCCCTCTCCTGGGAGGGTGTAAGATGTTGATGCCTCTTCACCCCTCTCCTGGGAGGGTGTAAGATGTTGATGCCTCTTCGCCCCTCTCCTGGGAGGGTGTGAGATGTTGATGCCTCTTCACCCCTCTCCTGGGAGGCTGTAAGATGTTGATGCCTCTTCACCCCTCTCCTGGGAGGATGTGAGATGTTGATGCCTCTTCACCCCTCTCCTGGGAGGGTGTGAGATGTTGATGCCTCTTCACCCCTCTCTTGGGAGGGTGTTTGATGTTGATGCCTCTTCACCCCTCTCCTGGGAGGGTGTAAGATGTTGATGCCTCTTCACCCCTCTCCTGGGAGGGTGTGAGATGCTGATGCCTCTTCACCCCTCTCCTGGGAGGGTGTAAGATGTTGATGCCTCTTCACCCCTCTCCTGGGAGGGTGTGAGATGCTGATGCCTCTTCACCCCTCTCCTGGGAGGGTGTGAGATGTTGATGCCTCTTCACCCCTCTCCTGGGAGGGTGTTTGATGTTGATGCCTCTTCACCCCTCTCCTGGGAGGCTGTAAGATGTTGATGCCTCTTCACCCCTCTCCTGGGAGGGTGTGAGATGTTGATGCCTCTTCACCCCTCTCCTGGGAGGGTGTAAGATGTTGATGCCTCTTCACCCCTCTCCTGGGAGGGTGTAAGATGTTGATGCCTCTTCGCCCCTCTCCTGGGAGGGTGTGAGATGTTGATGCCTCTTCACCCCTCTCCTGGGAGGCTGTAAGATGTTGATGCCTCTTCACCCCTCTCCTGGGAGGATGTGAGATGTTGATGCCTCTTCACCCCTCTCCTGGGAGGGTGTGAGATGTTGATGCCTCTTCACCCCTCTCTTGGGAGGGTGTTTGATGTTGATGCCTCTTCACCCCTCTCCTGGGAGGGTGTAAGATGTTGATGCCTCTTCACCCCTCTCCTGGGAGGGTGTAAGATGCTGATGCCTCTTCACCCCTCTCCTGGGAGGGTGTAAGATGTTGATGCCTCTTCATCCCTCTCCTGGGAGGGTGTAAGATGTTGATGCCTCTTCGCCCCTCTCCTGGGAGGGTGTGAGATGCTGATGCCTCTTCAGCCCTCTCCTGGGAGGGTGTAAGATGCTGATGCCTCTTCGCCCCTCTCCTGGGAAGGTGTAAGATGTTGATGCCTCTTCACCCCTCTCCTGGGAGGGTGTGAGATGCTGATGCCTCTTCAGCCCTCTCCTGGGAGGGTGTAAGATGCTGATGCCTCTTCGCCCCTCTCCTGGGAAGGTGTAAGATGTTGATGCCTCTTCACCCCTCTCCTGGGAGGGTGTGTGATGTTGATGCCTCTTCACCCCTCTCCTGGGAGGGTGTGAGATGTTGATGCCTCTTCACCCCTCTCCTGGGAGGGTGTGAGATGTTGATGCCTCTTCGCCCCTCTCCTGGGAGGGTGTAAGATGTTGATGCCTCTTCACCCCTCTCCTGGGAGGGTGTGAGATGTTGATGCCTCTTCACCCCTCTCCTGGGAGGGTGTAAGATGTTGATGCCTCTTCACCCCTCTCCTGGGAGGGTGTAAGATGTTGATGCCTCTTCACCCCTCTCTTGGGAGGGTGTAAGATGCTGATGCCTCTTCGCCCCACTCCTGGGAGGGTGTAAGATGTTGATGCCTCTTCAGCCCTCTCCTGGGAGGGTATAAGATGTTGATGCCTCTTCAGCCCTCTCCTGGGAGGGTGTAAGATGTTGATGCCTCTTCGCCCCTCTCCTGGGAGGGTGTAAGATGTTGATGCCTCTTCACCCCTCTCCTAGGAAGGTGTAAGATGTTGATGCCTCTTCACCCCTCTCCTGGGAGGGTGTGAGATGCTGATGCCTCTTCACCCCTCTTCTGGGAGGGTGTAAGATGTTGATGCCTCTTCACCCCTCTCCTGGGAGGGTGTAAGATGTTGATGCCTCTTCACCCCTCTCCTGGGAGGGTGAGATGTTGATGCCTCTTCACCCCTCTACTGGGAGGGTGAGATGTTGATGCCTCTTCACCCCTCTCTTGGGAGGGTGTAAGATGTTGATGCCTCTTCACCCCTCTCCTGGGAGGGTGTAAGATGTTGATGCCTCTTCACCCCTCTCTTGGGAGGGTGTAAGATGTTGATGCCTCTTCACCCCTCTCTTGGGAGGGTGTTTGATGTTGATGCCTCTTCACCCCTCTCCTGGGAGGGTGTGAGATGTTGATGCCTCTTCGCCCCTCTCCTGGGAGGGTGAGATGTTGATGCCTCTTCACCCCTCTACTGGGAGGGTGAGATGTTGATGCCTCTTCACCCCTCTACTGGGAGGGTGTAAGATGTTGATGCCTCTTCGCCCCTCTCCTGGGAGGGTGAGATGTTGATGCCTCTTCACCCCTCTACTGGGAGGGTGAGATGTTGATGCCTCTTCACCCCTCTACTGGGAGGGTGTAAGATGTTGATGCCTCTTCATCCCTCTCCTGGGAGGGTGTAAGATGTTGATGCCTCTTCACCCCTCTCCTGGGAGGGTGAGATGTTGATGCCTCTTCACCCCTCTACTGGGAGGGTGAGATGTTGATGCCTCTTCACCCATCTCCTGGGAGGGTGTTTGATGTTGATGCCTCTTCACCCCTCTCCTGGGAGGGTGTAAGATGTTGATGCCTCTTCACCCCTCTCCTGGGAGGGTGTAAGATGTTGATGCCTCTTCACCCCTCTCCTGGGAGGGTGTAAGATGTTGATGCCTCTTCACCCCTCTCCTGGGAGGGTGTAAGATGTTGATGCCTCTTCGCCCCTCTCCTGGGAGGGTGTAGGATGCTGATGCCTCTTCGCCCCTCTCCTTGGAGGGTGTAAGATGTTGATGCCTCCCTCTCCTGGGAGGGTGTAGGATGCTGATGCCTCTTCACCCCTCTCCTGGGAGGGTGTAAGATGTTGATGCCTCGTCACCCCTCTCCTGGGAGGGTGTAGGATGCTGATGCCTCTTCACCCCTCTCCTGGGAGGGTGTAAGATGTTGATGCCTCGTCACCCCTCTCCTGGGAGGGTGTAAGATGTTGATGCCTCTTCACCCCTCTCCTGGGAGGGTGAGATGTTGATGCCTCTTCACCCCTCTCCTGGGAGGGTGAGATGTTGATGCCTCTTCACCCCTCTCTTGGGAGGGTGTAGGATGCTGATGCCTCTTCATCCCTCTCCTGGGAGGGTGTAAGATGTTGATGCCTCTTCGCCCCTCTCCTGGGAGGGTGTAGGATGCTGATGCCTCTTCTCCCCTCTCCTTGGAGGGTGTAAGATGTTGATGCCTCGTCACCCCTCTCCTGGGAGGGTGTAGGATGCTGATGCCTCTTCACCCCTCTCCTGGGAGGGTGTAAGATGTTGATGCCTCGTCACCCCTCTCCTGGGAGGGTGTAGGATGCTGATGCCTCTTCACCCCTCTCCTGGGAGGGTGTAAGATGTTGATGCCTCCCTCTCCTGGGAGGGTGTAGGATGCTGATGCCTCTTCACCCCTCTCCTGGGAGGGTGTAAGATGCTGATGCCTCTTCATCCCTCTCCTGGGGGGGTGTAAGATGTTGATGCCTCTTCACCCCTCTCCTGGGAGGGTGAGATGTTGATGCCTCTTCACCCCTCTCCTGGGAGGGTGAGATGTTAATGCCTCTTCGCCCCTCTCCTGGGAGGGTGTAGGATGCTGATGCCTCTTCACCCCTCTCCTGGGAGGGTGTAAGATGTTGATGCCTCGTCACCCCTCTCCTGGGAGGGTGTAAGATGTTGATGCCTCTTCACCCCTCTCCTGGGAGGGTGAGATGTTGATGCCTCTTCACCCCTCTCCGGGGAGGGTGTGAGATGTTGATGCCTCTTCGCCCCTCTCCTGGGAGGGTGTTTGATGTTGATGCCTCTTCACCCCTCTCCTGGGAGGGTGAGATGTTGATGCCTCTTCACCCCTCTACTGGGAGGGTGTGAGATGTTGATGCCTCTTCACCCCTCTCCTGGGAGGGTGAGATGTTGATGCCTCTTCACCCCTCTCCTGGGAGGGTGTGAGATGTTGATGCCTCTTCGCCCCTCTCCTGGGAGGGTGTAGGATGCTGATGCCTCTTCATCCCTCTCCTGGGAGGGTGTAAGATGTTGATGCCTCTTCGCCCCTCTCCTGGGAGGGTGTGAGATGCTGATGCCTCTTCAGCCCTCTCCTGGGAGGGTGTAAGATGCTGATGCCTCTTCGCCCCTCTCCTGGGAAGGTGTAAGATGTTGATGCCTCTTCACCCCTCTCCTGGGAGGGTGTGAGATGCTGATGCCTCTTCAGCCCTCTCCTGGGAGGGTGTAAGATGCTGATGCCTCTTCGCCCCTCTCCTGGGAAGGTGTAAGATGTTGATGCCTCTTCACCCCTCTCCTGGGAGGGTGTGTGATGTTGATGCCTCTTCACCCCTCTCCTGGGAGGGTGTGAGATGTTGATGCCTCTTCACCCCTCTCCTGGGAGGGTGTGAGATGTTGATGCCTCTTCGCCCCTCTCCTGGGAGGGTGTAAGATGTTGATGCCTCTTCACCCCTCTCCTGGGAGGGTGTGAGATGTTGATGCCTCTTCACCCCTCTCCTGGGAGGGTGTAAGATGTTGATGCCTCTTCACCCCTCTCCTGGGAGGGTGTAAGATGTTGATGCCTCTTCACCCCTCTCTTGGGAGGGTGTAAGATGCTGATGCCTCTTCGCCCCACTCCTGGGAGGGTGTAAGATGTTGATGCCTCTTCAGCCCTCTCCTGGGAGGGTATAAGATGTTGATGCCTCTTCAGCCCTCTCCTGGGAGGGTGTAAGATGTTGATGCCTCTTCGCCCCTCTCCTGGGAGGGTGTAAGATGTTGATGCCTCTTCACCCCTCTCCTAGGAAGGTGTAAGATGTTGATGCCTCTTCACCCCTCTCCTGGGAGGGTGTGAGATGCTGATGCCTCTTCACCCCTCTTCTGGGAGGGTGTAAGATGTTGATGCCTCTTCACCCCTCTCCTGGGAGGGTGTAAGATGTTGATGCCTCTTCACCCCTCTCCTGGGAGGGTGAGATGTTGATGCCTCTTCACCCCTCTACTGGGAGGGTGAGATGTTGATGCCTCTTCACCCCTCTCTTGGGAGGGTGTAAGATGTTGATGCCTCTTCACCCCTCTCCTGGGAGGGTGTAAGATGTTGATGCCTCTTCACCCCTCTCTTGGGAGGGTGTAAGATGTTGATGCCTCTTCACCCCTCTCTTGGGAGGGTGTTTGATGTTGATGCCTCTTCACCCCTCTCCTGGGAGGGTGTGAGATGTTGATGCCTCTTCGCCCCTCTCCTGGGAGGGTGAGATGTTGATGCCTCTTCACCCCTCTACTGGGAGGGTGAGATGTTGATGCCTCTTCACCCCTCTACTGGGAGGGTGTAAGATGTTGATGCCTCTTCGCCCCTCTCCTGGGAGGGTGAGATGTTGATGCCTCTTCACCCCTCTACTGGGAGGGTGAGATGTTGATGCCTCTTCACCCCTCTACTGGGAGGGTGTAAGATGTTGATGCCTCTTCATCCCTCTCCTGGGAGGGTGTAAGATGTTGATGCCTCTTCACCCCTCTCCTGGGAGGGTGAGATGTTGATGCCTCTTCACCCCTCTACTGGGAGGGTGAGATGTTGATGCCTCTTCACCCATCTCCTGGGAGGGTGTTTGATGTTGATGCCTCTTCACCCCTCTCCTGGGAGGGTGTAAGATGTTGATGCCTCTTCACCCCTCTCCTGGGAGGGTGTAAGATGTTGATGCCTCTTCACCCCTCTCCTGGGAGGGTGTAAGATGTTGATGCCTCTTCACCCCTCTCCTGGGAGGGTGTAAGATGTTGATGCCTCTTCGCCCCTCTCCTGGGAGGGTGTAGGATGCTGATGCCTCTTCGCCCCTCTCCTTGGAGGGTGTAAGATGTTGATGCCTCCCTCTCCTGGGAGGGTGTAGGATGCTGATGCCTCTTCACCCCTCTCCTGGGAGGGTGTAAGATGTTGATGCCTCGTCACCCCTCTCCTGGGAGGGTGTAGGATGCTGATGCCTCTTCACCCCTCTCCTGGGAGGGTGTAAGATGTTGATGCCTCGTCACCCCTCTCCTGGGAGGGTGTAAGATGTTGATGCCTCTTCACCCCTCTCCTGGGAGGGTGAGATGTTGATGCCTCTTCACCCCTCTCCTGGGAGGGTGAGATGTTGATGCCTCTTCACCCCTCTCTTGGGAGGGTGTAGGATGCTGATGCCTCTTCATCCCTCTCCTGGGAGGGTGTAAGATGTTGATGCCTCTTCGCCCCTCTCCTGGGAGGGTGTAGGATGCTGATGCCTCTTCTCCCCTCTCCTTGGAGGGTGTAAGATGTTGATGCCTCGTCACCCCTCTCCTGGGAGGGTGTAGGATGCTGATGCCTCTTCACCCCTCTCCTGGGAGGGTGTAAGATGTTGATGCCTCGTCACCCCTCTCCTGGGAGGGTGTAGGATGCTGATGCCTCTTCACCCCTCTCCTGGGAGGGTGTAAGATGTTGATGCCTCCCTCTCCTGGGAGGGTGTAGGATGCTGATGCCTCTTCACCCCTCTCCTGGGAGGGTGTAAGATGCTGATGCCTCTTCATCCCTCTCCTGGGAGGGTGTAAGATGTTGATGCCTCTTCACCCCTCTCCTGGGAGGGTGAGATGTTGATGCCTCTTCACCCCTCTCCTGGGAGGGTGAGATGTTAATGCCTCTTCGCCCCTCTCCTGGGAGGGTGTAGGATGCTGATGCCTCTTCACCCCTCTCCTGGGAGGGTGTAAGATGTTGATGCCTCGTCACCCCTCTCCTGGGAGGGTGTAAGATGTTGATGCCTCTTCACCCCTCTCCTGGGAGGGTGAGATGTTGATGCCTCTTCACCCCTCTCCGGGGAGGGTGTGAGATGTTGATGCCTCTTCGCCCCTCTCCTGGGAGGGTGTTTGATGTTGATGCCTCCCTCTCCTGGGAGGGTGTAGGATGCTGATGCCTCTTCACCCCTCTCCTGGGAGGGTGAGATGTTGATGCCTCTTCACCCCTCTACTGGGAGGGTGTGAGATGTTGATGCCTCTTCACCCCTCTCCTGGGAGGGTGAGATGTTGATGCCTCTTCACCCCTCTCCTGGGAGGGTGTGAGATGTTGATGCCTCTTCGCCCCTCTCCTGGGAGGGTGTAGGATGCTGATGCCTCTTCATCCCTCTCCTGGGAGGGTGTAAGATGTTGATGCCTCGTCACCCCTCTCCTGGGAGGGTGTAAGATGTTGATGCCTCTTCACCCCTCTCCTGGGAGGGTGAGATGTTGATGCCTCTTCACCCCTCTCCTGGGAGGGTGAGATGTTGATGCCTCGTCACCCCTCTCCTGGGAGGGTGTGTGATGTTGATGCCTCTTCACCCCTCTCCTGGGAGGGTGTAAGATGTTGATGCCTCTTCACCCCTCTCTTGGGAGGGTGTGAGATGTTGATGGCTCTTCACCCCTCTCCTGGGAGGGTGTGAGATGCTGATGCCTCGTCACCCCTCTCCTGGGAGGGTGTAAGATGTTGATGCCTCTTCACCCCTCTCCTGGGAGGGTGTAAGATGTTGATGCCTCTTCACCCCTCTCTTGGGAGGGTGTGAGATGTTGATGCCTCTTCAGCCCTCTCCTGGGAGGGTGTGAGATGTTGATGCCTCTTCACCCCTCTCCTGGGAGGGTGAGATGTTGATGCCTCTTCACCCCTCTCCTGGGAGGGTGTAAGATGTTGATGCCTCTTCACCCCTCTCTTGGGAGGGTGTGAGATGTTGATGCCTCTTCACCCCTCTCCTGGGAGGGTGTAAGATGTTGATGCCTCTTCACCCCTCTCCTGGGAGGGTGTAAGATGTTGATGCTTCTTCACCCCTCTCCTGGGAGGGTGTAAGATGTTGATGCCTCTTCACCCCTCTCCTGGGAGGGTGTAAGATGTTGATGCCTCTTCACCCCTCTCCTGGGAGGGTGTAAGATGTTGATGCCTCTTCAGCCCTCTCCTGGGAGGGTGTGAGATGTTGATGCCTCTTCTCCCCTCTCCTGGGAGGGTGTAAGATGTTGATGCCTCTTCGCCCCTCTCCTGGGAGGGTGTAGGATGCTGATGCCTCTTCTCCCCTCTCCTTGGAGGGTGTAAGATGTTGATGCCTCTTCACCCCTCTCCTGGGAGGGTGTAAGATGTTGATGCCTCTTCACCCCTCTCCTGGGAGGGTGTAAGATGTTGATGCCTCCCTCTCCTGGGAGGGTGTAAGATGTTGATGCCTCTTCACCCCTCTCCTGGGAGGGTGTAAGATGTTGATGCCTCTTCTCCCCTCTCCTGGGAGGGTGTAAGATGTTGATGCATGCTCGTGTTCACAAGTTCTTGTAAATCTGGAGTGAGGCAGAAGCCAGGGTGTCGCGTGTGTGATGTGGTAGCTTCTCTTACCTTAGTCTGAGGCGGTACCCAAAGGGACCGCGCTGACTCACCTGTTCATTATGTATTGTTGGAGGTGATTGGTTAATTGGGGGGTGGGGTTTTGTTTGAAATAAAAGGGTCCTGGTGTGGCCGGGACGACGAACAGTCTAACCTGTGTGTGGTGATCATTGATTCCGACTTACTACATTACAGCGTCGATCACCCACACAATGGATATTTCAGGGTGTTGAAAAAATGTATATATTTCTTTGCAAAATGTCTGTAAATGGACTCTGATGCACCCACATTCAAAATAAATTGAAGGAAAACTGTAATTTAAGCAGTCTGTCTTAAGAAATATTCAAGGGCATTGGGGGAAGATTCTCCAGCGCAAGGCGGCTCTATCTGGGGCCCCTAAAAAGCTTGGGCCCTGGGCCCCGGGGCCTCTTTCCCATTCCTTGAAAAGTCTCCTCACTCTTGGAAAAGAGGCCTCGTGACTCACCAAGCCATGCGGGAGGTTTCAAATCAGGCCCCGAATACTGCATTTTATTCCACAGTTACGCTTGTCCTGGTGCAATGCCCCCACGCCCACCCTAACACCAGAGTCACAGACACAAGGGGGTGGCTATGCCCCCCCCCCCCCCCCCCCCCCTGCCCCGTGTGCGTTAAGTACCCGCGGACAGCACAGAAGCCCGCATTGCTATTCACCCCTTGGGTGGTAGAAAGTCCTCACAGGGACCATTTCACGCACCTTTAATATTCCAAAGCAGGGGCGTCAGCATGTGTCTTTGGAATGCCCCCCTGAGGCCGGGCACTCAAACCCGGGCCCCGAGGTGAAAGCTCTGCCGAAGAGAGATGCATCAGAGGCGGTAACCAGCCCCCAGGAGGGCGGTGTTTACTGGATGAGGTGGTGTCTGTCCTCGCACCCTCATCCTCAGCCAGACGTCGGTGCGGGAAACCTGTCAGGCCAGTGCGGGTGTGGCACTGCCCCCAGACTGAGAGGGTATAACACGCCCTCACTGCACAGAGACGCACGAACCTTAGGTAACGATTTCAGGCAGGCATCGGACAGGGACATCACAACCTAGCATCACGCACAGACATCACGCACAAAATATCTATCTCAGACCTCACGTACAAACATCACGCAAAGACAACACACACGGACTTCACGCGCAAAGTTTCATTCTCAGACATTACGCACAAATACTAGTACAGTCCTCACGCACAGACACCTCTAACGGGCATCACGCGCAGACCCCACGCACACACAGCCCTCACGCACAGACATCCCTCACGCACACACATCACGCACGGACTGACCCGGTGCCCGCCCGGCCTCTGAAGACATGCGGGGTGTCCTGGGCTCCCTCCTGGCCGCGGCGCTGCTCGTCGGACTCGGTAAGGTTTGCAGGTGAGGATGGGGCTGTGAGGGGGGCCTGGGAGGCATTAGGCGCCGCGTTCCCCCATTTCCCCCCACTGCCCCCCCCCCACCCCCGCCCGCGCGCGCTCTAGGTGCGAGTGCTGTAAATGAGAGCCCTGGGGTTGGGAGTGTTTTACTGTTCCCCCATACTGCAGTATGTGTGTAGCTGGGTTAGCTGTGCGGGGGAAGGGGTTCAGCCCCCATGCTGCAGTATGAGTGTCCCGGGGTCAGTTGTGGGGGTGTTTTTTCTGCCCCCCCCCCCATGCTGCCGTTTGTGAGTGTCCCGGGGTCAGTTGTGGGGGTGTTTTTTCTGCCCCCCCCCATGCTGCAGTTTGTGAGTGTCCCGGGGTCAGTTGTGGGGGTGTTTTTTCTGCCCCCCTCATGCTGCAGTATAAGTGTCCCGGGGTCAGTTGTGGGGGTGTTTTTTCTGCCCCCCCCCATGCTGCAGTTTGTGAGTGTCCCGGGGTCAGTTGTGGTGGTGTTTTTTCTGCCCCCCCCATGCTGCAGTTTGTGAGTGTCCCGGGGTCAGTTGTGGGGGTGTTTTTTCTGCCCCCCTCATGCTGCAGTAAAAGTGTCCCGGGGTCAGTTGTGGGGGTGTTTTTTCTGCCCCCCCCCATGCTGCAGTTTGTGAGTGTCCCGGGGTCAGTTGTGGGGGTGTTTTTTCTGCCCCCCCCCATGCTGCAGTTTGTGAGTGTCCCGGGGTCAGTTGTGGGGGTGTTTTTTTTCTGCCCCCCCCATGCTGCAGTTTGTGAGTGTCCCGGTGTCAGTTGTGGGGGTGTTTTTTCTGCCCCCCCCCCCCCATGCTGCAGTTTGTGAGTGTCCCGGGGTCAGTTGTGGGGGTGTTTTTTTTCTGCCCCCTCCCACCCCCCCAAGCCGGCAGTATGTGAGTTTCCTGGGGTCAGCTGGGTGTTGATTGTTTTGACTGCTGCTGTGAGTGGCCTGGAGTCCCTCTCTGGGCTTCCCTCTCCCAACCATTCACTGCCCCCACAGCTCCGCCCACCAGCCTGGGTCCGGAGTCTGCGCCTTGAATGGTCGGCTCCAGAGTTTCCAGAATTGAGTATTCGGGCCCTGCGACACTGGGCACCCCTTAAAGAACTGGAGCAGTCTCCTCCTGGAATACCGCGGGCCACTTGTAATCTGTAATCATACCGGGGCGGAATACTCCTTCAATTGAGTAGGCCTGGGCGGTAAATTCCGTTCCGCTCACGCAATTTGCGGGATTTGGGTAATTTCGCGTTCCACAGAGAATGCAGAATTGCCAAAAATTCTGCTTTCAAAATGCGTATTCGCAAGATATTTCTCCCTGAGCATGCAAACAGCGTTCACAAACAAGAAAAAAGTATTGCGAACAGGCGTAACAAGCAATTTCGCGAGTTCGCAGAATTTTTGCTTGCAGAGATTCTTACCGTTTTGCAAAGCTTTGCGTAGCGCAACTACACAAATTCCGCCCACCACTACCGTTGAGATATTTGATGCAGACATTTCATGGGTGCTTTTTATATGGGCGGAATGCGCCATATTGGCCCAGCCGCTCTCTACGAACCTGTGCTCATGCGACACAGCACCAAAACACTTTACAATATGAAACGTAAATCACCACTTGATATACACCATATCGGTCGCCAACAGCGCCTGGATACCCTCATAGGTGATTTGTGGCGCTATACAAATTCACGTAACATCACACATGTAGGTTTCGGGAAAGTACATGTGTTGATGCTCACAACCTTGTCCTGCTTCCTGTGACAGAAATGTGATTTAGACTCACTTCAGGTCTTGGTATATGCACAATACTTACCCAATATGTGACTTATTCCTTTAGAACCATTGCTCAACCCTACTTATTATCAAGGTCTCCTGCTTGGAAGTAAAGGTCAGCAAAGTACTATTTTTGTAATTTACTCCAACAATGACCACCAGCTACCATCTGTGAGCCCTGGGTGTGCCAGTGTCCATCAACCCATATCCTTTACTCCTAACTTGTACACCAGCAACAACCCCTGAGTCACCCAATATGCATTCACTCATATCCTTTACTCCTACCTCCTCCAACAGCAACAACCCCTGAGCTCCAGGCTGTCCCAGTGTCCATCAACTCATATCCTTTACTCCTACCTCCTCTACCAGCAACAACCCCTGAGCCCCAGGCTGTCCCAGTGTCCATCAACTCATATCCTTTACTCCTACCTCCTCTACCAGCAACAACCCCTGAGCCCCAGGCTGTCCCAGTGTCCATCAACTCATATCCTTTACTCCTACCTCCTCTACCAGCAACAACCCCTGAGCCCCAGGCTGTCCCAGTGTCCATCAACTCATATCCTTTACTCCTACCTCCTCTACCAGCAACAACCCCTGAGCCCCAGGCTGTCCCAGTGTCCATCAACCCATATCCTTCACTCTTACCTTCTCTACCAGCAACAACCCCTGAGCTTCAGGCTGTCCCAATGTGCATCAAGCTATGTCCTTTACTCCTAACTTGTACACCGGCAACAACCCCTGAGTCTCCCTATGTGCAGTCTCCCTATGTGCATCAAGCAATGTATTTTACTTCTACCTTGTCTACCAGCTAACATGCCTCAGCCTTGAGCGTCCCAATGTGCATCAAGCCATGTCTTTTATGCCTACCTTATCTACCAACAACCACCTCAGCCCTGTACCATCTAAGTGTCCAACAAGCCATGTCCTTTACTACTACCTTCTTCACCAGACCTGTGCCCTGTCCATCACGCCATCTCTGCCAGCTTCCATCCCTGAGCCCTGTGGTGTCCCAGTGTCCATCAAGCCATGTCCTTTACTCCTACCTTCTCCACCAGCTACCATACCTGTTCCCTGTCCATCAAGCCATCTCTACCTGATACCATCGCTGAGTTGTGGGCCGTCCCAGTGCCCATCAAGACATGCTCTTTACCCCTACCTTCCCTATCAGCTACCATTCCTGAGCCCTGAGTTGTCCCAGTGTCCAGCAAGCCTTGACCTATACTCCTACCTTCCTTACCAACTACCATTCCTTAGACCTAGGCCGTCCCAGTGTATATCAACCCATGTCCTATACTCCTATCTTCTCCACAAGCTACCATGCCTGAGCCCTGGCCATCCCAGTGTCCATCAAACTTTGTCCTTTACTCCTACCTTCTCCACCAGCTGGCATCCCTGAGCCCGGGCAGTCCCAGTGTCCATTAAGCTGAGGGAGATGGCAGGTGGTGGGACGATCCAGGAGTAGGTTTAGGAGCAAAGGGTCACATCTAGTCTATGGAAAGGACTGGTAAGAGAGTAGGTAGTTAGGAGAGACCAGACCTCGGTCCGAGGTAAGGATCGGGGTAGAGAGAGAGTCCGCGCTGTGACTGGTATCGTAGCGCTGCTCCCCCACCACTGCCAAACTTTATATTTATATTTATTAATCTCAATTCATTGGCACCCGCTCTGTGCGTAGTGCTCCGCATTGCTTGGTGTCTCTAGATTACTCATGCTGTGCACGCTCCGCATTGCTTTGCCTGCTGCTGAACTAATTTCACTTGTGATTGCTTGGATATTTAGACTATTGTAAATTGCGCCCTTGTGTTCAGAATCCTGCTCTCCTGTTGTTTTTGTACTTTCCATTTTGTTGTGCCTGCAGCCCGTCCCTCCCCCTACGCTCCCGCCTCCCAGCCCCCCTCCCACGCTCCGCCCCCTCCACCATCCTTATATGACAGATGCCTCTCTGCGCAGCGTTTACGCGCAGCGCTTGCACCCCATGCGCGCCGAAGGTGCGCCAAAGGTAAGCCCGTCTGCGCCCGTCCGCGCCTGGCCCGCGCCCAGCGCTAGACCCCTGGTCCCCGCCGCTCCCAACCCTCTAGAATCACATATAATGCTGCTACTCTCCTCGCCCTCAACCCCGGACGTACATCACAATGCTGCGAAGCCACTCCAGGACGTACCCACGGCCTTTTCGCCTGCCTCTCCTGCAAGTTCAACTGCTTCAGAACCCTCACCAAATCCACGCCCCCCAAACACCACTCCGACTCTAACCGCCTAAAGTGCATCCTGCTCAACACCCGCTCGGTCCACAGACATGCAACAGAACTCTGGGACCTAATCGACTCTGCGTCACCTGACATCGCCTTCCTTACTGAAACATGGATGAACACATCATCAGCTCCTGACATCGCCATAGCAATACCGGACGCTTACAAGATTATCCGAAAAGACCGCACCAATCAAACAGGAGGAGGCATCGCCATCATCCACAGAAACACTATCGAAATCACAACAAGCTCCGACGACAATCTTGCAACCGCCGAACACCTCCACTTTCAGATCCACACCGACCCTAGGAGGACACTTAGAGGTACCCTCATCTACAGGCCTCCAGGTACCCGCACTCATTTCAGCGATGACATCACGGACTTCATCAGCCCACACGCCTTCGCCTCCGAGAACTACATCCTTCTAGGAGACCTCAACTACCACCTTGAAAACAAACACGACATCAACACCACCACCCTTCTGGACAACCTGGCCAATCTCGGACTCAAACAACTCGTTAACACCCCCACCCACACAGCCGGACACACGCTCGACCCTATCTTCACCTCCAGCAAGCACATCTCCTTCGATTACAATACAGCTCTCCACTGGACAGATCACAGCTGTGTTCACTTCAGCTACAAAACCACCCTGACCCACAACCATCTGCTCCCTATTCCTCGGAGAAACTGGAACAAAATCACCTCCGACCAACTCCTCACATCACTCAACCAAAACCCTCCCACCCTCTCAATGGACCCAGACCAAGCGGCCACCAACCTCAAACAATGGATCACCCAGAGTGCTGACGAATTAGCACCCCTGAAAAAGCACCAGATGAAATCAGCCAGCAAAAAGGCTCCCTGGTTCAGTGATGAACTTAAAAGATCCAAGAAGCTATGCCGCACCCTGGAGAAGATATGTAGAAAAAACCCAACCTCAGACAACATGGCTTCCCTCAAGACAGCCACCCGCAAACACCACCAACTGATTCGATCCGCCAAGAAATCAGCACTCAAGGATCGTTTCGATAACAACACTCATAACAGCAAGGAATTCTTCAACATCGTCAAAGAATTCACCAACCCCACCGCAGCAGCTAACGACATCACTCCCTCCCAAGACCTCTGCGACGCGTTATCCTCCTTCTTCTACAACAAAATTGCCGACATCCACAACAGCTTCGCCAACTCTCCCAGCGATCTACCCTCCCCACCCCCCTCAGTTCCTACCCCGCCAAAAAACAACCTCAGCGCCTGGAACCCTATCACCACTGAAGACACCATTCGTCTCATGAACTCAATCCACTTTGGCTCACCATCTGACCCCTGACCCCACCACATCTTCAACAAAGCTGACTCCATCATCGCACCCCATCTCCGTGATGTCATCAACTGCTCGTTCAACTTTGCCACCTTTACAGAAAGCTGGAAACACGCCGAACTCAGCGCCCTTCTGAAGAAACCCACAGCAGACCCCTCTGAACTTAAAAACTACCGACCCATATCCCTCCTCCCATTTCCGGCCAAAGTCATCGAGAAAGCCGTCAACAGCCAACTTGCCGCCTTCCTTGAATCCAACAACTCCCTTGATCCATCTCAATCCGGGTTTCGAGCCAAACACAGCACCGAAACCACCCTCATTGCAGCGACTGACGACATCCGAGCACTCCTGGACAACGGAGATACAGTGGCCCTCATCCTACTCGACCTATCCGCCGCTTTCGACACAGTCTGCCATAGCACCCTCATACACCGCCTTAGCAACATCGGCATACAAGGAAAAGCCCTGGACTGGATCATCTTATTCCTCACCGGGAGAACTCAAAGAGTCCGACTTTCCCCATTCTACTCAGAGGCCACCGAAGTCATCTGCTGCATACCCCAAGGTTCCTCTCTCAGTCCCACCCTCTTCAACGTCTACATGAGTCCTCTCGCCTCCATCGCGCGTCAACACAACCTCAACATCATCTCTTACGCCGACGACACCCAGTTAATCCTTTCCCTCACCAAAGACCCCAACACCGCCAAAACCAATCTTCACCAAGGCATGAAAGAAGTAGCCGAATGGATGAAACATAGCCGCCTTAAACTCAACTCAGACAAAACGGAGGTGCTCATCCTAGGATCCTCCCCCTCTGCCTGGGACGACTCTTGGTGGCCTTCCGCTCTGGGCACAGCACCCACACCCACAGACCATGCTTGTAACCTTGGCTTCATCCTAGACTCCTCTCTCTCGATGTCCAGACAAGTCAACGCCGTCTCGTCCTCCTGCTTCAACGTACTTCGCATTCTCAAAAAGATCTTCCGTTGGATCCCCCTCGAGACAAGAAAGACTGTCACCCACGCACTGGTCACGAGTCGACTGGATTATGGTAAAACACTTTACGCCGGAATCACAGCAAAATTACAGAAAAAACTCCAGCGCATCCAAAACGCGTCAGCGAGATAGATACTAGACATCCCGCGCCAAGATCACATCACCGAACATCTAAAAGACCTCCACTGGCTTCCCGTCAACAAAAGAATTACTTTCCGCCTTCTCACCCACGCTCACAAGGCCCTCTATAATCTAGGACCCGAATGCCTCAACACTCGACTGTCCTTCTACAAACCCACCCGCCAACTAAGATCGTCCATTCAAGCCCTCGCCGCAGTCCCGCACATCCGGAAATCCACCATGGGTGGCAGATCCTTCTCCTTCCTGGCAGCCAAGACCTTGAACTCACTCCCCACCCACCTCCGCCTTACTCAGAACCACATCTCCTTCAGAAAAGAACTTAAAACCTGGCTATTCGACAAATATTTGAACCCCTAACCCCTTCCCCTAGCGCCTTGAGACCCTCTGGGTGAGTAGTGCGCTATACAAATGCCCGAACTTGAACTTGAACTTGAACTGTCAGATAGATAGGGCCCCATTTTGATATTCACAAAAGGCACTTACTCATTTCGGTATTCACAGAAGTTAGGACAGCCTCATATGGAAGGGGCTGGTGAGAGAGGAGGTAATCCACTCAGGAGAGACCAGACCTCAGCCCGAGGTGAAGCTTGGGGTGGTGTGGGCGCTTTGGAGTGTCCTCTATTCCAAGGGTCTCTGCTGATGAGACAGGAGGTAATGGGTGGCAAAGAGCAGCTTCGCATGGATGGGAACTGACGGTGGACACAGGCAGGAGACCCCTCACTTTGAGAAGACCATCCTTCAGAACCAGAAAGCAGGAGAGAGGTGAAGGGAGGAGGGTAAGAGATGGGGAAACGCGGAGCACAGGGGCTATTGCTTGAGGACCATCTTGGAGTGTTTGTTAGACAAGGCTCGTTTGCTGTTATATTTTGTGTCAGATTTAGGGATTCTGAGGTAGCAGAAGCTGAAAAATATGAGGCATTGATGGAATGGGATTGGAGGATTAGGCAACAGGCTTTAAGTGCTTATCCCCAAGAGCAAGAGGTATCAAAGAGGAAACACTTACAGGATGGCATTATGATCATCATGAAAGGACAAGATATTTCCTGATTTGAGTGGCAATGAACAGGGATGAGGCTATTAGCAGGACGACGGACAGACAGGTACTGCGGACATCGTAAAGTTTGCGAAAAGAGGGGACTTGGTAACCCAGGTTCTTTGGAACACACTCATTCAGTATTGGTGTAGCACAAGAAAGATACAGGTTGGCGTAGAGGAAATGAGTTTGAGAACCTTGGGAGGATGGATGCCCAGGTGTGGTTGTGGAGAGGTGAGACAAGGCTGGGAGAGGGCATGAGAGGATTTATGGGTCTTCTACTTAGCTGGATGGGGAAGACTGGATTTGGGCCACTCCACGGTAAGAGCGAAGGTGAACATGTAAGGAGACATGCAATGGTCAGCACCAAAGCCTGGACGAGGAGCCCTTGGCAGTCTCCTGCATGGAGTGGGAGGCAGGAGAAGGGGATAAGTCTTACCAGCATGGGTAGCAAGGACAGGAGTGACATAGGTTCACCTCAGAGAAGATGGCCTGGTCCAGCCTACAGGGATGGAACCATTGGAGAGGATGAAGAGGGACTTGAAGGTGGTCCAGGGCAGGCAGGGACCTACAGACATCTACAGAACCCACCTACTCCCCAGAGAGGCCTCAAAAGAGGTGCAAAAAAGCAATAGCAAGAACATATACCAGGAGAGAGGTGGAAAGGAGGAGTGAAGGATGACAGTGCCAGCAAGCCCTGTTGGCACTGGGTACAGTTGGCCTGTGGTATTTACACCGGACAGATTGCATCGATCCCTCTTGAGAGACGAGAACGAGCTTACTGGAATTGATGGAAGTTTAGGGGGTCCAGAGGAATAGACAGGAGTATTCTGGAGTGCAGAAAGAAGTCCTGAGAGTAATTCAAACTATGCAGGAGTCATCAGAGGTATTTCAGTAATACTACATTACTTTTTGACATGAAATGCAGATAATAACACAATTACGCCCGCCTGTGTAATTAAAAGTAATTTGGAGTAAGAAGTCCTATGGTGAGAGCACATTCAGCGGGCCCAAGTGGTTGCTCGTGCAGCTGTTTGCATTTTGTTGCATTTAGCTTTATTTTCATAGTGTAACATCCATCCTCACCATCATTTTGGAAGCAAGGGGGCATTGTTGTGCTAAGAAAACAGAGCTAAATGCAGAACTGCATATTCACATAATTGATCAGAATCATGTGGAATCTTTAGGTGATTCTACGTGATTATGCTACACGAAATAACATGAGTTACGCTCAGTATCGGATTAGGAAGGTGGGCAGTCTGGCATCAGCCGATGGGCCAGTGCCCAGGGATCACCTGTGGGCTGGTTTTTGTTTGTCCTATCAACCGGCCCACAGTGCCTTACTGCCTCTTCCCAGCCCTGCCACTGTAATGTGGAGCAAGCTCCATGCCACAGTCTTTCAGGCCTCGGGTGTATGTTTAGATAGGCCTCACTATGCGGCATCTTTCAGCGAGAAAAATTGAGAGGATGTAATGTTAGGGTCAGCGCTGCTGAATTTTTAAATAAGTTCCAGCCGCGCCGCAACATGCTGTGTTTCTGGGCAAATAACTTGGGGGCATATTATCAATGAGGGCAATAAAAATATCGCTTGTTTAGCGGCAGGAAACTGACGCTAAAGCAGCGTTAATGGGCTTGATAATATGCCCTTCCGAATTCCAATAGATGCCCATATTCACACAAGCAAATACAACCACTTGGTTTGGGCTCCCAACAGCAAGGCCAAGCCACTGACCAATATTAAACTTAACAACTGCCAATGCTGTTCCCTCTAGGTCTATACTAAACCATTGTGGGAGTGCGGGTTTGATAAACAGGCGTGGAGGCTGCAATAAGGGTTTAGAAATGGATTTATTGATAGTAAAGGGAAGTGGAAAGGGTTGGGAAGGTTGAATTTCTTCTTCCTCTGACGATTCCCGGGATGACCCAGATGAACTTTAGGCTTGCAAAGTTGTTTTCTTGCCCTCTGGTTCTTCTGGACCGGGTTGGTTTTTCCGGAGGCTCATAGAAGGATAGAAACAAACAATATAGGGGTACCGTCAGAATGGAGCTCTTTTACACATATTGGGTTTCTTTTCCCTTCACCACACCGTTGTGACTTTGCAGGGAGTAACACAGTTACAGGATGGTACTGAGTTTTTCCTATCTTGACACAGGAACGTGGGGACGGTAACCTTAAGTGCCTAGGGAGGAGGGACTCTTGAAGCGTGAACGTGGAGATGGGGAGTTTAAGTGCCTAAGGTAGAGAACCCTGTGTATCTGCCGGTGTATTCTAGTCTGCCTTAATGCATTACACAGTATTTTACACAAAGTCAGTGATACCCCGTTGTGCTCTACCCTCTCGTTATCTTCTCCTGCCCCCTCCCTCTGTGACCCCGAGCCGGTTACACTCACCGACGCCGCCGTAACTCTCCTCCGAGTTACGGCCGCCTTCCAGCCTCCTCCTGACACCACCAGTCCTCCGACCAGCTTTCCTCTCTGTCGTCCGGGTTTTCGGAATTCTCCAAGTCGGGTCCCGCGTCTTCACCACTGGGTCCCGCGTCTTCACCACCGGGTCCCGCGTCTTCTCTGTTCTGCACCGTCTTGCCACCTCGTCCTTCTTCCGCGTCCTCTCTCTCCCTAGCGTCCTGACCCAGTGCACTTTTCATTGGCTCGGCTTTCTCCCTTCCGGGGTATGGGGGTTGGACTTCCGGGTCAACCCGATGACCGGCATCCTCCTGTGGAAACACGGAGACGAACATGGGTGTTGTAGTCCCCACGGGCGCATCTGCATGTTTCGGGTAAGTTCGGACTCTTCTTCACATCCCCTTTCCCTTGATGTCCTTCTTCTAGGGGAACCACCCTGAGGATATCTAGACAAGTAGTCAGTGTTCCCTTGGTCTTTCCCTTTTCTGTGTCTAGTAAGAAATCTGTACGGTTGTAAGGAAAGAAACCACCTCAGGACTCTCTCTTTGTGGCCTTTATTCCTTGCTAGCCACTCCAACGGGGCATGGTCTTTAAAAAGGACAAATTCTCTCCCTTCCAAATAGTACCGGAGAGATTCTATTGCCCATTTAATAGCAAGAGCCTCTTTTTCAATGGTAGCATAATTTTGTTCCAGAGGGAAAAGTTTACGACTTATATACAAGATGGGCTTTTCTACTTGAGGTGTTTCTTGGGATAAGACAACTCCTAATCCTAGGTCTGAAGCATCGGTTTGCAAAATAAAAGGACGGGAATAATCATGGGCTGATCAGAACTGATTCAGAGGTTAGGGAGTTTTTAAGGACTCAAAGGAGCATACTACTTCAGCAGGAGGAGATTGTAAGATCTCATCCGTTCGTATGTTTTTCTGTAGCAGATCTGTTAAGGGGGCTGCTGTTTGTGAAAATCCAGGGATAAACCTTCGGTAATATCGCAATAAACCCAGGAAGGCTCTCAAGTCTTTTTTTGTCCTGGGTAAAGGAATCTGGGAAATGGCAGACAATTTGGATGTTCGTGGTCGTATGACTCCTTCACCTAAAAGGTATCCTAAGTACTTAACTGTTTGGGCTGCCAAATGACTTTTGGTGGGATTGATTCTTAAGCCATGAACTCCTAGGGTTTTTACCACTTGGGAAAGATGAGTCAAATGCTGTTCCCAGGTATCACTGTATATTATGATATCGTCAATGTAAGCTCCAGCATAGGTCTCATGGGGATTGAGTATCATATTTATGGCTCGCTGGAACGTTGCGGGGGCTCCATGTAAGCTGAAGGGTAGCATTTTGAAATGGTATTACCCATCCGGGGTTGAGAAAGCTGTCTTTTCTCTGTCATCTATCTTTAAAGGAATTTGCCAGTATCCTTTACACAAGTCTAATGTGCTAATATACTTAGCTTTTCCAATCCTTTCCACCATTTCGTCCACTCTTGGAAGAGGATAGGTATCAAACTCAGAGATTTTGTTTACTTCCCTGAAGTCAATACAAAATCTCACCGATCCATCCGGTTTTGGAACTAACACAATAGGTGAGTTCCATTCGCTTTTAGATGGTTCTATGACATCCAACTGCAATCTTCTCTATCTTTTCCCGTATGACCTGTCGGTGAGACTCTGGTATACGGTATGGTCTCAATCTCACCCGTTTACCTGGAAGGGTTCTGATGGCATGTTCAATGAGATTGGTCTTTGCAGGGGAAGTGGAAAACACTGTCGATAACGTTTGTAGAACCGTTGTCAGATCAAGTGATAACATCTCAGATAATTCCGGATCAAACCACTGTTGAAATAGAGGTATTTGGGGTTCTGTGCTATTTACTGACACAGGGACAGGTCCCTCCCATTTGTTTAGTAAATTCACATGATATATTTGTGATATCTTTTTCTGTGAATCTGTCTCTATCCTATAGGTCACTGGGGTTACCTGTTGAATGACTTTGTAGGGACCCTGCCATTGACCCAATAACTTATGGTCTGAAGTTGCCATCATAAGCAACACGAGGTCGCCTACCTGAAAGGACCTAGGTTTAGACCCTTTGTCGTACTGTTTCTTCTGGGCGACCTGTGCATTCTCCAGGTTATTCCTAACAATACTCCGAATTTGTTTCAAGTGAGTTTTTAGGTTTGTCACATATTCGGGTAGTGGTTTGGTATCATTTTGTTCCATTTCCTACTGTTCCTTGGCCATATCTAGTAAGGTACGAGGCTTATGTCCATATAGTAATTCAAAAGGGGAATGCCCTGTACTCTTCTGTTCTTTGCATCTAATGGCAAAAAGTGCCAAGGGAAGGATGTCCTCCCACGTACGGGCTTCCAGATCCAACAATTTCTTTAAAGTGGTCTTAATGGTGGCATTATATCTTTCAACCATCCCATCGGTTTGAGGGTGATAGGCTCAAGTTCGGATTTGTTTCTTTCCTAATTGGGTACAGATGTCTTTCATCATTTTTGAAATAAGGGGAGTTCCCTGGTCGGTTAGAATTTCTTTTGGGAAACCTACCCTGGAAAAAACAATAACCATAGCCTTTGCAATATTGGTTGTGTCAGGTCTGCTTAGGGGTATGGCTTCTGGGAATCGAGTAGCATAATCCACCAGAACTAATACGTATCTACACGCACTTCTAGACTGCAATAAGGGTCCAATAGTGTCCATGCCAACCCGTGAGAAGGGTTCATCTATGATGGGAAGGGGTAGTAATGGTGCCCTTGGGGGTTGATAGCGGCTATGTTTCTGACAAACCGGATATTCCCTGCAATATCTTTTGACCTATTGGTATATTCCCGTGCAATAGAAATTCTCCATGATAGTTTTTTTTGTCTTGTTTGTCCCAAAATGTCCCCCCAAAAGATGGCTATGAGCGAGATACAATACTTTCTCTCGGAATGGATTTGGAACTAACAATTGGGCTTTCTGACCTGGATTGCTCTTTCTATATAAAAGGCCGTTTTTAACAAAAAAATATGGACCTACATGTAGTGGATCTTCTTCATCAAATGCCTTGTTCCATGCTTCCTGAAGAACAGGGTCTTCCCGCTGGGCAGCATGGAAGCTTCGATCCGATTCCCAGGGATTGTCTACAGTAATTATAAACACCACCAGAGGCTCTCTACCCTTTTCGGCCATCCTCTGACTGCGACTTTTCCGTATTTTAGGTGCTGGCCATGCTTTTTCAGGCTCTGTATAGAAATGTGCGGAGGCTAGCCATTCTTCAGCAGATAGAGTAGTCTCCTGTAATAGCTGAGGTAATTTGGCATAATCATTTCCTAGGATGGCTTGTTCGGGTAACCGAGGTATTAGCCCCACCATCAGGGAGGTCCCCGAGTCTTTGGGGTGCTGTACCAGCACCCGAGCAGTTGGATATGGTTTGATGTCGCCATGCACACATTTGATGGCCACCATACCTTCTATAGGACCAATGTTATTACCAAGATATTGGGGTCTAACTACGCTGTGTAAGCATCCGGTATCCGCTAGAGCAGTGACAGGTTGTCCATTCATGGAAACGGTGCACTTATATAGGGGCAGTCTTTTGTCTTCTTGGGTTGAACAGAAGTAATTACGAACCATACCTATCTCCATAGGTTCTTCTTTTTGGGGACAAAACCTTGTTATGCGCCCCATTCCTCCACACTGACAACAGGACCCCAACAGGACCCCAAAAACATTGGGGTCCTGTTACAGGTGGTCGCACAAATGTGCGACTGGGCAATGGAGTACTGGGAACAAGTGTAGGAGGTTCTGGTTTTTTTAGCAACTGGGGGTCGGGGAGGCCAATTTTGAAGATGTCCACCAGTTTTCCCCGTGACTTCTCCCCTGCCTTTTTGAAAGTCTTGCGCTCTATTATAAGCACTGGCTATCTCCACGGCTGTTTCCAGGGTAAGGTTGGCTTGTTGTCTAACCCACCGTTATATAGGAGGATGTAGGGACGTTAAGTACTGTTCTAAATATATTTTCGCCATGATCCCATCCTTGTCAGTGGTAGCCGGTTTAAACCAACGATCCGCCATGTCCTTTACTCCAAAATATAAGGCGTGAGGAGTTTCTTGTGGGCCTTCATTCATTTGTCTTAATTTCAATCTATAAGTCTCATCATCTGCTCCTAGTCTTTCCAGGATACATTTTTTATATCCGCGTAAGGAACAGCCCCTTGTAAGGTGGCTGCCTGGTAGGCTGCTTGTAAATCGCCAGACAATAAAGGACCTAAGTATTGTCCCCATTTTTCAGCGGGCCATGAGGCTGCATTTGCCATTCGCTCAAAGTTACTAAAGAAAAAGTCTGGGTCTTCTCCGGCCACGTAACATTGCAATACCACCGATGGTAGGGTGGTAGGTCCCCGTTGTTGACCTAGGGCTTCTGTAAGTTTGCCCATGGCAGCTTCATGAGTTTGTCCCTGTCCAGCTATAGCCTGTTGAAACTTGCCTCGGTCCTCCTCAACAACGGTCAGGAAACGCTCCATGACTTTGCTGAGGTGCTCCTGATTTTCGGCCATTCTTGCGAGGGCAGCCTCCATTTCGCCTTTCAATCCCACTTCTGACACCACTTGTGGGATTGTCGGTTTGATAAACAGGCGTGGAGGCTGCAATAAGGGTTTAGAAATGGATTTATTGATAGTAATGGGAAGTGGAAAGGGTTGGGAATGTTGAATTTCTTCTTCCTCTGACGATTCCCGGGATGAGCCAGATGAACTTGAGGCTTGCTAAATTGTTTTCTTGCCCTCTGGCTCTTCTGGACCGGGTTGGTTTTTCCGGAGGCTCATAGAAGGATAGAAACAAACAATATAGGGGTACCGCCAGAATGGAGCTCTTTTACACATATGGGGTTTCTTTTCCCTTCACCACACCGTTGTGACTTTGCAGGGATTAAAACACAGTTACAAGATGGTACTGAGTTTTTCCTATCTTGACACAGGAACGTGGGGACGGTAACTTTAAGTGCCTAGGTAGAAGGGACTCTTGAAGCGTGAACGTGGGGATGGGGAGTTTAAGTGCCTAAGGTAGAGAACCCTGTGTATCTGCCCATGTATTCTAGTCTGCCTTAATGCATTAGACAGTATTTTACACAAAGTCAGTGATACCCCGTTGTGCTCTACCCTCCCGTTATCTTCTACCGCCCCCTCCCTCTGTGACCCCGAGTCGGTTACACTCACCGACCCCGCCGTAACTCTCCTCCGAGTTACGGCCGCCTTCCAGCCTCCTCCGGACACCACCAGTCCTCCGACCAGCTTTCCTCTCTGTCGTCCGGGTTTTCGGAATTCTCCAAGTCAGGTCCCGCGTCTTCAACACCGGGTCCCGCGTCTTCACCACCGGGTCCCGCGTCTTCACTCCCGGGTCCCGCGTCTTCTCTGTTCTGCACCGTCTTGCGACCTTGTCCTTCTTCCGCGTCCTCTCTCTCCCTAGCTTCCTCACCCAGCGCACTTTTTATTGGCTCGGCTTTCTCCCTTCTGGGGTATGGGGGTTGGACTTCCGGGTCAAACCGATGACCGACATCCTCCTGTGGAAACACGGGAGATGAACATGGGCGTTGTAGTCCCCATGGGCGCATCTGCATGTTCCGGGTAAGTGCAGACTCTTCCTCACAACCATAATCTTGGAATTTATCACAACATGGGTTAAAGACTTATCCTTTAGTCTGAATTACACATTTTATTTTGTCTCATTTATCAAAAACATTTGCTTTTTTTCAATTAGACATTTTTACATCTTATATTACAGCTAATCAACAAAAAGGACATACATTAAGAAAAAATCATACAGTAAGAAAGACCATTTACATAATGTAAAACATTACATGCACACCATCATTCATCATTGTCAGACATTCATACACAACTTTCTCTCATCAACAGCACAAAGCTATTTATTTACAGTACATTTCTAATTTCATATCAAAGAAATTAACAAAGCCCTAGCAATTGATTAAGCCTCAATTTGTAAACTTTTTCCCAATGCAAGGAAAATTTCTATTTTAGATTCTTATGGCTTGGACAAAAAACGGGTCTACGCGTTTCGAACTCCTAATCAGTGGGGATTTCTAATCAGGACCAGAAAGCTCGCAAAACTCAAGTCTGTATTTGCAGCCTCGACGCTGAACAATCTCATTGAACTATGTGCAATGACACGATGTCGGTGTAATGTAGTTAGCCTTTTAATGATGCCTTTCTGTGATCTTCAGTTAGATCGATGCCGGCGCTCAAAGCATACCTCTGAGCTCCGCATGCAAACGAACGTAACGCTGTCCTGATTCGGTCCGCGCTCCAAGCGGAGCTCAGAGGTATGCCATGAGCACCGTCATCAAAAAATAAGTGGATATTACTGGTTTTCTAGGGCTATTGTTAAAATGCTACTTTCAGACCCCCCCTTGCGAGGGTATGAATCAATGTAGTGTCGACCACAGCTATAGGCAAACCTTGACTTAGTTAAGATCCCCTAGCAGGATGCTCTCTCTTGAGAGAAAAGTTGACCCTTTTCAGAAGAGAGCTGTTATCTACAATGCAATAGGTCTGGCATTAGCTAGAGTTTAACCTATTGGCATTCTAAATGACAGCACCTTTTATTTATGTGTTGTTTGTAAATCAGATACATGAAAGGCATTGTCATTTACAATGCCAATAGCTTAAACTCTCGCAAATGCGAGACCTGTTGCATTTCAAATGCGAGACACGTTGCATTATAAATGTGAGACCTGTTGCATTGCAAATGTGAGACCCGTTGCTTTACAAATGCGAAACCCATTGCTTTGCAAATGCGAGATCCGTTGCATTGCAAATGCGAGACCCGTTGCATTGCAAATGCGAGACCCGTTGCATTGCAAATGCGAGACCCGTTGCATTGCAAATGCGAGACCCGTTGCATTGCAAATGCGAGACCCGTTGCATTGCAAATGCGTTTGTGCTGTGAAAAATAATATAAAAAAACGCTGGAGAGCAGGATCTGCCTGCAACACCAGGCAGGACAAAGCTTTTTGAGAAAATGGTGTTCGGAGGTTGTAATTAAAGCCAACCGAGTAACAACACACGTAACAGGGCGTGTCACCATGGGAGGTTTCAAAAGGAGACAAGGTGGTACTAAGTAGGGACTACTAAGCCTATTGATCAATAAAAGCAACAGTTAACTGTGGACAATGACACTAGCCAATGAAAAATATGGGCGGGCACTGGGGGGAGCTTCAAGTCACTACCTGATTACAGTATGTCTGTCAGAGCAGCGTATGCACTGCCCAGGCTCGACCCCAAAAACTGTTTAAGACGTTCTGCTTAGTGCGCAATGCCATCAGCAAGAAAGGACCTCACTTTCTTCCGTTTAAATTACAGTTTTATTCACCATGCCGCTGTGCTTGCGCTCTGCATCCCGGCTCCTTCTATTGATTCATTCTATCAAAAGGCGCACCTGGGCGGTCGTTCTTTCTGGTGTTTGGCCAGCAAACTCTGGAATTCAATGCCTAGTAACCTTTGGACAATCTTAAATGTCGCAATAAAAAAACAAAACTAAAAGCCTAGATTTTTGATAGTGATCGGTGAGCCTTTCATCTGGATCCTTTGATTTTCAAGTCTAGGGAGTGGATGCCTTCTGTGGCCGCATAGACTTAGACCTCAACCGCCAAGATGTAATCTCTCTAATATCAAAAGATGAAACTCTGATGATACTGTTATGTTATGTTTTGTTAAAATAACTTATATAGCGCTCAGCTGCCCCAGCAAAGGGGTGTCTCGGCGCTTTTAGCAGCTCACAAACCACTGACTACGATGGGATTCAGCAAGACGTTCTCACCTTTCACACTCACCCATCTACAGTACATCACTGAAGATATATCATTTTCTACAATCCCACCCCCGACTTTCCGGCACACCCCGTGACGGTTGGCTGCGAACTCTGGCACAATTTCAGTTACCTGCACGTAGCAACTTCTGGAGTTAAGAATAATCATATGTGATTTCCTGAATGGCAGTGCTTGTCTCACAGTGCCAGTGTGTTTCAATTCTATCTTGCATCTAATTTTCAAGATCTCAAAGACACTTCCGCAGCCACCTTACGGCTGCACAATCCTGGCGTAGTCCAGATCCCCATTTCCTTGTTCAATAATGTGGAACCAAGTGCCCTGGAGAGCTGCTCTCTTCCTTTGCTGATCCCTACCAAACGCTATCTGGCTTTTCTCTAAATTTCTCTAATCGGTGCCTAGAGGGGATTTAGCTCACAATGTATTCACTATAAATACTGAGACAACTAATGGCAATATAATAATGCTGTTTCCGTAATACCTTATTGTAATACCTTATTGTTGTTAGGTAAACAGCAGCAGTACGTGTTTGTTGTGAAGGTACAGGATTCCTGCAGCGTTTTGAGCTTCCTATTTTTCTAAATCTTTGATTTTCACTTTTTTCAAATTGTTTTTTACGATACAGTGGTATACATGCATGAATGGGGTTACAAACTGTTCACAGTCCCCCCGCAGTTCGAGACTGAGCCTTTTTGTGCTGACGAGTTGTGTTTGCCTATTAGGATTATCCCGCTTTTACTCGTCGCAGACCTGCCCATCCAGCCTGTCAGCAGGACCAACTGATCACATGCCCCATAAAACTGAATACAGCTGAGAGCAAGAGAAAACAAGCATTGAAAATGCAATAGGTCTCGCCTTTGATTAAGTTAAAGTCATTTGCTTTGCTAATGGTATTATGTAGCAAAGCAAATGGCTTCAACTTAATGAAAGGCAAGACCTATTGCATTTATAATGCTTGTTCTTGAGGTGGAAGGAGAGAGCTCTGGTTCAAGCTGTGGGAGCAATAAAATCAGGGGAAAAGAGCAAGATTAAAGACTGATAGCAGAGGCAGCCTGGGTCTGTGATGAAAGAGTGAAAGACAAGGCACTTGAGCCTAATGCAAGCAGACTGAACCATCCATCAGAAAGGATTCGGGAGAAGGCAGTAGGGGTACAAGGATCTGAGATAGATATGTTGTGTAATGTTGATGTTTGCAGGTGGGGGAGCGGTCTTTGAGTGGTAAGGGGTAGGTAATGCTTAGAAGAAGTGAGATGGGGTACTGGTACCTGTCAGTAAACAGCAGAGGCTTTTACAGCGCGTGCTTAAATTAAAAGCTGACAGAGTTTGTGAGCTCAGCTTGCATCCGAGTAAAGCAGCCTTTTTCACAAAAAAACACTGTCTCATTGGGGGCTCTCCGCATTATTCGCTATTTTCTGATTTTTGCAGCACATTCGCTGAGGTGCCACAGCTGTGTTTCTACCAACAAAGCGGATTGCAACTCTCCGATTACCTGCCCAGATGGACAAGACAAATGTTTCAAATTCAACGGGTCAACCATATTGAGTAAGGACATTGACAAATGTATGGTTCTGGGTACATAATGTGTTGTTGTTTGCAGCATGACCCTGTGAGCTTGCGTACCAAGTGCCCGCCCTCTCCCTCCGCGGTCGCCTGTGGATAGGATGCTGTGGCCACCTGACTGTCCTTGGCCAGCGTCCACATCACGCTCCCACCCTAACTCAAGTTGCAAAGCCTTCCCCTGTAGAGGTGTTGGGTGAGGTGCCTGACCAGTTTATAGTCACCCTCATTACCTGTGAGGAACTGAGAAAGAGCCATGTGCCCTCGACAGGGGGTTGCCAATCTCCTCTCATGAAGAAACGTCCTGGTTGGGGCGTCTCTTCAGGCGCTCCTTGATTCGTGTGCACTCCAATAAACCCTCCACAAAATTTCTTCAAATGAGTGACTGCGCTTTGGAACTTTCGGCCCCTTGTGCGCCCTTCTACTTGCCCCCTCGTGGCACCCTTCTTCTTGCTCCATAATATAGATGTAATTCTGACGGCTCTTTTTATGTTTCTAGCCTCATGTGCACCCTTCTGTCTGTTCCACTTCATATGCATAACATTGCCAGCTCTTTTTCTGCTCCTTGCCTCATGTGTAGCCTACTATCTGCTCCTATTTATATGTGTAATTCTGCGAGCTCTTTTTGTGCTCTCAACCTCGCATGCACCCTTCTATCTGCCCCACTTTATATGCGTAATTCTGGCAGCTCTTTTTGTGCTCTCAGCCTTGTGTGCACCCTTCTATCTGCTCCACATTATATGTGGAATTTTGGCAGCCCTTTTTATGATCCTAGCCTCATGTGCACCCTTCTCTCTGCTCCACGTTATATGTATAACTCTGGCAGCTCTTTTTTTGATCCTAGCCTCATGTGCACCCTTCTCTCTACTCCACATTATATGTGTATTTTTATGCTCTCAGGTCTGTGTGCACCCTTCTATCCGCTCCACTCTGTATGCATAATTCTGGCAGTTCTTTTTATGATCTCAGTGCCATGTGCACCCTTCTCTCTGCTACACATTATATGGGTAATTCTGGAAGTTCTTTTCATGATCTCAGTGCCATGTGCACCCTTCTATCTGCTCCACTTTACATGTGTAATTCTGCGAGCTCTTTTTATGCTCTCAACCTCGCATGCACCCTTCTATCTGACCCACTTTATATGCGTAATTCTGCCTGCTCTTTTTGTGCTCTCAGCCTTATGTGCACCCTTCTATCTGCTCCACATTATATGTGGAATTTTGGCAGCCCTTTTTATGATCCTAGCCTCATGTGCACCCTTCTCTCTGCTCCACGTTATATGTATAACTCTGGCAGCTCTTTTTTTGATCCTAGCCTCATGTGCACCCTTCTCTCTACTCCACATTATATGTGTAATTTTTATGCTCTCAGGTCTGTGTGAACCCTTCTATCCGCTCCACTCTGTATGCATAATTCTGGCAGTTCTTTTTATGATCTCAGTGCCGTGTGCACCCTCCTCTCTGCTACACATTATATGGGTAATTCTGGAAGTTCTTTTCATGTTCTCAGTGCCATGTGCACCCTTCTCTCAGTTCCACTTTATATGTGTAATTCTGGCAGCTATTTTTGTGCTCTCAGCCTCATGTGCACCCTTCTCTCTGCTACACATTATATGGGTAATTCTGGAAGTTCTTTTTATGATCTCAGTGCCATGTGCACCCTTCTATCTGCTCCACTTTATATGTGTAATTCTGGCAGCTCTTTTTGTGCTCTCAGCCTCATGTGCACCCTTCTCTTTGCTCCACTTTATATGTGTAATTCTGGCAGCTCTTTTTGTGCTCTCAGCCTCATGTGCACCCTTCTATCTGCTCCACTTTATATGTGTAATTCTGGCAGCTCTTTTTGTGCTCTCAGCCTCATGTGCACCCTTCTCTCTACTCCACATTATATGTGTATTTTTATGCTCTCAGGTCTGTGTGCACCCTTCTTTCCACTCCACTCTGTATGCATAATTCTGGCAGTTCTTTTTATGATCTCAGTGCCGTGTGCACCCTTCTCTCTGCTACACATTATATGGGTAATTCTGGAAGTTATTTTCATGATCTCAGTGCCATGTGCACCCTTCTATCTGCTCCACTTTATATGTGTAATTCTGCGAGCTCTTTTTATGCTCTCAACCTCGCATGCACCCTTCTATCTGCCCCACTTTATATGCGTAGTTCTGGCAGCTCTTTTTGTGCTCTCAGCCTTGTGTGCACCCTTCTATCCGCTCCACTCTGTATGCATAATTCTGGCAGTTCTTTTTATGATCTCAGTGCCGTGTGCACCCTCCTCTCTGCTACACATTATATGGGTAATTCTGGAAGTTCTTTTCATGTTCTCAGTGCCATGTGCACCCTTCTATCTGCTCCACTTTATATGTGTAATTCTGGCAGCTATTTTTGTGCTCTCAGCCTCATGTGCACCCTTCTCTCTGCTACACATTATATGGGTAATTCTGGAAGTTCTTTTTATGATCTCAGTGCCATGTGCACCCTTCTATCTGCTCCACTTTATATGTGTAATTCTGGCAGCTCTTTTTGTGCTCTCAGCCTCATGTGCACCCTTCTATCTGCTCCACTTTATATGTGTAATTCTGGCAGCTCTTTTTGTGCTCTCAGCCTCATGTGCACCCTTCTATCTGCTCCACTTTATATGTGTAATTCTGGCAGCACTATTTATGCTCTCAGCACCGTGTGCACACTGTGAGAAGTTGGCCTGGCATATGTTGTCCACTATTCTAGTGGGGAACTTGCACCAGTCCAAACGACCCTTATTAATGGTAGGTTTAAAGACAACCTATATAGAAAGCTATCCTAGTGGTAGCTGTGGAGAGAAGCCTTCAGGCTAAGTCGTGAAGGAATGTAAAGAAGCTAGTGCACCCTTCTCTCTGCAGCGCTTTTTAACCTTTAAGTGCATTCATTTTAGACAGCTTGTTTGTAAATTGTAAGCGCTCTCACCGGGATTCCCTGTGTGAGCACGCTGGTACTTCTGTGCATTCGACATTACCAGGCTTCGCATTGCGCCCTCCCGGTTTCACTTTCTAGCCACCCCACCATCTTGTTGTTGTGCTTCTCCCCTGGCCCGCCTCCACGTCCCCGCCTCCCAGCGGACCCTCCCACCCACGGATAGAGAGCTCACCTCCTCCCAGGACTGATTGTGACCGCCTGGACATCGTCCGGAACGGCCGCTCCCCTCGCTTCCTGCTCCCAGCCCAGTGCAGCGTCCACAGCCCACAGCTGAATCTGGTTTTGCCTGTGACTCGCCTGCAGAGTCTGGTATCGTTGATCTGACCTGTTCAATTCGTTCTGTGCATTATTTAGAGGCAGCGCTTTTTAACTTGTATGTTCATGTAGTTTTGGCAGCGCTTTTTAACCTTTAAGTGCATTCATTTTAGACAGCTTGTTTGTAAATTGTAAGCGCTCTCACCGGGATTCCCTGTGTGAGCACGCTGGTACTTCTGTGCATTCGACATTACCAGGCTTCGCATTGCGCCCTTCCGGTTTCACTTTCTAGCCACCCCACCAGCTTGTTGTTGTGCTTCTCCCCTGGCCCGCCTCCACGTCCCCGCCTCCCAGCGGACCCTCCCACGCTCCGCCCCCTCCACCACCTATGTTAGTCAGATGGGTCCACGCGCTACGGCCACGCCGAAGGTGCGCCAAAGGTAAGCCCGTCTACGCCCGTCCGCGCCTGGACCGCGCCCAGCGCCAGACCCCCTGGCCCTCGCATTGCCCAGCCCTCCCGCATTACCTACGATGCCACCACCCTCCTAGCCCTTAACCCCGGCCGTTCCCCCAACTGCGTCCAAGCCGCTCCTGGACACACCCATGGACCTTTCTCATGCTACTCCTGCAAATTCATCTGCACCGTCAACAACTCCGCTACGACCACACCACAGATCCCTGACCCCAACCACCTACAATGCATCCTGATCAACACCCGATCGGTCCACAGACACGCCATTGACCTATGGAATCTACTAGACACCATCTCTCCGGACGTCGCCTTCCTAACAGAAACATGGATGAACGCCTCTTCCGCCCCAGACATCACCATAGCCATCCCAGAAGATTATAAGATCATACGCAAGGACCGTACCGGCCACACAGGAGGAGGAATCGCTATCGTCCATAAGAAATCCATCCACATCTCAACCAGCTCTGACGTCAATCTCGCCAACTCTGAACACCTTCACTTCCAGATCCACATCGACCCCAAGACCACACTCAGAGGCACTCTCCTTTACAGGCCACCAGGACCCCGCGCACAATTTAGCGAGGGCATCACGGACTTCATCACTCCACACGCGCTCCCCTCCAAAGATTACATCCTTCTGGGAGACCTCAACTTTCACCTTGAAAAGCACAACGACCGCAACTCCACCACCCTTTCGGACAACCTCGCCAACCTCGGACTTAAACAACTGGTCACTTCCCCCACCCACATCGCAGGCCACACTCTCGTCCCGATCTTCTCCTCCAGCAATCATGTCTCCTTCAGCCACACTACGGATCTCCTCTGGACTGACCACAGCTGCGTTCACTTTACCTACAACAAGCCCAAACCCAACAACCACCCACAACCAACTCTGCAAAGAAACTGGAACAAAATCACCATCGACCAGATCTCCTCATCGCTTCTTCCAAACCCCCCAGCCTACTCCTCAAACCCCGACCAAGCCGCCACCAACCTCACCCTATGGTTATCCAACAGCGCCGACATCCTAGCACCACTGAAAAAACGACAAAGCAAACTTGGCAGCAAGAAGGCCTCCTGGTTCAACGATGATCTTAAGAAATCCAAGAAACTCTGCCGCTCCCTTGAGAAGGCCTGGAAAAAAGACCCATCCACCAACACCAAGGACGCCTTCAAAAACGCCACCCGCATCCACC
This sequence comes from Lissotriton vulgaris, assembly GCF_964263255.1. Taxonomy (NCBI): domain Eukaryota; kingdom Metazoa; phylum Chordata; class Amphibia; order Caudata; family Salamandridae; genus Lissotriton; species Lissotriton vulgaris. Next base: position 119,706 of record NW_028251710.1, read on the forward strand.
ACCAACTGATCCGAAAGGCCAAGAAAACCGCCTTCAAGGACCGACTAGATAACAACGCCCACAACAGCGAGGAACTTTTCAACATCGTCAAGGAATTTACCAATCCCTCGGCCAACTCTAACGACATCACCCCCTCTCAAGCCCTCTGCGACTCCCTAGCTTCATTCTTCCACAACAAAATTGCAGACATCCACAACAGCTTCGACAACCAACCCGGAGACCAACCCACCCAACCATCTGCTGGACCTTCACCCCCCTCGAACATCCTTAATGACTGGAACCCAATCTCCACTGAGGACACCATCCGCCTGATGAACTCCATCCACTCAGGATCCCCCACAGACCCATGCCCTCACCACATCTTCAACAAAGCAGACTCCATTATAGCACCGCACCTCCGAGACGTCATCAACTGCTCCTTCAACTCCGCCACCTTCCCGGAAAGCTGGAAACACGCTGAACTCAGCGCCCTTCTGAAAAACCCCACAGCTGACCCCACCGAACTCAAAAATTACCGCCCCATCTCGCTCCTTCCATTCCCGGCCAAAGTCATCGAGAAAGCTGTCAACAACCAGCTCGCCGCCTTCCTCGAAGCCAACAACCGTAGGAACCGGCATACAAACAATTGTGCCGCCATTTGACGGCGAGGTAGACAGGCCACGCCTACCCCAAGGCCACTCCCACCCGCCCTCCACAGTATAAATACGCTGCCTTCAGCGCTACCAAATCAGACCTTGTAATTCTCCTGAGGCGGAAGCCGGGAGACCTCTTGTTTTTAAAAATTGTATTTTTGTACTTTCACCTTGCGCATTCTTTGCATTTTTAAAACTTCACTCACCCCCTGCCATCACGGAAAACAGGCGATAGAAGCGCCGAACAGCGACCCTTTCGCTGCAACGTAGGAACCGGCATACAAACAATTGTGCCGCCATTGACGGCGAGGTAGACAGGCCACGCCTACCCCGAGGCCACGCCCACCCGCACCTTCTCCGCCCATAAAAAATGTGCAATCACCGGACGCGCAGCGGACGGGCGCAGCGGGCGCGCCGTCAGCGCGCCAAAGGCGCGCCAAAGGCAGGCCCGTCTGGGCCCGTCCGGGCCCAGCCGGCCCTAGGACCAGACACTATGCCCAAATCACAGCCCCACCTATCCTACTCCCCGGATACCCTCCGTCTTTGGAACACTAAGAAAAACCCTCAGTGCGACTTCATTCTCAAGGATGACACCCCGTTCACAGGATGTCCCCTTTGCGACACCCACAAAGCTACGGAACCTTGCCATATGCTTCGACTGGGCCTTCTGAACTGCAGGTCGCTAGCAAAACACTCGCACGAGATCAACCTCCTCACTCAAACCCTCTCGTTAGATGCCCTATTTTTGACCGAAACCTGGCTGACCTCCAGCAACGGCTCGGACCTGGTCAATGCAACCCCCCCCGGCTATCAAGTCTGCTGCCTTGATAGACCAGTTGGAAGAGGTGGCGGGCTCGCCATTCTCTATAAAAGCAATTTCAGCTGCAGGATCAACGAGGGCACGGTCAAGGACTGTGAAAACTGTAACTTCACCCTCCAGATCTCCCCCACCACTTCACTATCGGGTCTGCTGGTATACCGACCACCAGGCGCGACATGTGATTTCCCAAGCACGCTGATGGACCACATCCTTTTAAAAACATTAGAAACGCCCAACTTCCTCCTTCTAGGGGACTTGAACCTACACTTTCTAGATAAGGCAGACAACATGGCCGCCAACCTCCAAGCAGACCTCATGTCAGCTGACCTCCTGCTCCTGAACTCGAAACCCACGCACGAGAAAGGGCATCTCCTAGACCCAGTTTTCTCTAACATTAAAAATCTTCAAACACAAGACCCTACCCCTCTTCCATGGACCGACCACTTTCTGGTCCCCATGCACTGGTCCTATCAGCCCGCCACGGTTCCTAAACAGAAAACCAAGATTCTAACCAGACGTTGGAACAAGCTAAGACCAGAAGAATGGGAAGTGAAGCTGAGGGAATCCGACGGTCCCCTCTCCACTGACCCCAACACCGCCGATAGAGAGTTTAACAGCTGGCTCACCAACCCCCTAGACAGCCTCGTCCCACTAACATGCTCCCTCAAGCATGTAAAAAGGATTAACCATGCCCCTTGGTACACTCCGGCCCTGAACATCCTCAGGAAGGAGTGCAAAAAGACGGAGCGGACTTGGAGAAAAAATAAATCGGCGACGAACAAAAACGCCTACCAAACAGCCATGAAGGCATACAAACAGGCCCTCCACAGCGCAAAAAGCTCCTTCTTTGAGGAAAGAATAAAGAACTCCGCGTGCTCTGCTAAGGAGACTTTTTCCATCCTTAAAGAGCTTCTCCATGTCCCAGCCCCCCCGCAGATATCCCTGGACCCCAAAGCAGCCGAGGAGAAATGCGCCAACCTGGCTAATTTCTTTGATAATAAAATAAAGAAAATCCTTTCCTCCCTACCCACCACCAATCAGGCCACCCCCGGATCAGTCAAGGATTGTACCCTCACGTCAAGAAATCCCACAGACTCTTCCGAACTCCCTCGTTTAGCCTCATTCGGACCATTCACGGAAGAAGAAGTGGCAACCACCCTAGCAGCCACGAAAAGTGGCGCTCCCAGCGACTTAGTGCCCGTACGGTTCACAAAAAACATCGCTCGGACCATTGCAGCTAGACTCACGGCCCTCATTAACACCTCGTTTACCCAAGGAGAAGTCCCTCAAAGCTGGAAGGAGGCCGTGGTCAAAGGTTTATTGAAGAAGCCATCACTAGACCCCACGGACTTGTCCAACTATAGACCCATCTCGCTCCTCCCCTGGATAGGGAAGGTTGCGGAGAAGCTTGCAAATAAACAGCTGTCCCACTTCTTGGAGGCAAACCTTCTCTTAAAAAACTCCCAAACCGGCTTCAGACCAGGTCAGGGGACAGACACCGCCCTCCTGGCGGCCGTAGAAAAAGCGAGGGAAATCATTGACACAGGAGGATCAGTGGCAGTGGTCCTCCTGGACCTCAGCGCGGCATTCGACACTGTCAACCATCAGGTCCTAGCCCAGCGCCTAGACAACACAGGCATACAAGACAGTGCGCTGAGATGGCTTACATCTTTCCTCTCCCAACGCTCCTTCCAAGTTTGGGAAGGAGAAAGCCGCTCCCCCCCAATCCCCCTCCGGTGTGGAGTGCCTCAGGGCTCCTCACTGAGCCCCACGCTTTTCAACGTGTATAAGGCCCCACTGGAGGAGCTGGTCGCCCCATTCGGAGTCACGATCGTCAGCTACGCTGACGACACCCAGCTGGTGGTGACCCTCTCACACCCCAAGCTTAAACCCTCCAACCTGCGTGACTGTCTCTCCACCGTCCACCAATGGATGAGCGACTCTGACCTAAAGCTCAACGGGTCAAAAACAGAGATCCTGCTCCTCGGCCACAAAACCTCGAGTCTCCCACCTGACATCTGGCCCACCTGTATGGGTGACCCCCCTCCCCCAAAACAGAGGTCAAGAGTCTAGGAGTGTGGCTGGAGACAGATCTCACCTTTAGGACTCAGGCTAGGAGAACTGCCGGCATCTGCTATGGGCTTCTGAGATCATGCAGAAAGGTACTTCCCCTACTACCATTCCAGTCTCGTCTCCTGCTAATTCAAGGTCTAGTGCTAGCAAGGCTAGACTACAGCAACGCTATTTACCTCGGTGCGCCGGAAGCCACCTACCAGATCTTACAAAAAACCCAAAATGCCGCAGCCCGCCTGCTCACAAACACCCCATCAAGAACATCGGCCAAACCAGCGTTGAGAAAACTTCATTGGCTCCCCGTGAGGGAAAGAGTTGCATTCAAGGCCCTCTGCCTGGCCCACAAGACCCTGCACAACGCTGGCCCCCCCATTCTGAGGACGTGGATCACCCCATACAGACCACCGAGAGCGCTCCGGTCGGAACAGGGAAACCTTATCGTTGTCCCTAGGGTGAAGAAAACCCGCTTTGGCGGTCGCAGATTCTCGGTAAACACGGCCAGAAAATGGAACGCTCTTCCCCCGAACCTCAGAGCGGAACCAAACCTCCTAAGATTTAGGAAGTCCCTCAAAACCCTCCTCTTTCCTTGATCTACTTGAAGTTTCCCTTGCCCCCCCCTTTAGGAGTACGAGGTTTCAGCGCTGGGATACTCGAGGGTGACTACGCGCTCTATAAAAACCTAAAATAAAAATAAAATAAATAATAACAAATCCCTCGACTCCTCACAGTCCGGCTTCCGAGCAAAACACAGCACTGAGACCGCCCTCATCGCAGCAACAGATGACATTCGAACTCTACTGGACAATGGAGACACAGTCGCCCTCATCCTCCTCGACCTCTCCGCAGCCTTCGACACAGTCTGCCATAGCACCCTTCTACAGCGCCTCAGAAACATCGGAATCCAAGGAAAAGCACTAGAATGGATCACCTCGTTCCTCACCGGAAGAACCCAGAGAGTCCGCCTTCCACCATTCAAGTCAGTGGCCACTGAAGTCATCTGCGGCGTACCACAAGGATCTTCACTCAGCCCCACCCTTTTCAACGTATACATGAGCCCCCTCGCGGCCATCGCCCGCCAACACAACCTCAACATCATCTCCTATGCGGATGACACTCAACTGATACTATCACTCACCAATGACCCTAGCACCGCCAAAACTAACCTACACGAAGGAATGAAAGAAGTAGCCGAATGGATGAAACACAGCCGTCTGAAACTGAACTCAGATAAAACAGAAGTCCTCATTTTAGGTACCTCCCCCTCCGCATGGGACGACTCTTGGTGGCCAGAAGCCCTTGGAAAAGCACCCATCCCGACGGACCACGCACTGAACCTGGGCGTCATCCTGGATTCCTCACTTTCGATGAACAGACAAGTCAACGCCGTCTCTTCATCCTGCTTCAACATTCTTCGCATGCTCAAAAAAACATTTCGTTGGATCCCCACCGAAACTAGGAAAACGGTCACCCACGCTCTGGTCACGAGCCGACTGGACTATGGAAACACCCTCTACGCCGGTACTACCGCCAATCTCGAGAAAAAACTCCAACGAATCCAAAACGCCTCAGCCAGGCCCATATTAGACATCCCGCGTAAAGAACATATCTCTAGTCACCTGAAAAACCTCCACTGGCTTCCCGTCAATAAGAGGATCACTTTCCGGCTCCTAACCCACGCACACAAAGCACTCTACGAAATCGGACCAGAATGCCTCAACACACGACTGTTCTTCTACACCCCCTCCCGCCAACTACGATCATCCAACCAAGCCCTTGCCACTGTACCTCGCATCAACAAAACCACCATGGGAGGTAGATCCTTCTCCTACCTGGCAGCTAAAACCTGGAACTCACTTCCCACTTACCTTCGCCTTACCCAGAACCACCTAGCATTCAGAAAGCAACTTAAAAGTGGATATTTGACAAGTAATTCCCCACCCCTCCTCAAGCGCCTTGAGACCCTCTGGGTATGTAGTGCGCTATATAAATTCTCTGACTTGACTCTCTGACATGTGCACCCTTCTATCTGCTCCACTTTATATGTGTAATTCTGGCAGCTCTTTTTGTGCTCTCAGTGCAATGTGCACCCTTCTCTCAGTTCCACTTCATATGCATACCACTGCCAGCTCTTTTTCTGCTCCTAGCCTCATGTTTACTCTTCTATCTGCTCCTATTCATATGCGTATTTCTGGCAGCTCTTTTTGTGCTGTCAGCCTCGTGGGCACCCTTCTCTCTACTCCACATTATATGCGTAATTCTGGCAGTACTTTTTATGCTATCAGTTCTGTGCGCACCCTTCTATCTGCTCCACCATGTATGAGTATTTCTGGCAGTTCTTTTTATGCTCTCAGTGCCGTGTGCACCCTTCTATCTGCTCCACTTTATATGTGTAATTCTGGCAGCTATTTTTATGATCATAGCCTCATGTGCACCCTTCTTTCTGCTCCACATTACATGCATAATTCTGGCAGTTCTTTATATGATCCTAGCATCATATGCACCTTTCTCTCGTCTCCATATTATATGCGTAATTCTAGCAGCTCTTTTTATGATCCTAGCCTTGTGAGCACCCTTCTCTCTACTTCACATTATATGCGTAATTCTGTCAGTTCTTTTTATGCTCTCAGTGCTGTGTGTACCCTTCTATCTGCTACACTTTTTATGCGTAATTCCAGCAGTTCTTTTCATGCTATCAGTGCCGTGTGCACCATTCTCTCTGCTCCAAAATATATGCATAATTCTGGCAGTTCTTTTTGTGCTCTCAGTGCCATGTGCACCCTTCTATCTGCTCCACTTTATATGTACAATTCTGGCAGCTCCTTTTGTGCTCTTAGCCCCATGTGCACCCTTCTCTTTGCTCCACTTTATATGCATTTTTCTGGCAGCTCTTTTGTGCTCTCAGCCTTGTGCGCACCCTTCTATCTGCTCCACTTTATATGTGTAATTCTGGAAGCACTATTTATGCTCTCAGCACCGTGTGCACACTGTGAGAAGTTGGCCTGGCATATGTTGTCCACTATTCTAGTGGGGAACTTGCACCAGTCCAAACGACCCTTATTAATGGTAGGTTTAAAGACAACCTATATAGAAAGCTATCCTAGTGGTAGCTGTGGAGAGAAGCCTTCAGGCTAAGTCGTGAAGGAATGTAAAGAAGCTAGTTTTACCAGTCTATAATCTCATGAATAACCAAATGAAAGGAGAACCACACCAGGTAAATATATAAAATATATATATTTATTCTAAACACATCCCTCTAGTCTCTTTATGAGGCTAGAGGAAAAAGTGCATTCAGTAAACTTATATAATAAGAAAGTGGTATAAGAACCATAACTGACATAGATACAAGGTCTAGAGCCTTTAGAACCATTGGGGCCACCAGGAACCACCCAAGGTAGTGATACAGGGGACCCACGGGGGACTCGTGCAGTGTCTAAACACAGCCGCAAATCACCATTAACTTCTATGGAGAAAGTCACGGTTGGAATTTTAAAGATTAAGGATACTTAGAAGAGGACTTGGAACGAACCCCTGTAGAACTAGGCAATTCTAGAGTCAACACCCGTAGGAGTACTGGGGAACTCGAGTTACCTCACCCAGGGAAGCCGGGTGCATAGGTGTCTTTTCGTGTCCGGTTTCGTCATCAATTTTAATGGAGAGCTGCTGCAAAATGCTGCTGGTGACCAAGTCGAAAGGGTTCGGGTGGATCCAATGGTGGATCGGAGATCTGAAGAACCTGAAAGCAGACGGGACAGGGTCTGGTTCACTTGCCAGTGACCAGGAAGGTGATGAGAAGATGCCCACCGATTTCGGGTGATTTCAGGTGTGAAACTTGACTCTTCAGCCACGAGAACCAGGAGGCGTTGATGATGACCAAGAGCTGGATTCAAGCTGTCCCACAAAGGATGTCAAGTGCTGCATAGTCGGTATCTGGACTGGACCTAACAAGCCTTAAGAACAGCAACCCACGCAGAAAGCAAAGATTGGCTTTTGTGCACACCGGCAAGTTCTGAGGGACTCACCACTTGGTGGGGAGTCAGGGCACGTCTGGAGCAACCAGGAAAGCCCTAGAAACAGAAGAGTTACCTTTGTGGGGACCCACCAGTCGACAGACCAGGGGTAGTGAAGAAGCCTCAAGCAGAAATGCTAGAAGCAGGCCCACGGAACACTTTTGGAATGCAGGTCCACAATATTCAAAGCAAATGGTGCTCCGGGCTTGGACTACAAGTAGCCCAAAGCACAACTTCGGAAAAGCTTGGGAAGTTGATGCACTAGCAAATGTGCACAGTGTCCAGGAGTTCCGGTCCCACGTCATTCGTGAGGGCTGCGGGTCTCAGCTTTGCTGGGATCTTGTGGCGGCCTCTTAGAAGGCTGGAAGTCCATGTCCTGAGTCGCAAATCCATCGGGATCTAGCGGGAGCCTTGGAAATACAGACCGGCAAGATGCTTCTTTTGTGCCTGTTTGAACAGGGGAGTCACTCCTTGACCCCAAGGGAGATTCTTCCATCTTATAGTCGTGTAAAATGTCAAAGTTCCAGAATTTATGTTGCAGAGTTTTGTCCAGGTGTAATCTGAAGTCCTAAGGACTGGGGTCCCATACTTATGCTATGAAAAGGGGTTGGACATACTTTGGGGACCAACCTATGGGAGGGTCAGGGGAGAGGGGTGGCTACACCCCTTTCCATTTTTCCAGTTTCGCGCCAGAGCAGGGGCTGAGTGCCCCTGCAACCGGTTTGAACTGTGGTATGCACAGGAACACCAAGTGTGCCCCAGCACTGTCTGAAAAGCATTCTATGAATGCACCTACCCAGCCCCAATACACTAAAGCCTGACTGGGAGGTGGTTACTCCTCCCTGTGACAGGAAATCTATTGTCCAGGCCTCCCCTGCTGGAGTTTTGTCCATCAGTAGGAGGTCAGACCAGTGTCTGTGGCATCCATTTTGTGATGCCAGGGCTCTTTTGAAATATTACCGGTTAGACCAGTGTGTACATGTCTCTCCCTCTAGAAGGGTGGAATTCTACCTCCGCCGCAAGGACTGGCGGGGGGGGGAGTAGGATTCTAAAGTGTTTGACACCAAACACGACATGTTTCCATGCAGCCATTCCAAAGTTAGCATTTACTTTGAGGTCATAATGCACTTAAGAGTATATGGTATGGCTGCATCACAGAACAGCCTCAGAGAATAGATTCCGAAAGCTGCAGAGGGGTCCTGCTCATGCATGGGTACCCTCTCACACAAAACCAAGCACTCTGCCTTCAGGATTGATAAGGCCTGCCATAGAAGTGACTTAAAGGTTTATAGGTGTCAGTGATTAAAGGTAGATATAAATGTAAATGTACTTATATAGCGCACGACTACCCGGAGGCCTCTTGGCGCTTGTACGAATACCGCTTAGGAACCCTTCCTGGCCTTTCCCTGTGTGCCCACTATTGGGCAACCCCAAGGTGAAGCCAGGCATCCTAGCGTTGTGGGGGCAGTTGTAGAGATTAAGCAAGCTATTGCCCAGAGTTGCAGAGTGGGATTTATGATTAGAATAGGCACCAAGGCGCGAATTATCAGGTCCGAGGAAATTGAGTCCAAGACCCGCCGAGGCGGGAATTGAACCCTGGTCCCGGGCCAGACTTCTGCATCAGGGTCTGCCTCTCTAACCATTGAGCCACACTTCTATATCATAGTAAGGGGTGCATGCACCACCTTACCCAGGCTGTGGAAGGCTTCCCAGGAGTGGCATAATACATGCTTCAGCCCCTGGTAGGCCTCTGGGGTGCCTCTGGTGCCCTTCGTCTTCATCCCTGCGAGCTTACTGACGATCTGGAATCCAACTTGGAGGTGGTTCATAAGTGGCTGACTGCCAGATTTGATGAGTTAGCTCCAGCGAAGTCAGCCAAATCAGCCCATAGCCATGTCTCCGCTCCTTGGTTCACCCTCTTACTCAGAAAAATGCGCCAAGAGTGCAAAAAAGCTGAAAGAGTATGGCGGCGAAAATACGAGCCGGAGGATAAATTAAAATATCGAGATACTATTAAGATCTATCATAAACACATTTCTGAGGGCAAAAAAGAATATCTGGAACGCAGAATAGACGAAGCGGATAACATGAGCAAGGAACTTTTCAGAATAGTTAAGGAGTTCGCCTCCCCTTCTGCCTGCTCACCTTCTCACTCTCACACAGAAGAGTGGGTTAGGCAACTTGCAGTCTTCTTTGCACATAAAATTACGACGATTCAGAAGTCTTTTCCTGTATCGGACCCCACAGTGTCAGCACATAGATCAATTTCCCCTCCCTCTTTGAGCGAAGTCAACGGGCCCATACTCTCGGTCTTCCCTCCAATGTCCTGTGCCACCTCCTATGATCTCTTGTCCCGGCTTCAGTCAGGCTCACCATTGGATCCTTGCCCGGCGAAATGTTTGGGTAGAGTGGTTTCAGCTGTCAATATCTTGCTAAACCCTCTGCTGAATCTCTCCCTGACCACGGGAGTGGGTCCTCCGGCATGGAAACACGCATTGATTCTGCCACTAATCAAAAAGCCTACTTTACATCCCCTGGTGCATGCTAATTACAGGCCGATCTCCCTACTCCCTGCTCTAGCGAAGGTTGTTGAAAAACATGTGCAGCTCTCGATCTCCAACTTCATTGAGACCAACAACATCCTCCATGATACTCAATCCGGTTTCCGTGCTAATTATTGCACATAGACAGCCCTTCTGGAGGTCACCGAAGCTATCAGGGAAACTCTCGATCTAGGAGGAAAGGCTATTTTAGTCATGCTGGATCTGTCGGCGGCTTTCGACACCGTCCCACATGACGGTCTCCTTTTAAGACTCCGGGAGATCGGGTTTCGTGGGACGGTGTTGGATTGGTTTAAATCCTTTCTTTCGGACCGTCGATAGGTGATCTGGGCACCACCGTTCTCCGCTGAAATGCCGCCGCTAGAGGTGGGAGTTCCTCAAGGGTCTATTCTGAGCCCCACCCTTTTTAATATCTATATGGCCCCTCTGGCGGTGGTAGCGGAGGCTTTTGGTGCCCAGATCATATCCTACGCTGATGACACCCAGCTCCTGTTCACTTGCAGGAAGGGTGAGGCTTTTGATGGCGCCAGAATCAAAGACTGCCTCAGTTCGGTCTTTGCTTGGTTTCAACGACACAGCCTAAAATACAACTCAGACAAGTCTGAGTTGCTTTTCTTTGGGTGTGCTCCTGATCCGTGCTGGAAATCGTGGTGGCCCCAGGACATGTTTTCCTCCTAAGAAAGAATCTTGGTGTGATATGTGATGACGACCTCTCTTTTAAATCCCAGATTATTGGGTTATCGGGGAAATGCTTTGGCATCTTGAAGATGCTTAGAAAATTTCTCCCGCTGCTATCCCTACAATATAAAAAAATTATTGTTCAGGCGTTGGTCGGATCGAGACTCGACTACGCCAATGCCTTGTATCTGGGATTGCCAAAATACTTGCTTGCCAGACTACAAATAGTGCAGAACTCGGAGGCAAGAGCCATTTTCGGCCTTCCACGTAGAGCTAGAGCCTCTGATTTGCTCCAAAAGTTGCACTGGCTGCCCATCTCGAAAAGAATCGTCTTTAAGATTCTTACTCTGGCGTTCAAGGCCCTGCATTCTGTGGGCCTTAATTATATCAGGAAGCGAATGGCTTTCTATGTGCCCAGGAGGATGCTGCGGTCGGCCACATCGGCCACGATCGCTGTCCTGCCTATCAGACGTGCCCGGATGGGTGGACGGTCCTTCCGCTATCTAGCGGCCAGCCACTGGAACGAGCTCCCCGTCTCCCTCCGGAAAGCCAACAGTCTCCTCTCCTTCAAAAGGGAGTTGAAGACCTGGCTTTTTACTGCTTGACCTTTCAGACCACTGTATGCTGCTGTCTGGTGTTTTTCGGATTCAGGTCTCTTTGCCAAAGCGCCGGGACACCCTATGGGGTAGCCGTGCGCTATAGAAGAGATCGCACATAACATAACATAACCTATGCCCTTAGTACCTATGGAACCATATACTAGGGACAAACAATTGTAACCCAGTAACGAATCTGGAGTGTACCTAAAGAACATGCAGTCAACGTAGAGAGGAAGCAACTAGGCTGGGGTCATTGAATAGCAGGGCCCCAGCCAGACTTAAGTCGTAAAACAGTGAAACACCAGCAAAAATTGGGGGTAACCATAGTAAGCAGATCCTACTCTCCTTCACACACTTCTATTTGTTTCACTTTATATGTGTAATTTTGGCAACTCTTTTTGTGCTCTCAACCTCATGTGCCCCCTTCTCTCTGCTCCACTTAGTATGTGTAATTCTGGCAGCTCCTTTTGTGCTCTCTGCCTCATGTGCACCCTTCTCTCGGTGCCTCTTTATATGTGTAATTCTGGCAGCTCCTTTTGTGCTCCTAGCCTCATGTGCACCCTTCTCTCGGTGCCTCTTTATATGTGTAATTCTGGCAGCTCCTTTTGTGCTCCTAGCCTCATGTGCACCCTTCTCTCTGTGCCTCTTTATATGTGTAATTTTGGCTGCACCTTTTGTGCTCCCAGCCTCATGTGCACCCTTCTCTCGGTGCCTGTTTATATGTGTAATTCTGACAGCTCCTTTTGTGCGCCCTACAAAAACCTGCCTCTGAGTCTGCCCTCCATTTTGGGGGCCTGGAACTCCCCTTAAGCTCCTGATTCACCTCATGTGCAGGGATGGGGGAGGCCCTCAGGAGCCACCTGACCCATGCGCCCCCTTCCTCTGGAGGGTGGACCTGCACTGTGTAGCTGGTCTGTCTGGTCGCTCCTAGCATGGGCAGTCTCTGAATACCCCTCTGTGTTTTGTCTTCTAGCGGGAAGCCTGCTCCTCAAGGGCTGTATTGCAGACTGCTCAAATTACCAAGTCTCTACGATCGACATTTTTGGCATTAGCAGTTGCTGCACCACCGACCTGTGCAACGGAGCCCCGTCCAGCGGGGTGGCTAGTGTGAGGTCCAGCTATGCAGTGATCTACGTCGCAGTGGGTGTCACTGCCCTGCTGCTGGGAGTGCGCCTCTAAGGTATGTCCGGGGCAGTACGACCTCAGCTCAGACAGTGGCGTAGCTTTAGGGGGTGTTTAGGGCGTTACACCCCTTAATATATTTTATGGCACATAGTTGGGCACAGGTGCTTTCATGTTGGGGTGTCTGTTGTGTTTCACCAGGAGGTTTTACATAAACACAAACAAACACTCACACTCCCTCCATGGCTGCTTTGACAGTCTTAAAATAACCTTGTTTTTATTTTCACAAAATAGTGTGTTTTATCTCACTTAATACCTTCCCCTGTTATCCACATTCATGCCCTTTCTACTGTCCCTTTAACCCCTCCCTTGCACCCTGCTTGTCGTATTGGTGATTTACACTCCCAGCCTATTTACTGACTAAGCTACCCCCCTGAGCTCAGAGTGAGTGAGGTCCCTGGGTTCTGGGGCATTGAGTCAGTCGGTGTTGTCATTTTCCGGAGTGGGAAGAGGTGTCATGGCACTCAGACACCGATTGACACAGGTTATCACTCCTTATGAACTGAGTACCCAGGTCGGTGTTTACGCAAAGGCGACCTCTGGTGCTGAACCAGACGCACCAAAGGGAAAGAGGTCCCATCTGGACATGAGATAGAGCCCTTAAGGTCCCTCAGCACCACAAAGAGTCCTAGAACTGGCACTGTGCCTTGATGTGTCTTAAAACTTTGGGTAACACAGAGGTTCTGAGGCCAAACTCATCCATTGCAACACTGACAAATGTGCCCCCCCCCCCACCTGGCTCAGTTGGTTTACTTTTTACAGCTTCAAAAAGATATCAAAAGAAACATGTGAAGTCAGACTATAAGTTGTGCAGGTGTTGGAGTTTGTATCACACACAGTTACAAGCCTCACTGCCAGTGCCAGCTTCCATCTGCAGAAAGGAAATGGCCTGGATTTCAGGAAGTGGTCCTGGTAATTGTCGGTGGAAATTCCACCTCGCATTACCGTATAACTTCTAATCAGCTCCTCAAGACGCAGCCATAAACTGGGCGGTAATTCCGTTCCCAGTGGAAAAGTCCCATTTCGACCTGAATAGAATTATACCTTTACTAAAGCAACAGTTACATTGTTTGGTAAAACCAGGCCACGCCCCCTTCTACCCAAAGTGGGCAGAATACATAAATGGTAGAGGGTCAAGTAATGAGAGGAAACATACTTAATTTTACACCATGAATTTTATTTCTAATTTCTGGTATAAAAAAATGTATTTGCAGTGTATTGGTAGGGTGGGACTGCACAAAAGAGGTGATTTCAGTGCTGACTTCACATCTCACCCATTGCCTTGCAGCTTGTGATCAGTCCCTGATTTCAGTCTGCAGGGGCCATTGTTATGCTCAGGCAGCTTCAGCCCTGGCCCTGCCCCCTGGTGGCAGCTCAGTCAGTGCATTGTCACATTCTATGTCCTCAGTCCTGGGACGTCTGAGGATGGACCTCAGTTAAGGCCTTCTCTGGTTTCAAGCAGGGGTCATTTCAAATGTTTGGGGCAGTGACGCAGCAGTCACGGCCAAAGGTCATTCCTACCTTCCAAGGATGAACGTCAGGTTCAGCTAACTTGCTTTCTGCAAGCCCTTACACCAGCAGTTTTCCTTTAATGTTCTCCTGTTAAGAGATGTGACCAATGTTCATCTGAAGAGCATCCCAAGTGATTGGGAGGACTAGTTAACCAAACGAGTTAACCAATGCCTCTGCGAATCACTAATCGTGAGTGGGTGACCTGGGCTTATTTCCAGTTGTCCAGGGAGGAGACCTGAAGCCAGGGTCAGCTCCCCAGAGGTAACACTTGGCTCTTTTCTGAACAGTCTTATCATTTCTTGTAGCCATGTGGGCAGTGCTCAGCGCCAGTACACCCTAGGGTAACCGTGCGCTCTAGAAGCTTTATTAGCATAACATAACATACCATAAGAGGGCTGCATCTTGTGGTGCAGTTTGTGTTGAAGGGTCTCAGGTGGTTGGAACATCCATGGGCCTGGGGTACAACCTGACCCCATTAGTACCGTTGTCACCTGGAAAACCACTCCCCGCTTTGCGTTGGGTGTCAAACAGGACTAGTAATCTCAATTAAAGAAGGTTGGCTGGGTGTATTTGTCTCAGGCAGTGCTAAACACTGTGGATCACATTCCATTCCATCATCATTTTTCTCTTCAGTGACATGACTTACAGGGACAAGCCACAGGTAAAGAGGTTGTCGCTCTCCCCCCCTCCAAAAGGGATGCCCTTCCGAACCAAAGCTCAAGCCTAGCTAGACCACTTCCAGCTTTTTGGGGCCTCATTGGTGATCTCGGGACCACATCTGGATATTAACAACTTACAAAAATGTATTCAGACAAAAAGACATGGCTAAGATGTTTGCATGAACCTCAACCACTAGCAATTGCTCGGAGCTGCATTCCATTCCATCAGGTGCCATTACAGACATCGTTTGTGACTCCTTGCGACCTCCGGAAGGGACACCCACCCATACCCTGCACACCGTGAACGCAGAGATCTTTTACAAGCTGCGCTTTCACAGCTGGCATCCATATGCCTGTCACTATATCCGTTCGCCCTGCCAGGGTCCTGGTGCTGTCTCCTCGCAGCCCTCCTTGTAAAGATAGAAATGTATGCGGCTCACCGATGCTACGAGGACCACAATGCACTGGGAGCGGCTAGGCTCAAACCAGTCTAGAGCCTGGTTTGGTTCCTTGCCTCCATCAAAACTGATCAGTTGACTTTGGCATTGGCTGCTTGATTCCTCTCAGCAGCTGCACCATTTACAGCAGAATCCCAGCAGCTGCACCTCTCACAGCAGAATCCCAGAAGCTGCAACTCTCACAGCAGAATCCCAGAAGCTGCAACTCTCACTGGCAGAATTCCAGCAGCTGCACTTCTCACTGGCAGAATCCCAGCAGCTGCACCTCCCACTGGCAGGATCCCAGCAGCTGCACCTCTCACTGGCAGAATCCCAGCAGCTGCCCCTCTCACTGGCAGAATCCCAGCAGCTGCAACTCTCACTGGCAGAATCCCAGCAGCTGCCCCTCTCACTGGCAGAATCCCAGCAGCTGCCCTCTCACTGGCAGAATCCCAGCAGCTGCACTTCTCACTGGCAGAATCCCAGCAGCTGCCCCTCTCACTGGCAGAATCCCAGAAACTGCACCTCTCACAGCAGAATCCCAGCAACTGCAACTCTCACAGCAGAATCCCAACTGCTGCAACTCTCACTGGCAGAATCCCAGCAACGGCACATCCCACTGCAGAACCCCAGCAGCTGCCCCTTTCACTGTGAGAATCCCAACATCTACACAGCTCTCTGGCAGAATCGCAGAAGCAGCACCTCTCACTGGCAGAATCAGAGAAGCTGCACCTCTCACTGGCAGAATCCCAGCAGCTGCACCTCTCACTGGCAGAATCCCAGCAGCTGCACCTCTCACTGACAGAATTGAGCCCCTGCATCTCTCACTGCAGAATCGCTGCAGCTGAACCTCTCACTGGCAGAATCCCAGCAGCTGCACCTCTCACTGGCAAGATCCTAGCAGCTGCACCTCTCACTGGCAGAATCCTAGCAGCTGTACCTCTCACTGGCAGAATCCCAACAGCTACACCTCTCACTGGCAGAATCCGAGCAGCTGAACCTCTCACTGGCATAATCCTAGCAGCTACCCTTTCACTGGCAGGATCCTAGAAGCTGTACCTTTTACTGAGGGACTACCAGCAGCTGCACCTCTCACAGCAGAATCCCAGCAGTTGCACCTCTCACAGCAGAATCCCAGCAGCTGTACCTCTCAGTGGAAGAATGCCAGCAGCTGCACCTCTCACAGCAGAATCCAATAGCTGCACCTCTAACAGCAAAATCCCAGCAGCGGCCACTCTTACTGGCCAAACCCCCGCATCTGCACCTCTCACATCAGAATTCAGCAGCTACACCTCTCACTAGCAGAATCATCCAGCAACTGCACCTGTCACAGCAGAATCCCAGCAGCTGTACCTCTCATTTGCATAATCCTAACAGCTGCACCGCTCACTGGCAGAATCAAGCAGCTGCACCTCTCACAGCAGAATCCTAGCAGCTGCACCTCTCACTGGTAGACTTCCAGCAGCTGCATCTCTCACTGGCAATATCCAGCAGCTGCACTTCTCATAGCAGAATCCTAGCAGATGCACCTCTCACTGGTAGAATCCAAGCAGATGCGCTTCTTACTGGCAGTATCTTAGCAGCTGCACCTCTCACTGGCAGAATCCAGCAGCTGCACCTCTCACAGCAGAATCCTGGCAGCTGCCCATCTCACTGGCAGAATCCCAGCAGCTGCACCTCTCACAGACGAATCCAGCAGCTGCACCTCTCACAGCAGAATACCAGCAGCTGCACTGCTTACAGCAGAATACCAGCAGCTACACCTCTAACAGCGGAATCCTAGCAGCTGCACCTCTTAGTGGCATAATCCAGCAGCTGCACCTCTCAAATCAGGATATAGCAGCTGCATCTCTCACAGCAGACTCCCAGCAGCTGCACCTCTCACAGCAGAATTCCAGCAGATGCACCTCTCACAGCAAAATACCAGCAGCTGTACCTCTGACTAGCAGAATCCCAGCAACTGCACCTCTCACTGGCACAATCCCAGCAGCTGCCCCTCTCACTGGCAGAATCCCAGCAGCTGCACCTTTCACTGGCAGAATCCCAGCAGCTGCCCCTCTCACTGGCAGAATCCCAGCAGGTGCACCTCTTACTGGCAGAATCCCACCAGCTGCAACTCTCAGTGGCAGATTCCCAGCAGCTGCACCTCTCACTGGCAGAATCCCAGCAGCGGCCCCTCTCACTGGCAGAAATCCAGCAGCTGCACCTCACACTGGCAGAATCCCACCAGCTGCACCTCTCAGTGGCATAATCCAGCAGCTGCAACTCTCACAGCAGAATCTAGCATTTGCATCTCTAACAGCAGAATCCCAGCAGCTGCACCTCTCACAGCAGAGTCCCAGCAGCTGCACTCTAACAGCAGAATACCAGCAACTGCAACTCTCACTTGCAGAATCCCAGCAGCTGAACCACTCACAGCAGATCCCCAGTAGCTGCACTTTTCACTGTCAGAATCTCAACAGCACCTCTCACTGGCAGAATCGCAGCAGCTGCACCTCTCACTGGCAGAATCACAGCAGCTGCACCTCTCACTGGCAGAATCCAGCACCTGTATCTCTCACTGCAGAATCGCAGCAGCTGCACCTCTCACTGGTTAAATCCCAGAAGCTGCACATCTCACTGGCAAAATCCTAGCAGCTGCACCTCTCACTGGCAGAATCCCAACAGCTTCACCTCTCACTGTCAGAATCCCAGCAGCTGCACCGTTCACTGGCATAATCCTAGCAGCTACCCTCTCACTGGCATAATCCTAGCAGCTGTACCTCTCACTGGCGGAATCCCAGCAGCTGCACATCTCAGTGGCAGAATCCCAGCAGCTGCCCCTCTCACTGGCAGGATCCACCACCTGCATCTCTCACAGCAGAATCAATCAGGTGCACTCTCACAGCAGAAAACCAGCAGCCGCAACTCTCACTGGCAGAATCCCAGCAGCTGAACCACTCACAACAGATCCCAAGTAGCTGCACTTTTCACTGTCAGAATCTCAACAGCTACACCTCTCTCTGGCAGAATCGCAGAAGCGGCACCTCTCACTGGCAGAATCAGAGCAGCTGCACCTCTCACTGGCAGAATCCTAGCAGCTGCACCTCTCACTGGCAGAATCCCAGCAGCTGCACCTCTCACTGGCAGAATCCCAGCAGCTGCACCTCTCACTGGCAAAATTGAGCCCCTGCATCTCTCACTGCAGAATCCCAGCAGCTGAACCTCTCACTGGCAGAATCCCAGCAGCTGCACCTCTCATTGGCAAGATCCTAGCAGCTGCACCTCTCACTGGCAGAATCCCAACAGCTACAACTCTCACTGGCGGAATCCGAGCAGCTGAACCTCTCACTGGCATAATCCTAGCATCTACCCTTTCACTGGCAGGATCCTAGAAGCTGTACCTCTTACTGGCGGAATACCTGCAGCTGCACCTCTCACAGCAGAATCCCAGCAGTTGCACCTCTCACAGCAGAATCCCAGCAGCTGTACCTCTCAGTGGCAGAATCCCAGCAGCTGCACCTCTCACAGCAGAATCCTAGAAGCTTTCCACTCTCACAGCAGAATCCAGCAGCTGCACCTCTGGCTGGCAGAATCCAGCAGCTGCACCTCTAACAGCAGACTCCCAGCAGCGGCCACTCTTACTGGCCAAACCCCCGCATCTGCACCTCTCACATCAGAATTCAGCAGCTACACCTCTCACTAGCAGAATCATCCAGCAGCTGCACCTGTCACAGCAGAATCCCAGCAGCTGTACCCCTCATTTGCATAATCTTAACAGCTGCACCGCTCACTGGCAGAATCAAGCAGCTGCACCCCTCACAGCAGAATCCTAGCAGCTGCACCTCTCACTGGTAGACTTCCAGCAGTTGCACCTCTCACTGGCAATATCCAGCAGCTGCACTAATCACAGCAGAAGCCTAGCAGATGCGCCTCTCACTGGTAGAATCCCAGCAGATGCGCTTCTTACTGGCAGTATCTTAGCAGCTGCACCTCTCACTGGCAGAATCCAGCAGCTGCAACTCTCACAGCAGAATCCTGGCAGCTGCCCATCTCACTAACAGAATCCCAGCAGCTGCACCTCTCACAGACGAATCCAGCAGCTGCACCTCTCAATGCAGAATCTAGCCGCTGCATCTCTCGCAGCAGAATACCAGCAGCTGCATTGCTTACAGCAGAATACCAGCAGCTACACCTCTAACAGCAGAATCCCAGCAGCCGCACCTCTCACTGGAAGAATCCCAGCAGCTGCCCCTCTCACTGGCAGAATCCCAGCAGCTGCACCTTTCACTGACAGAATCCCAGCAGCTGCCCCTCTAACTAGAAGAATCCCAGCAGGTGCACCTCGTACTGGCAGAATCCCACCAGCTGCAACTCTCAGTGGCAGATTCCCACAGCTGCACCTCTCACTGGCAGAATCCAGCACCTGTATCTCTCACTGCAGAATCGCAGCAGCTGCACCTCTCACTGGTTAAATCCCAGAAGCTGCACATCTCACTGGCAAAATCCTAGCAGCTGCATCTCTCACAGCAGACTCTAGTAGCTGCATCTTTTATAGCAGAATCCCAGCAGCTGCACCTATCACTGGCTGAATCCCATCAGCTGCACCTCTCACTGGCAGAATCCCAGCAGCTGCCCCTCTCACTGGCAGAATTCCAGCAGCTGCACCTCTCACTGGCAGAATCCCACCAGCTGCACCTCTCAGTGGCATAATCCAGCAGCTGCAACTCTCACAGCAGAATCTAGCATCTGCATCTCTCACAGCAGAATCCCAGCAGCTGCACCTCTCACAGCAGAGTCCCAGCAGCTGCACTCTAACAGCAGAATACCAGCAGCTGCAACTCTCACTTGCAGAATCCCATCAGCTGCACCTCTCACTGGTTAAATCCCAGAAGCTGCACATCTCACTGGCAAAATCCTAGCAGCTGCACCTCTCACTGGCAGAATCCCAACAGCTACACCTCTCACTGTCAGAATTCCAGCAGCTGCACTGTTCACTGGCATAATCCTAGCAGCTACCCTCTCACTGGCATAATCCTAGCAGCTGCACTCTCACAGCAGAATCCCAGCAGCTGAACCACTCACAGCAGATCCCCAGTAGCTGCACTTTTCACTGTCAGAATCTCAACAGCTACACCTCTCTCTGGCAGAATCGCAGAAGCGGCACCTCTCACTGGCAGAATCAGAGCAGCTGCACCTTTCACTGGCAGAATCCCAGCAGCTGCACCTCTCACTGGCAGAATCCCAGCAGCTGCACCTCTCACTGGCAGAATCCATCACCTGTATCTCTCACTGCAGAATCGCAGCAGCTGCACCTTTCACTGGTGAAATCCCAGCAGCTGCACCTCTCACTGGCAGAATCCCAGCAGCTGCACCTCTCACTGGCAGAATCCAGCATCTGTATCTCTCACTGCAGAATTGCAGCAGCTGCCCCTCTCACTGGTTACATCCCAGAAGCTGCACATCTCACTGGCAAACTCCTAGCAGCTGCACGTCTCACTGGCAGAATCCTAGCAGCTGCACCTCTCACTGGCAGAATCCCAACAGCTACACATCTAACTGTCAGAATCCCAGCAGCTGCACCATTCACTGGCATAATCCTAGCAGCTACCCTCTCACTGGCATACTCCTAGCAGCTGTACCTCTCACTGGCAGAATACCAGCAGCTGCACCTCTCACAGCAGAATCCCAGCAACTGCACCACTCACAGCAGAATCCCAGCAGCTGCACCTCTCACTGGTGGAATCCCAGCAGCTGCAAATCTCAGTGGCAGAATCCCAGCAGCTGCACCTCTCACTGGCAGGATCCAGCACCTGCAACTCTCACAGCAGAATCTAGCAGCTGCATCTCTCTCAGAAGAATCCCAGCAGTTGCAACTCTCACTGGCAGAATCCCAGAAGCTGCCCCTCTCACTGGAAGAATCCAAGCAGCTGCCCCCTCACTGGCAGAATGCCAGCAGCTGAAACTCTCACTGGCAGAATCCCAGCAGCTGCACCTCTCAGTGGCATAATCCAGCAGCTGAAACTCTCACAGCAGAATCTAGCAGCTGCATTTCTGACAGCAGAATCCCAGCAGCTGCACCACTCACAGCAGAGTCCCAGCAGCTGCACCTCTCACAGCAGAATACCAGCAGCTGCAACTCTCACTGGCAGAATCCCAGCAGCTGCACCTCTCACAGCAGAACCCCAGCAGCTGCACCTCTCACTGTCAGAATCCCAACAGCTGCACCTCTCACTGGCAGAATCACAGCAGCTGCACCTCTCCCTGGCATAATCCAGCACCTGCATCTCTCACTGCAGAATCGCAGCAGATGCACCTCTCACTGGCAGAATCACAGCAGCTGCACCTCTCATTGGCATAATCCAGCACCTGCATCTCTCACTGCAGAATTGCAGCAGCTGCACCTCTCACTGGCAGAATTCCAGCAGATGCACCTCTCACTGGCAGAATCAGAGCAGCTGCTCCTCTCTCTGGCATAATCCAGCACCTGCATCTCTCACTGGCAAACTCCTAGCAGCTGCACGTCTCACTGGCAGAATCCTAGCAGCTGCACCTCTCACTGGCAGAATCCCAACAGCTACACATCTAACTGTCAGAATCCCAGCAGCTGCACCATTCACTGGCATAATCCTAGCAGCTACCCTCTCACTGGCATACTCCTAGCAGCTGTACCTCTCACTGGCAGAATACCAGCAGCTGCACCTCTCACAGCAGAATCCCAGCAACTGCACCACTCACAGCAGAATCCCAGCAGCTGCACCTCTCACTGGTGGAATCCCAGCAGCTGCAAATCTCAGTGGCAGAATCCCAGCAGCTGCACCTCTCACTGGCAGGATCCAGCACCTGCAACTCTCACAGCAGAATCTAGCAGCTGCATCTCTCTCAGAAGAATCCCAGCAGTTGCAACTCTCACTGGCAGAATCCCAGAAGCTGCCCCTCTCACTGGAAGAATCCAAGCAGCTGCCCCCTCACTGGCAGAATGCCAGCAGCTGAAACTCTCACTGGCAGAATCCCAGCAGCTGCACCTCTCAGTGGCATAATCCAGCAGCTGAAACTCTCACAGCAGAATCTAGCAGCTGCATTTCTGACAGCAGAATCCCAGCAGCTGCACCACTCACAGCAGAGTCCCAGCAGCTGCACCTCTCACAGCAGAATACCAGCAGCTGCAACTCTCACTGGCAGAATCCCAGCAGCTGCACCTCTCACAGCAGAACCCCAGCAGCTGCACCTCTCACTGTCAGAATCCCAACAGCTGCACCTCTCACTGGCAGAATCACAGCAGCTGCACCTCTCCCTGGCATAATCCAGCACCTGCATCTCTCACTGCAGAATCGCAGCAGATGCACCTCTCACTGGCAGAATCACAGCAGCTGCACCTCTCATTGGCATAATCCAGCACCTGCATCTCTCACTGCAGAATTGCAGCAGCTGCACCTCTCACTGGCAGAATTCCAGCAGATGCACCTCTCACTGGCAGAATCAGAGCAGCTGCTCCTCTCTCTGGCATAATCCAGCACCTGCATCTCTCACTGCAGAATCGTAGCAGCTGCACCACTCACTGGCAAAATCCCAGAAGCTGCAACTCTCACTGGCAGAATCCCAGCAGCTGCACCTCTCACTGGCAGAATCCAGCACCTGTATCTCTCACTGCAGAATCGCAGCAGCTGCACCCCTCACTGGGGAAATCCCAGAAGCTACACATCTCACTGGCAAACCCCTAGCAGCTGCACCTCTCACTGGTAGAACCCTAGCAGCTGCACCTTTCACTGGCAGAATCCCAACAGCTACACCTCTAACTGTCAGAATCCCAGCAGCTGCAACGTTCAATGGCATAATCCTAGCAGCTACCCTCTCACTGGCATAATCCTAGCAGCTGTACCTCTCACAGCAGAATCCCAGCAACTGCACTACTCACAGCAGAATCCCAGCAGCTGCACCTCTCACTGGTGGAATCCCGGCAGCTGCAAATCTCAGTGGCAGAATACCAGCAGCTGCACCTCTCACTGGCAGGATCCAGCACCTGCAACTCTCACAGCAGAATCTAGCAGCTGCCCCCTCACTGGCAGAATCCCAACAGCCAATCCTCTCACTTGCAAAATCCCAGCAGCTACACCTCTCAGTGGCATGATCCAGCAGCTGAAACTCTCACAGCAGAATCTAGCAGCTGCATCTCTCACAGCAGAATACCAGCAGCTGCAACTCTCACTGGCAGAATCCCAGCAGCTGAACCTCTCACAGCAGAACCCCAGCAGCTGCACCTCTCACTGTCAGTCTCCCAACAGCTGCACCTCTCACTGCAGAATCGCAGCATCTGCACCTCTCACTGGCAGAATCCCAGAAGCTGCACCTCTCACTGGCAAATTCCTATCAGCTTCACCAGTTCACTGGCAGAATCCTAGCAGCTGCACCTCTCACTGGCAGAATCCCAACAGCTACACCTCTCACTGTCAGAATCCCAGCAGCTGCACCTCTCACTGGCAGAATACCAGCAACTGCACCTCTCACAGCAGAATCCCAGCAGCTGCCCTCTCACTGGCGGAATCCTATCAGCTGCACCTCTCACTGGCAGAATCCTAGCATCTGCACCTCTCACTGGCAGAATCCCAACAGCTACACCTCTCACTGTCAGAATCCCAGCAGCTGCACCTCTCACTGGCAGAATACCAGCAGCTGCACCTCTCACAGCAGAATCCCAGCAGCTGCCCTCTCACTGGCGGAATCCTATCAGCTGCACCTCTCACTGGCTGAATCCTATCAGCTGCACCTCTCACTGGCACAATCCAGCAGCTTCACCTCTCACAGCAAAAATCCCAGAAGCTGCAACTCTCACAGCAGAATCCTGCAGCTGCACCTCTAACAGCAGAATCCCAGCAGTGGCCTCTCTCACTGGCCAAACCCCCACATTTTCACCTCTCACAGCAGAATCCAGCAGCTACACCTCTCACTAGCAGAATCCAGCAGATGCACCTGTCACAGCAGAATTCTAGCTTCTGTACCTCTCATTTGCATAATCCTAACAGCTGCACCTCTCAATGGCAATATCCAGCAGCTGCACCTCTTGCAGCAGAATCCTAGCAGATTTACCTCTCACTGGTAGAATCCCAGCAGCTGCACCTCTCACTGGCAGAATCCAGCAGCTGCACCTCTCACAGCAGAATCCTAGAAGCTGCCCATCTCACTGGCAGAATCCCAGCAGCTGCACCTCTCACTGGCAGAATCCAGCAGCTGCACCTCTCACAGCAGAATCCTAGAAGCTGCCCATCTCACTGGCAGAATCCCAGCAGCTGCACCTCTCACAGAATATTCCAGCAGCTGCACCTCTCACAGCAGAAACTATCAGCTGCATCTCTCACAGCAGAATCCCAGCAGCTGCACTGCTTACAGCAGAATCCCAGCAGCTACACCTCTCACAGCAGAATCCCAGCAGCTTCACCTCTCACTGGCAGAATACCAGCAGCTGCACCTCTCACAGCAGAATCCCAGCAGCTGCACTGCTTACAGCAGAATCCCAGCAGTTACACCTCTCACAGCAGAATCCAGCAGCTGCACCTCTCACAGCAGAATCCTAGAAGCTGCCCATCTCACTGGCAGAATCCCAGCAGCTGCACCTCTCACTGGCAGAATCCAGCAGCTGCACCTCTCACAGCAGAATCCTAGAAGCTGCCCATCTCACTGGCAGAATCCCAGCAGCTGCACCTCTCACAGAATATTCCAGCAGCTGCACCTCTCACAGCAGAAACTATCAGCTGCATCTCTCACAGCAGAATCCCAGCAGCTGCACTGCTTACAGCAGAATCCCAGCAGCTACACCTCTCACAGCAGAATCCCAGCAGCTGCACCTCTCACTGGCAGATTACCAGAAGCTGCACCTCTCACAGCAGAATCCCAGCAGCAGCACTGCTTACAGCAGAATCCCAGCAGTTACACCTCTCACAGCAGAATCCCAGCAGCTGCACCTCTCACTGGCAGAATACCAGCAGCTGCACCTCTCACAGCAGACTCCTTGCAACTGCACCTCTTACTGGCAGAATCACAGCAGCTGCTCCTCTCACAGTAGAAACCTAGCAGCTGCACCTCTCACAGCAGAATCCCAGCAGCTGCACCTCTCACATCAGAATACCAGCAGCTGTACCTCTCATTGGCAGAATCCTAGCAGCTGCACCTCTCACTGGCAGAATCCCAGCAGCTGTACCTCTCACTGGAAGAATCCCAGCAGCGGCACCTCTCACTGGCAGAATCACAGCAGATGCACCTCACACTGGCAGAATGCAAGCAGGGCTGTGAAAAATATAGATGATACACGTCATTGTGAGGAAACAGAAGCTCTTCCGCTTCCTTTCAATGATGTGTACCGCCCCTCAGACGATCGCGAGTAGAGGGAGTAACCACAAGGAGAGAGAGGTAAGGGCGATTGGGCAAGGTGTGGGGGTTACTATTTTAGGATAAAAAGGGATGTCTTGTGTTTTGGTTTCACCTTTGCACTGTGTTATGTTAGCATGAGCGTGTTAGAAGTTTAAACGCCATTTTCCTTTTCTGCTGCCTCTGCACACAACACATTTTGTTATTAAAGCTTTTTGCCTAGTTGGATATTTTGCTTTACACGAGAATAACATGTTTGCTTATAATATCAGCCTTGCTTGGTAAGCTATGTCTGTACAGTGAGTGCCGAGGCCTTCAAGGTTGTTTCAACACAGCGCTTATTGTTTGGATTGATCTGCGCACAGAGTAGACATGGATGCAGCTGTGGCCAACTTTATGTTTAGGGCGTTTAATAATGCACTGCACAGAGCATGAGTTACACACTTGATGAATATCCGTATGCAGAGAGTTGGTGCAGGAGATGATGTGATCCATTTCTGCTGAACCCAAAGGTATGGGCCCGCCCTTCTAAACCCAAAGAGACCTTCTCTAGATATAAAATAATTTACTAGCTAGGGAGGGTTAACTGAGGTTCTATTTAGACCTTTTCCCTTTAGCATTTTGACATGCTTTCTCCATTTGTATTTTATGGAATAGTAACCATGCTGATAACCTTGTTCCTTATAATATTTTTGCTTGTATTATCTAAGATACTGCGTTTGAGAACACTGCATTAGAAATAAACATTTCAAACTCGCACGTGTCCTCATTTGCTCCTGGTTCTGGATTGATATGTTAGTATAACGAAAGAGTGTTCATGTGTTCCACGTTACCTGAGGTGTTCTAAGTCCATGTTCTGGGTTGTCTAAATCATTGGGGGTCGGTAAGAACCAATGAGACACTGATTGCTAGTCTTGTAGGGGATTTTGGATACTAAAGTGAGTTTTGGCACACCCTAATTCACTGAGGTTCTAAGTCTCTATGCACTGTTCTGTGTAGGAGCAGAATCCCTGCTACAGGGCCGTGTAGGGGAAGTCGTTTTGGGTAGGTAAAGGATTGGGGTCGGGGTAGTGCAGAGATAGTGTTTTAGGGTAGGGAGAGGACTGGGGTCAGGGGGTCATGCAGGGGTAGAATTTTGGGGTAGTGAGAACACTGGATGTTGGGGGGTCATGCAGGGGTAGTTTTGTAGGGTTTAGGGTAGGGAGAGGACTCGGGGTTGGGGGGTCATGAAGGAGTAGTGTTTTAGGGTAGGGAAAGGACTTGGGGTCGTACAGGATAGTTTTCAAGCATAGGGTGAAAACTGGGGGTTGGGGGAGGGTCATGCAGGTGTAGTGTTATAGGGTTTAAAGTAGGGAGAGGACCGGGTGTTGTGGAGGGGTAGTGTTTTAGGGTGTAGGGTAGGGAAAGTATTGGGGGTCAGGGGTCGTGCAGGGGTAGTGATTTAGGGTTTAGGTTAGAGCAAGGTCTGGGGGATGAGGGTTGTGTAGGGGTAGGGGGTTCAGGAAAGGGCAAGGGTTGGAGGTCATGCAGAGGTAGTAATTTAGGGTTTAGGGCAGGGTAGGGTAGTGTTACTTACTTTACACACTTTTACTGAGTGTATGCAGTTGCAATGAATGCCTTTGCATTATAAAGGCATGCGTAGTAAAGGCATTTGTGTGGTAAAATAATGTGTTGGAATGGTAGGTCGTTGTAAGTGTACTCGCGTAGTTATAGCTGCATTGCAATCGCAAGCGTGAAATTAGTATACGTACTAAGGTCATACAACTGTAATTTTCCACGTGCAGATTTCCCTTTGTGATCAGCATCCTGTGTGTCTCTTTAAATTTTGATATTGTTTCATTTTAATACCTTATAATTACTAAGTTATATATGGGAGAAGTTTTTGTAAAAAAGGATATTTGCCTGTGAATTCATCTGCATCTGACTGCTATCAATTGCTTTTTACTGCTAATTACCTCCAATACAAACACAATGCCTGCACTGATGTTAATGGAGTCAGTCACTTTTCAAACCTATATAGCCCTTATAAAAAGTTTCATTCTTAGTAAAGCAGCTGGGCCTGCAACAGCTAAGGCTTCTGTCCATGTGTAAACAAACTGAGGCCAGTGGGGCTGTCCCAAAAGTATGTATAAGACCCCTGGAAGAGGGCCCCTAAAAGAAAAG
Organism: Lissotriton vulgaris; assembly: GCF_964263255.1. Lineage (NCBI taxonomy): Eukaryota > Metazoa > Chordata > Amphibia > Caudata > Salamandridae > Lissotriton > Lissotriton vulgaris. The sequence goes on from NW_028251710.1 coordinate 147,367, forward strand.
TCCAGAAGGTGTGGGGGCCCAATTCCAACGAGACTGCACTAAAACTGCGAATTGGGATAGGCACCTCTTCGAAGAGTGCCCCTAGGTGTAATGAGCTGTGCCATGCCAGCATGGAGGATATGGTGGATGTCACATAGTATGAGTGTACAGAAAGCAGTATGGGTTAGTGGCCCACACACTTATGCTGCATTAGAAGCACATGCGTTTTATAAATATTTAAAACCATTAGCTGAACAGAGGCTGTACGAAACAAGCATTGGAAAATGCATTAGGGTTCACCTCTGTGATTAATAATACGCTGCTTTTTGTTGTAAGCAGTAGCTTGCTAAGTAGTTGTTCAATATAAGTTGCAGAAAGTCTTTTAAAGTGTTATGACTTGTTTATCTACACAAATGTAATATATTGTGCTGTTGCTAATGGTGTAATGCAGGTAAGTAATGGCAAAATGAAATGAAAGAGGGAAACAATAGAATTCATTGATGTAAGAGCAATGATATGTGTTTAGAAGAGTTCTGACAACTTTTGGACTCTGCACCTGCTGCACTATTCAAATCATGACTCTAGACCCTGCAAGATAACTGCATTAGTGACTGCCTGTTTAGTAGTAAACTGTTGCAATATGTGGTGACAACATTTGGCTTCAGTGCCACTGCACCTGTTGCACCATTTAAATCAAGCCCCCTTTAACTGTAAGATAACAATTATGACTGCCTGTTTAGTAGTAACATATAACAATATTAGGTGTTTCGAGGAGTTCTGACAACTTTATGCACCTGGTGCACCGTTCAAATCATGACACTAGTGCCTGAAAGATAACTGCACTTGTGACTGACTGTTCAGTTGTAAAATATAGCAATGACTAGTGTTTAGTGGGGGGCCTGAAGCTTTTTGTCCTGGTGCCACTGCACCTGCTGCACTCTTGAAAACATGACCGTAGCGCTTGCTAGATAACTTCACTTGTGACTGCCTGTTTAGTTGTAAAATATAGCAAAATTAGGAGTTTGGAGAAGATCTGACAACTTTTGGGCCCAGTTCCTCTGAGACTACTGCACCTTTTCAGTCAGGCCCCATCTAAATGCAAGGTAAGTGCACATGTGACTGCCTGTTTAGTACTAAAATATAGCAATAATTGGTGTTTAGAGGAGTTCTGAAAATGTTTGGCCCGGGTGCCACTGCACCTGCATTACCATTGACATCATGGCCCTAGGGCCTGCTAGATAACTGCATGTATGCCTGTTTAGTAGTGAAATGTTGACATTTTCTACCTTTAGCGGGGGACCTAAAGCTTTTGGCCCCAGTGCCCCTGCACCTGCTGCACCATTCAAATCGAGCCCCTTTTAACTGCAAGGTAACTGTAATTGTATCTACCTGTGTAGTAGTAAATTATAGCAATATTAGGTGTTTAGAGGAGTTCTGACAACCTTTGGGCCCTGTGCCACTGCATGTGCTTCACAGTTCAAATCATGACTCTGATGAACGCGGCGGCCAGAATTCTAACGGGAACCAAAGCAAGATGCTCGGCGAAACCAGCTCTCAAAAGTCTTCACTGGCTTCCAGTTAAAGAGCAAATTACCTTCAAGACCCTGTGCATCTCCCACAAGATATTGCACGACAAAGGCCCCCCAATTCTCAGACCTCTGATGAAACCCAATCAGTCCAACAGACAACTAAGATCAGACTCCCTCTCCCTTGCCAGCATCCCAAGAATAAGAAAGTCCAGATCCGGCGGCCGCTTGTTCTCCTACAACGCCCCAAAACTCTGGAACACCCTCCCACTGGCCATGAGGAGAGAGCATAACCTCCTCACTTTTCGGAAACAATTAAAAACCTGGCTCTTCCCTTAACCTTCTATCTTTACTTTTCCTCCTCTTTCTGGATACATGGTCTTGTCAGCGCTGGGATGCCCGAGGGTAGCTACGCGCTTTATAAATCCCAACTCAAACTCAAACTCAAACTCATGACTGCAAGGTAACTGCACTTGTGACTGCCAGTTCAGTAGTGAAATATAGCAATTTTCTGGGTTTAGTGGGGTGCCTAGAGCTTTTCGTCCTATTGTTACTGCACCTGCTGCACCATTCCACTCATGACCCTATTGCCTGGAATATAGCTGCACTTGTGACTGTCTTGTTTAGTCATAAAATGTAGCAATGATGTGGGTTTGGTGGAGTCTCTTATGCTTTTGACCCAGAGCCACTGCACCTGCTACAACATTCAAATCAAGTCCCTTTTAACTGCGTAGTAACTGTAATTGTGACTGCCTGTTTAGTTGACAAATATAGCAATATTATGTGTTTAGAGGACTTCTGACAACTTTTGGGCCTGGTGCTACTCCACCTGCTGCACCATGCAAATAATCATGAACATTTGTCTGCAAGGCAACTGCACTTGTGGCTGTCTGTTTAGTAGTACAATATAGCATAGCTCTTGTATATTAACTTTATTTTTCAAGTCAAGTCAAGTCAAAGATCTTTATTCGGAACAAAACATCCATAAAAGTGCATTTACAAGATGCAATAGCAGGGAATACAATACAATGATATATTAAACAAACAAGGATATAGTCTGACCAATTCTACAAAAGATGCAAGTACATATTAAAAACAGTAAGTACGATTAAAAGATTCTTGAATCATTTAAAACAATTAAAAACATTTAAAATGGCTACAACAAAAAGTAAAATCAGAGCAAATATATGAGCAAAATACAAATACACAATTTATCAGAAATGTAAAGTGCGAAGTGAAATGTGCAAATATTATTCATCGATGTGCAAAGTAGCTCGTGAGCAGACTGCGGCTTTGAGAAAACAGCTTACTCTAAATATTATTTCATCTGAGCCTAGCATTAATAAATTCCTCAATGCTATATTAAAATCCGACAGGTCATATTTCCGACAGTAAGGCATTAAATAATGAACAGTAAACAATTTATAAAAATCACAAAAGATCAAAAAATGCATAAGGCTCTGTTTCATATTTGGGTTACACAGACAATTTAAGGTTTCCAAATGTTTATTGTAGCCCAGAGGGAAATTTAATAAATTTACAATGCTCCCGTCCCGAAAGCGGAACAGTAAACTCCTGTTCCTTCTACCAAGATGTAGGCGTAGATATTTCTGGGGCGGGGCAGGATGACTGTTAGGGGGCTCATAATGGCCATGTATTTTATAACTGTACACTTTGAAATAATGTTCCTTTCCCGCTCCTCTCTATATTGGTTATAAAGAGCCCTTTGAATCAAGGTCTTGTGTGAACGATCTATAAGATTAGGAGATGTAAACAAATGTCCTTGCCCTACACTTATTAAACTTTCTTTTACGGCTTTCAACCATGGTATATAATGTGCCCTGTCACATTTTAAACAGTCTGAGATTATGTTGCGTGTCAGTATTGCTGCAGGGTTCGTCCATATCTTTAGCCAAAAAAGGGGGGTCTTGATCTAACAAAGTCCTCTATGTAAGGGATGTTTAATTCACTATGGCATATATAGTTTGAGGAACAAATAACTCCGCCCAACACCTTCCGACAGAATCTATTTTCCTCTGTCTGGATATGGATACAGTTAGTATGTCCCCATACCTCTGCACCATAAGTACCTGTCGGAATGCATTGAGTTTGATAAATCTTTACTATTGGCATGATCACATCTGCATGATTAGGTTGGCGCAAGGAAATTATCGAATTAATCGCTTTACCTAATTTGTTCCTCGCATAAGATACATGTGGATGCCAGGAACCAGTGTTGGAAAACAACAGCCCCAGATATGGGAAGTACAGGTACTTTTTAAAACGTTTTCCCCTGACTTAATCTCAGTAACTTTATACTTTTTTGGACCACAACTCATAATGAGGGATTTTTTTAAATTGGTGGTTAAACCTAAGTCGGCCATAAAACAAAAAAAACCCTGAAATTAAGATACGCAGTGCCTTTGGGGTGCGGCCCATTAGGACCGCATCATCTGCATAGAGAACGGTAGATATGGGGGTACCGTTTACATACGGTATATCTTTTATTAAAATACTCAGTGAACTACTCAGCTCATTAATGTATAGAATAAAAAGCAGGGGGGCCAGAACACATCCCTGTCTGACCCCCCTGCCAATAAGAATATTGCCAGAAACTTCGCCAGTGTGGTTAATACTCACACGCGCTCTTAACTCGCTATGAAGGTAGGATAAAAAATAAACCAAATAATCATCTAAACCATAATTAAGAAGGACGGACCATAAACGGGAACGATTTACAAAATCAAAGGCAGAACTTAAATCCATGAAACCAAAGTATAAACGAGATTTTTTTGCAATGTTATATTTAGCCATTATTAAATTCAGGTTCAAACATTGTTCTACCGTGTCCACACTACTACGGAAACCTAGCTGACACGGATGTAAAATATTGCTTTCCTCCGCCCACGTTCTAATTCTTTTAAAGATTACCCTGCCCAAAACTTTCAGGGTGTTATCAATTAATGATATTGGGCGGTAGCACCCAGGATCCAGCCTGTCGCCTTTTTTAAAAATAGGTACAATAGTACTACTGGACCATGTTTCAGGGATTGATTCATTTGTTAGGTTGTTAAAAACATTACACAACAGTGGTGCCCAAACGTTAATTTCACATTTTAATTGGTCCATCGAAAGGCCGTCAGGACCAGGGGCTTTATTACCAGCACTTTCTAGGATGGCGTCCTCTACCTCGAATAATGATATGTTCAATGGGGTTGGAGGGGGAAGGGTTGCTGCGTGGTTGCCAGATGCGGCATAGATCTTTGAAAAATGGTCAACCCACACAGGCCCAATGATGTTACAGTTAATTGGTGTTATGTTTGAACCAAAAGATCTTAAGTTCTTTACCTCCCTCCAAAACCCTGGGGTATCTTTTAGGTCAGCCATACGTACGAGGGATTCCCAATGATCTTTAACTAATTCATTTGATCTGATGCGTAGGGTGGATTTATACCTTGTTCTCAGCAACCTTACCTGGGAAATATCCCGCGGCTTGGACATAAGTGCAGCCCTTAAATTCCGGTTTGCTTTAGAGCAAGAGGCCTCAAACCATCTTGGGGCTTCCTCAGTTTTTCTAGACACTGGTTTGGAAATCTCGCTCTTTATTGCGGAGCAAAGTTCCCTAAAAGATTTAATCATGTTGCCCCCGCAACTGTCAATAGTGAGGCAATTCGTGATCAATGCAGGATGTTTCTTAATTACTCTTGCCAAGACTCCCCTGTTATCCACTCCCCTCCAAACAACCCTTAATCTATTCGTAGATGCTTCCAATTTTGTTACCCCGATTTCAGTATGTGATTTTTTACCCCCTAGTGACTTCAAATAAATCACAATGGGATAGTGATCACTGTATACATTACACACTACCTCAGCTTTTAATAAAACATCAGCAAGGGAAGGTGAAACAAATATATAATCAATTGTTGTTGCACTCCCATGGCTGGTGAACGTGGGAACCGGGGCAGTGCTTATACCAGTGCTGACAAATTCCATGGAATTTACGAGTTCTCTAGTAGCTAGGAGATCAGACAATTCTACACCTCTCCTGCAAGGGGGATTTCTTGAATGTATATGTGCGTTGAAATCCCCTCCTAAACAAATGCCATCAAACTTCCCGTATTTCTGTCCTTCCACTATTTCATCTATAAAATCAAACAAATCTAAAAAATTACGATTGGGATGAGATATAAAATCATTATTGTAGAAATTAATCAGACATAGTTTTACCTTCTTTGTATATATCAGCGCCATAAAACTTGGATTATTAATTTGTATTGTTTCAGTTTTCAATTCTGCAGTTATTTTTACCCAGATCGATAAACCCCCGCTAGGCCGTGATGAGTTTAGGCCTCAGCCAGGCCTGCAGATGCGAAAGGTTCGCTCTTCTGTACGCAAGTAGTCCTCAGACTATATAAGAATTTGGCACGGAAACTGGAAATACAAAGACAAAGTTTAATAAACCTTTAAAGGTGGTACTACAGCCCACACATCTCCCTTCAGTATTGTACAAGGTAGCACAAAGAACACGAACACGCGGTCCCCTTTTATACACAAAGAAGGAAGTTCATAAGTGGGCAGTTACAGCAGAAGAACATGATTTGCGACCATATAAGGACATTTCTCGAACATAATCAATACATGGGTGGAGCGAATGGTTTCGTGAAGCCCCCTGAATGCACACTCCAATCCCCTCTAATCAAAAACAGATGTTGCACGTACTGAGCATGCGCTAGATTGGCTGGAACTATTTTTAGCTTGTTGCTGGGCAAACTCCAAGGGTGATGGTCAGTGAGGTAGGACTTGCCTCGTGGCGAGCACATGGCACGATGTAGCCTACAAGATGGAGGCCAGAAAACAAAATGGAGTCTGGCCGTAGAGTAGTGAAACAAAAGAAAACCACCTTGAAGACGCTATAATATGTCTTCAGCGGATGCTTAACATTTGTCGCTGTTTTATTTACAACAGACGACCCTTTCAGCATTTGCTGAAGACATTTGGTTTCTTTGGATAATCTAGATACTCATCGTTTATATCGATGCTCATCATGTCCGCTATCTCTCTAGTTCTGGTTTTCTTACGGGAAACATCTGCAACAGTTTGTTTATTAGGTACGCAAAACGAAATGCATAACGAACATATCATGGGACTACATTGGATACACACACAGCAGGTGAACAATATGACAACAATTATACACAGTCCAGTGAGAACCTTCCAACCCCATGTGGGGATCAGGGTCCAAAAGCACCCAGAGAACGTCCAAGACCCATTTTCCTGATGTATATCTGCTGCAATTTTGTGCAACTTATTGATAGCTTGGTATACAGAAGGAGTGTGATCAGGTATAAAAACACAGCAACTACTTCCGATAATTCTACAAGCTCCACCTCGGTCCGCTAACATGACATCAAGGACCATTCTATTCTGTAACGCAACAATCCTAGTAATTTGTAACTCTTCAGTAATGTTTCCCAGGGCCGCTGCAGTTTGATTTGTGACAGCCTCCACTACTCGCGTTAATCGTCGTATCTTTCTGCTATTCAGGGCTGGTCCCACAAAGAAGAACAATCCTAAGTTAAAATCTATATACTGTTGTAGACTAGTGTCTGTCTGATCTACTTCATCCACTGATAAAGTTCGTTTGAATCTATTTACAGTTACATTGTTCAACAATTTCAAATCCTTGTGATAAGATGGTGGTGCTAAGAATACAGGTGGCAATAGGAATGATACATAACATACTCCAGACCATCCGGCAGGTAATCGATAATAATCCTTATTCCCACATACACAATAAGTGTTATGTGAAGCAAGAAAAGTACTGTTATTCAAACCATCGATGTTTAACACGACAATACAATCACTAACACCCACAGGAATATGGCCTACACTCTGTACACACAAGTCAGCTTGTGCTTAGGCCACAGAAATTACAAATTTCTCCTGTCCAGCAGTGTCTCTGGTGTTCGTGAAGATATATGGAGTTGATGCATTGTCCGGCTTGTACTCTTCCCATTCCCATATAGTTCCATTGGCTTGGGAATAGCCATCTTTATCTTGGTGGCATTCTTTGTTCAGTTTAAAGATCAATCGTCCTACAGTAGGTTTTCTTGTAGCAAAAAGCAAAATGTACCATGCTCTACAAGAGCCATTGTGTGAAAAGGGAAGTGGTATGAACGGTGTTCCCCCTTTCTTTTGGTGCGCTGGCATCATCCCACATATCCAACAGTCTGTGGCATTTGTAGTAACGTGGGTATGATGCAACATCTGTATAAAAGTGTTATTCAGATAAGACTGTCGATGCTTCAATTCTTGGTAAGGGAGTGTATAAAAGAAATGCTCATCAGGAACTGGAGTAGAAACAACATACAGTTTACGGGCAGGAACTTCCTCCTCAACAAACCACATAACTGTAGCGATGACTGCTAAAATGAAAATGAACCCTTCTGAACCAAAAACTTTCTTCTTATCCATTTCGAACAAAAGTCACAGTATCTTCCTGTTTCTAAAGTGTTGTCGGAACTCTTACCCCTAGGTAGCCGTTGTTTTCTTCACCATCGGGCCAAGACGGGTGTCACTACTCTAATGCATGGCTGACCCCCCCCTTGCCTCATCGGCTCTCCGTTTCACAAACCTAGGGACCGTTCCGACAACTTCTCACACAATCACAGATTCCTTTCTTGGTCGCAAGTTGTATCTCCTAGATGCAGGCGTTGTTTGGTCCGGGAAGAACTCCTCAGAATCGTCAGGTCCCACAGCACGGCCTTTCTCTGTAGTCAGGATGTCTCGATGGTCTGTCAGTACAGCAGGCTCCACCAGGTCAGGTTGCAGTGAGTTGAATGAATCCAATTCTTTCGATTCGTCATCCGCACTGCTGTTCTCGTGGCTAAAAGAACTTGTTCAGGGCCACACCATCTCGGCTCCAGACTATTCGACCTCTCAAAGGACTTCACTAGGACAAAATCACCAGGCCGGAGGTTATGACCTTCTCCTGTGGACCGATCGGGGAGTGCTTCACGAACCTGTTGGTGAATGGAAATCAAGCTATCAGTTAATTGTGCCAAATAGTCATTCATTAAAACACAAGGTACATCATACACTGAACTCGGTTTGGGCACCCCCCATATATTCATGGGGCGCCCGAAAACAATTTCATAAGGTGTCAAACCTGTCCGAGAGTGTGGTACCGACCTAATAGACAACAACGCCAAAGCCAAAGCATCTGGCCAAGGCAAAGAAGTAGATGCCTGAATTTTTGCAATTTTTAATTTCAAAGTTCCATTATACTTCTCCACCAATCCTGCTGATTGCGGGTGGAATACTGCATGGAACTTTTGCACAATGCCTAATCCCTTCAGGACATACTTAATAACGTCCGCCACAAAATGGGGCCCGTTATCACTCCACAATAATCTACAAACACCGAATCGAGGAAAAAATTCCTTCAAAAGCACCTTAGCAGTAGTCATTGCAGTATTGTCCTTAGTAGGGTATGATTCAATCCATTTACTGAATGCACAAACCACAACCAGAACGTACTTCAGATTATTGCAGCGTTCCAGCTGAATATAATCCATTTGCAATACTTCAAACGGTGCAGTGGGTGTTGCAAATCCTCCTGCTGGAGTTCGCGTCCCTTTTCCTGGATTGTATTTCAGGCAAATCATGCAAGTCTGTACTACTCTCCTAGCCGTGCTAGCAATCTCTGGATGCTCCCAGACTTGTGCAAGCAATTTCACAATCGCTGAAGCTCCAACATGTGCTAGTCCATGTGTCATCTGAACCATAGGTTGCACGAAGGCTGTAGGCAACTTCCATCTATCCATCTGCTTATTCCTCCAACAACCCTCATCGTCCAATTCTCCATCTTTGGACCACTGCTCTCGTTCCTTATTAGTAGCAGTCTTTTGCATCTCTAAAACCTTCTCCCTTGCATCATGCCACCGTTCAGCTTGTGACTTAACAACATACATAGAAGTGGAACCAGGCTGCATCGCAGTTTCTCGTGCCACTTGATCTACGAAGGCATTTCCTTGTCCCACTTTGTCTGTCACTTTCTTGTGCGCACTGCATTTTACTATGGCTATTCTTCTAGGAAGTGTCAGTGCAGTCAGAAGCTGATGTACTAGTTCTCCATACATGATCTGAGTTCCATGTGATGTCAAAAAGCCCCTTTCCTTCCAGAGCAGGCCGAAATTGTGCGCTACTCCGAAAGCATAGCGGCTATCAGTGTAAACATTCACACTTAATCCTGTGCTAAGCTCACAAGCACGTATCAATGCTATCAGTTCAGCTGCTTGTGCTGATTTCTGTGGTATACGGGCTGTCTCCACTATCGTGTGTAATGTGGTAATTGCATAGGCCGCAGAGGTGGTTCCGTCTGGTAACTTTAAACAAGACCCATCCACCCACAGTTCTCCATCCACATCTGCGAAGGGTGCGTCCTGTAAATCAATGCGACCCTTTGTCTGTTCCTCAGTCACAAAGACACAGTCATGCGTCTCTTGTGCCTCAGGCCGGGTCGTTAGAAAGGGCAACAATGTGGCTGGGTTTAATGTTGCACATCGTTTCAAAGTTATATGGGGGGCCAGTAATGTCAACTCATATCTGGTAAGACGAGCACTAGTCAAATGCTGCGTCTTTGTCTGATTCAAAAGGGCATCCACAGCATGGGGGACCAACACTAACAGCTTATGTGATAAAACAATCCCTTCACTCTGGCGTATTGACACAGCTGTCGCCGCAAGTGAACGAAAACATCCAGGTAATGCTCTGGCAACAGGATCAAGTACTGCCGAAAAATATGCACAAGGGCGCTGCTTATCGCCGTGCATCTGCACTAACACAGACAATGCGCACCCCTCTCTCTCATGCACATACAATGTAAAGGGTTTCGTATAATCAGGGGTGCCTAACACTGGTGCTGAACAAAGGGCTTGACGTAATTGGTGAAAAGCATTCTCACATTCATCTGTCCATGAAGGGGAACTGGGGTATCTTTTGTCAAGAGGGCTAACAGTGGTTTAACTATGTGTGAAAATCCTAATATCCACTGTCTACAAAAGGAGGTAAGACCCAAAAAGGCTCGAACTTCTTTCTGCGTGGAGGGGACTGGTGTGTCTAAAATGGCTTGAATGCGATCTGGTGTGAGCGCACGCCCCTCCTTAGACAAAAGGTGACCTAAGTAGGTTACCTTTGGTCTACAATATTGCAGTTTCCTTTTCGATACTTTATGATTGTGGGATGCCAAAAATGTAAGTAAGGACAAAGTGCATGTTTCACATTGCTCTGGGGTGTCGGCGGCCAACAAGATGTCATCGACATATTGGATGAGCGCCACGCCATCAGATAAAACAAAGGAATCTAGTTGTCGTTTCAATGCCTGGCTATATATACTAGGGCTTTCAGTATAGCCTTGAGGAATTCTACAAAATCTACACGATCTATTATTCAAAGTGAAGCCGAAAAGATATTGGCTGTCAGGATGAATAGGGATCGAAAAGAAAGCGTTCTTCAAGTCTATAACAGAGAACATTGTTGCAGTTGGTGGAACCAAAGTGAGAAGTGTCGTAATATCTGAGACCACAGGGTATTGAGGTATCACAATCTTATTAACCTCCCTCAGATCGATAATAAATCGATAAACTCTGGTGTCAGTGTCATTTTTCAAAATCGGTAGGATAGGGCTGTTACACACATTGTAAGGGACTTCTTCGACCACTCCAGCTTTAATCAAATCCTGCACTATCTGAATGAGTGCCTCCTCCCCCTCCTGTGAAATCCGATACTGAGGCAGGCGCGGCAATACCGCTCCCTCCTTCACACTGATGTGTACCGGAGGGATGATCATTTGTCCTACATCGGTATCAGACGTAGCCCACAAGGATTCAGGTAGAGAGGCCAATGCAGCGTCTACCGTAATGAAATACACCCTCTCCGTGGATGGATAATTGTCATTCAAAATAACACGCACTCCTTCAGGGGAGCACCGTATTGTGGCTCGAAAAAATTTGAGCATATCCAAGCCAACGATGTTGTCAGGGGTATTCGGAGAAAGTAGGAATGGACATGGTGCAGCAAACTGATCAACATAAAGAGCAAGAGGTTGTGATAGTGGGCTAACAGAAGGAGTTCCATCGAACCCTATTGACGTAATCGATGAGCCAGACAAGGCAGCCCTCGGACCAGTTTTCTAGACAAAGCGCTACGAGTAGCTCCTGTATCAACCAGGAACTTATCAGTAGAGCCCAAAACGTGTGCTGTAACATAAGGACCCCTCTGATCTACTAGCACTTCAACTGGTTCCTTACCCCATCCTACGCAATCCTATGCATACTGTGAATCATGGTGCTCGGGGGGTGCATAGTCAGAGACTTGGTACTGACTTCGTCGATCAAAACATTGGACCCATCTCGGGGTCGCACATTAGAATTAAATCTAGATCGTTCATTTGTATTGTTTCTAGGGCCTGAAAAATTTCCTCTACCCCTCATAGACCCCTGTCCTTGCTCCTGGCGCTGTGCACGCAATGCCGGACATTCATTCGCCCAATGGCCTTTCTGCCTACAATATGCACATTGGTCTCGGCCCAAATCTGTACGGTTCGAAGGAGAGTTAAAGAAATTCCGGCCACTCCGTTCATTCCCCCTGCGCGGTGGGCCATATACCTGTGCCAACATAACCCTCGTTTTTAACTCTTTAGCTTTCTTTTCCTCACTACCCTTCGCTTCTAATTCCTGACGCTCATAATACTGAGCCATCGTCAGGAGGGATGCAGGCATCGAAGTAGTCCAAGAACTTTCACTCGCTTTTAATCGAGCTGCTATACTTGGTAATAAGTTTGAAACATATTTATCGACAAAAAGATGTCTACCCGTGTCGTCCGTAAGCGACTGACCACTAAAATCATGGAACGTTTCTTCAAACCGTGTAAAGAAATCCGACACGGATTCATCTACTTTCTGTTTACAAGATGCTAACATAGTCCAATCAATCTTTTTAGGGGGGATAAGTGTTTTTAATTTAGTAACTATGGCAGCGGGAAGATCTAAAATCGATTGGGGCGGTTTCTGTGCAGGTTTCCTCTCCCTGTCCTCATCCTCAAGATCCCCCCATCTAGCTTTAAAAATCGTGAGATCGTCAACCTTACGGATCGATCTCCACATGTCTGGTGGCAGAATAAGCCCGAAAAACAAATCAATATCAACCAAAGTCATAGTACAAGAATTCAAAGCTCCCTCAACTTCCTCATAAAACGCTGCAGGATTCTTTCGGGGATCGGATAGTGCTGCTTTTAATGCCATAACATCCGCTCTATTCCAAGGAGTATATACCCAGTTATAAATAAAATACCCTTGTGCATCAGGGGACCCTTTATCTGAACTGGTACCAGCTCCCTTAGGGGGGACGTACAAAGGCGCTGCTTCCCGCATCGGTTTAACATGCACAGTGTCGATCTTATCTGAATGGAAGATGGGTGACTTCTTCCCAGCGCCAGACAGGCCCGAAGACTCATTGCCGGCTTTCCGTTTCCGCGCTTCTTCCCGGAGTCGAAACATTTCATCCCGTAACGCAAAGAGTCGTCGAACTGCATCGGGCACCTGCGAAGAAAGAAAAAGACCTTTACGTAATTCTTCAGCATCTGTTACCACATCCTCTGGTTCAAGAACATCGGAATATTTCCGAAAGGCGGTCACTACTTCGTCAGAAAGGAAACTAACAAAATACAGTCTTTCTCTATCCTCCCATGTCTCAAGCTCCGTTAACACATCAGCTAAAGACACAGTATCTTTGGTGACCCGATAGGCAATCTTACGAAGATCAGTCATACGATCGGCCGATAACATAGACCGCATATCCCTCTTTTGATCAGGCGGTCTGGAATCTGAATCTCCTCCACTCGGGGCGGACGGGCCAGCGTAGGGCGGGGGTGAATGATCTAATAACGAAAAATCATCATCCGATTTATTAAGGACAGGATAGAGTGGCTGGCGAACAGAATATTGGCCAGATATTTGCAATCGCCGTTCCTTCTCCTGCTTTTCTTCTAACTCCTTAGCTTCACGCTTTTTCAACTCTTGTGCTTTCTCACGCTCACTCTTTCGCTGCTCTTTCTCAATCAGTGCTTGTTCACGCTTCTCACGCTCTCGTACTTCTTTCATCCACATACGTATGCATTCGAACATATCTGGTCGCACTCTCCGCTTACACATACACTGCTCCACATACTCAATCTTCCTCAAATCAAACGATCCATACATAGGCCATCGCAACTCAGGATCCCTCCTGGTATATTTCCTCCACAACGTGCTGTACATTATAGGGGAAAGACCAAACTTCACCTACATATCTCTATTCGGCGTTCCCTCTGGGGGAGCCGGCTGTGATTCTTCAAGTACCAACCGGTCATTTCCAAAACAGCAGCACCACTTACGAAGTGCGCTAAAAACGGGCATGTCTCAAAATAATGCAGAATATGCAATATCACAATAAAAATGGCACTTAAAACGTTGCGCCGCTCAAATCCATAGGACAGGAGAAATATCCCCACATTGCCCGTCTATATGGGTTGCAACTCATATATCACAATCATAGACACATACACAAATGACTAGTCAATTTCAAATCGAAACAAATTAGTCGGGGCAAGCGTATCCTAAAACTGCCTTGCCAATCAAGACTATCACAAGCTCGGGGCAAGTATCGCACAACGATTCTTACCAATCAAGAGCGTCCAGATTCCAACTGCCAAGTTCTGAATTCGCCCAAACGGCCACTACACGGCAAACCGACAGAAGAGGTCTCAGTCGAGGACCGGCGCCACCCAGAGGTTCAGATCGGAAGGGAAGGAAGAATACCTCGAGATGCCAGGACTAAAGGCGCCGCTGGCAGTGATCACGTCCCCGGCAAGGTTCTAATCCTTCGTCACGACCAATCCTTCGAGCATCCGAGTCGCCGATGAGCCCCACGTGACGGGCGCCAATTGATGAGTTTAGGCCTCAGCCAGGCCTGCAGATGCGAAAGGTTCGCTCTTCTGTACGCAAGTAGTCCTCAGACTATATAAGAATTTGGCACGGAAACTGGAAATACAAAGACTAAGTTTAATAAACCTTTAAAGGTGGTACTACAGCCCACACAACACCCTTCAGTATTGTACAAGGTAGCACAAAGAACACGAACACGCGGTCCCCTTTTATACACAAAGAAGGGGGTTCATAAGTGGGCAGTTACAGCAGAAGAACATGATTTGCGACCATATAAGGACATTTCTCGAACATAATCAATACATGGGTGGAGCGAATGGTTTCGTGAAGCCCCCTGAATGCACATTCCAATCCCCTCTAATCAAAAACAGATGTTGCACGTACTGAGCATGCGCTAGATTGGCTGGAACTATTTTTAGCTTGTTGCTGGGCAAACTCCAGGGGTGATGGTGAGTGAGGTAGGACTTGCCTCGTGGGGAGCACATGGCACGATGTAGCCTACAAGATGGAGGCCAGAAAACAAAATGGAGTCTGGCCGTAGAGTAGTGAAACAAAAGAAAACCACCTTGAAGACGCTATAATATGTCTTCAGCGGATGCTTAACATTTGTCGCTGTTTTATTTACAACAGCCGGCCCAAAGGGGGGGCTGCTACAATCCTATTGTGACAACTATACCCCTCAAGTAGCAAATGGGTTGTACACCAGGTTTCCTGGAACATTAAGACATCGTGGCAGTTTACCCAATCCTTCCAAGTTTTGATTTCCATTTTTGCCTTCAGCCCAGCAATGTTCCAACTTATAATTGACAAGTTCTCATCGGGCCGTGAACAGACATCCTGAGTAGGCACCTGGGCAGTTACTATTTGATTTTCCAATGGATTACATTGTAAATTGGAAGGTAGGGAAAAGTCAGGTGGTGTCAAAGATACCTTGGGCAATACTTTCTGTACAACAACCTCAGGGACCACTGCAGCTAGATCTTCCTGAGTAGTTAGCAGTCAGTCCAAGGTGCCCTGGTCACAAAGTGCCGAAAATCTATTATGTAAAGGAAACAAGGGGGGTGGTTGCAACATTCTATGTGGCGATCTGTAAAAGTAACTCAGCGGTAAGGGGATCACCACAGTGGTTGGACCGTGCCGGGTGAAATTCTTATTTAATGGGAATTTTACTGTTCCATGGTTCCTAAAGTTAATTGTAATACAATCCCCGTTGAGGTTTTTAAACAGAGGTCCGACCCAGGTCACCCGATGTGTGGAAAGAATTTCTTTAGATATATCGTAGCCGACCCCCTTATGTTTAGTTAACCAGTCAATGCATTTGTTGTGTAACTGGACTCAAGATTCTCCTTGACCTTCCCTAAGCGGTGGTATACCAGCCAGAACCAAGACATAGGGGCAAGCCTCAGGGGGAAGATGTAGGGCAGGACCTTGATGTTTTATTGGCCTGTTATCCTCAGATTGACCCCTGTGCTGGCCAGGATTGGAAGGTACCTTTGGCTTGGCTATTCCTCTGGGGGGGTTACTCTTCTGATTATTCTTTATGAAGCTGGGTAAGGTGGAAGGTGGTAATGGAATGGATGACGAAGTTGAGACAGAAAGGTTTTGCCTTGTAGTCGCATCCACTGGTGGTGATGTAGATGGAGACGGACTGCTAGCATTGAATACTTCTTTGGCCCCTTTAGCTGGAGCTGAATTACAGTTTTTGATAAAATCTCCGCTAGAGAGGGCGCTGGTAATACACTCTAAGTCTTTTAACAGGCGTTCATCTCTAATTTTATCTAAGCAAACCATACCCTTTCTCTTAGCTTCGTCATTTTTCACGAGGGTTTCCAGTCTATCAAGTCTCTTAAAAATTATATTAAACTGTTTGATCATTTGACCTTCTAGTTGTTTAAAAATTGTATCAGCGATGGTCTCTATGAGATTTCCCTTTGGTTTGGATTGAAGGCTGCTCTCATTTGGGAATTCTGTCTGTGTAGAGATGGAATTTATGTCATCATTTATAATAACAGTACCACAATGGTCTCCTGAGTCAGAGCAAACTATCAAGGGCCCTGTTGATTTTTTCTTCCCCCTAGTCCACATGCTCTGTGGAGTTGGCTGGTTGTTACTCCTAGGTGGCTGCTTCCTCTTATTTATTGTGGTCTTAGCTGGACCCCTTTTACGCTGGCTCCGATATTGTCGGTGGTGTCAGTATTCGTAGCTGTTGTTAATGATGTTAGTTGCAGGCCAGGATCAGAAACAACCCCAAGGGCTATATTAGGGGTATTTCCCTCATGTGATAAATCAGGCAGGCTGACCAGAGGAATAGATTTCACCACAATTACTTCAGGGAATAGGGGCGTGGTATGTTTCGGACTGACTGTTGTAGTAGATTGGCTGATATTGATTATGCCCGAAGAGAGCCTCCTCTCAGTCTCTGCAATCTCATTAAAAGCAGTGTCGATCAAACTCTCAAAAGAGAGTTGAAAAGATGCAGGAACTACAGTAGCCTGTGTGTCTATATTGGTGGTGTTACTGGTAGCGTTGCGTTTTCCCATTATAAAGACAAACGGGCTCACCTTCAGATAGGGATTAGATATGTGGCCCGCCCGACCACTGTTGACCTCTGAGGGCCTCAGAGGGCCCGCCCTGTGCCCGGGCTTAGCCCGGCGCTGGTCCGCACGCGGTCCCGCGACGCGGGAACTGTGTGGAGTTTAAGTGCCTCCTGGCGCTGTGTTTGCGGGCGGTGACCGCTTCCAGTTTCCTGCCGCTGTGCAGGCTGGGTGTTGTAGTTTGCCTTTGCCTGTCTCCCCTCCACTCGGCGGCCGCTGTAGGCTGGAGGTGCGGCGGCGGGAGCGAGAGCGGCTGCAGGCTGGGCAGGTGCTGGCGAGAAGTGCGGGACCCAACAGGCAAGTCCGGCAAGTCCACAGATTGCCCCCACTCCACTGAAACTGTGTGGAGTTTAAGTGCCTCCTGGTGCTGTGTTTGCGGGCGGTGACCGCTTCTTGTTTCCTACCGCTGTGCAGGCTGGGTGTTGTAGTTTGCCTTTGCCTGTCTCCCCTCCACTCGGCGGCCGCTGTAGGCTGGAGGTGCAGCGGCGGGAGGGAGAGCGGCTGCAGGCTGGGCAGGTGCTGGCGAGAAGTGCGGGACCCAACAGGCAAGTCCGGCATGTCCACAGATTGCCCCCACTCCACCGAAACTGTGTGGAGTTTAAGTGCCTCCTGGTGCTGTGTTTGTGGGCGGTGACCGCTTCCTGTTTCCTTCCGCAGTGCAGGCTGGGTGTTGTAGTTTGCCTTTGCCTGTCTCCCCTCCACTCGGCGGCCGCTGTAGACTGGAGGTGTGGCGGCGGGAGGGAGAGCGGCTGCAGGCTGGGCAGGTGCTGGCGAGAAGTGCGGGACCCAACAGGCAAGTCCGGCGAGTCCACAGATTGCTTTATTTTTAACATGCAATGTTTATTACAACATTAAGAATTTGATCATAATGACCAAATAGATTAAGATGAAAAAAATCAATCCGATAATTCCTACAAAGTGTAAAGAAATGTACTGAGGCATGAATAGGAAATGCTACAAACAACCTAAGGTTAAATTATCTGCTTTACACAACTAAGTAATACAAAGCAAGCATTCCAGCATACTGTTAGAAGCTCTCTGCCTTTTCCGAGGGAAGAGGTCTTATCATAACAGTGAATTGGGCTAAAACAATGTGAACAGCTTTTGTAGAAGTATTGTAAATTCATGCAGCCAGAGGAAGCTAACAAAAAAAAAGTTCTACACAAACGCGAATGAACACAGTAATTCAGCCCGGGGAACTGATAAGATTCCTTTTTAAGCTATATTAAATACAAGACATTTCACGCTGTGCAGGCATAATATAAATAGGTAGGAAAGTAATATGGTAATTATCTGCCACTATGTAAACTATAAAACACACTAGCACAATCATTGGTTGATGTAATAGGTGATGCCATCAGTGATGTCATCAATGATGTCACTTGAGATGTCATCAGTAATGTCCGTTCAGTTCAGTTTATACGTCTTTATTTTGATTATGTGATAGAATATGTTATGAGTGAGCTAATATTTGAGATTACAAGCAGTTATCTTTGCTAACTATGACTGGTGAAGTTCTATGTTTTTGTAGTTCAAGCCATTAGTGTTGTCACTGACATATTCACCTAACTATAACATTACTTTAACCTTCTGTTCTTTTGAGAATTTCTGAGTTTTTTTAAACAAAAACAGAACTTTTTTATCACACCAAACTTTATTGTTACTTTAACCATTGTTTTTTCAGTGAATTTCTTAAAATAAAGTAATATGTTATCATTTGTAAAGCAAATCCCCCCACGTATCGTCTGTGGCCAGGCGGAGGGTTTCTCTGGTGATGGAAAAGAGATAGCTGAGGATAAGGCAAGGAAAGAGATTGGAGGGCAAGAGAAGATATGTAATGGACTGATTGGAGAAGGAACTGGAGGTAGCCTGAGAAGATTAGGAAACATTGGAGATTGAAGGAAAAAGAGTAAGAAATATGATTTCCTACATACACTTGTTAAGACATTAAAAGTTAAAGGTGGGAAGGGATCTGGTCTGTGCAGCCTTAAAGGGAGAATAATTTGCAAGGGTGGCTCGTCTTCAAGAGAGGAGGAGCCTTGCCCGCCTGCTGCGAGTGCACAAGGCAAACACAAATAAATAGAATGGTGATTCAATCACATTTTATTTATTTTGTACCTCACCGGCTTGCGCTGTGTACAGCGTGAGGGTGGGGCTGAATCCTGCAAAGGCAAGATGATAGCACTTGTCTACAGTGCGCATGTCAGAGTGGCCAGCGGTCTTGCAATGGCCCGCCCGATATGCGCAGTGTAGACCCAGCAATCCAAAGGTTGTGAAACAGTCTGGGGGTTCCTGGCACAGGCCCCCAGCCTCAAAAAGAGTACTGGATGATCCTGCTCCCACCAATCCTGGAACTACTTTCACAGCATGCAGGCAGCTCCAGGATGTGTTGGATTTGTGTTCCGTAAGCTGGAAGGAAGACCTTCTTTTACCTGCTTGTGGAAAGCAGAAGTGCTGCACCGTTCGAGTTCCAGCTCGGCATTAGCGGAGAGTCGAGCACCTTCAGAACTCACCATTTTGTATTGAAGCTAGCCGCCACTGGTACTGTTTAGGGTAGAAGGGGTAGGTTTGTTAGTGCATTTAGTTAGGTGTTTAGCATGTGTGACCAAAGGGTTATTAACCTTTTTTGAGCTTCACTTGCCTTCAAGAAAGGAGCCTTTGCGACAGTAGCGGGTCACAAGAGAAATCCTTCCCCGACTAAACTCTCCAACTTCACCCATTCCAAGTTTTTTTGTAACCTGCCATATCAACTTTTTGTTGCAGACTTCTATGGCAGAGAGAACTCCCCATTCCCATTTATTTCTTGTAGGAACTTGTGCCCTGATAACAATCTTTGTCACAAAAGAATAGAATTTACAATTCACACACCTCTAACTGACAGAAATGCTGCTGCTATGGTGCAGCGTGGTGATGCCAGCCAACTTTGCACAGTTCATCACAGGCAGATCCAAAGACCACCAAAAAGGTTGCCTTGTGGCAGTTGAAAGAAATTTGGCTCACTGTCCAAGATAATCAAATCATCCATTACTTAACATAGAAATCCATTTCAGGCTTGATCTCTCCTATGTGTGAATAACTTATCCAAGTGTTATAGATAGATTTGTGAACCAGTTGTGAAGGCATTGAATCATCTGAGGACTGGGAAGTTGATGCAACAGCTGTTTTAACATTGAAATACAGAAATAATCATGATTCAGAGCGGTCCTCAGGCCTGAGTGTCCCGGTGTGACTGCACCTGATGCACCAATGGAAGCTACACCCCTGCCTTGCAAGGGACCATGGGAATATCAAAGTGAGGTGTGTTTGTCGAAAGTCTCGTTAATGTATCTGGGTATATATTGTACCTTTGGTTTTTAAGTAAAACGTTTTGTTCACAAAGGATCAATGAGGTATCTCCTACTAGAAGGTGATTTTTTTGTTTCTGTTGTTTTCTGCAGATGTGGATCAGGGGTTCCAGGCTGCACACTCCTGACCGACTCTACATGAAGAAGGCATTATCGCAGGACACATGGAAGGCAGGTCTTGCCTCTTGGGTGAAGAACGCTGCCTCTGTATTTAAATGAAAAAAGATGAATAGACACTGCCTGCTATCTCTGGATGAAATGTTTAAAGACTTCCTCTCAGTCCTTACTTTGTAAATAAAGATGTACAGAGCACTGAACTTTCTGTATAACTCTTGAATACGGATTTCTTGCCTCTCTGGTTACCCATTTGTTTACGTTTGTGTTTGTTGGTGCCAGCAAGCTTTACAGTCAATCAATCAATAGTTCTTTATTCAGTATTTAAAAAATACCATAAAAGTACATGTTAAACAATTAAAATCAGTAAAATTCAGTTCATATGCCAACAGTTAAAAACAATTGACCAAAAAATTCATTCAACACCGCCCTCTTGAGTTCCTTAACCTTACAGAGACCTTAATAACATTCATAATACAAAACAGAGTATATGGATCATTAGCCCTTTGCAAGAACAGTAAGGCGACCTTGGCGTGTTTTAACTTTGCCTGTTTTAAGATTCCTACAAAAAAACTACGCATAGGTGAAGTATAAAATGGACATAAAGTACAAAATGAAGGGTATCCTGCGGAGACCTATTGTTGAAGCCGCAGGTACCCTTCTGCTCCACCGTTAAAGTAAAACCTGGTGGGTCAGCCAGTAAATAATGTAAAAGGTTGAGCCTAAAACGGGTGAATAAAAATCTGTCCTGCGCATTATACATGAGGGCGAGATAAGGTTCCATTCCTTCCTCTGTTTTCAGCATTCTATAGGTACCAACTGTGATTTTACATTCTTCTACAGCCGCCCTACGTGAAGCTGCCAATTCCAAGATTTTTTTTTAACTCTCAGTTTATCTTGGGTAATAATTTCCGTGGGATTGGTAAAAAGATCCTTACAACCAATTCCCTCAAGTGTGGACTTCAGATATTTTAGCCAGAGAATGCTCATTCCTTTGTCTCTTTTTAAGCAGTCTCTAATAATTTGTCGACTTAGGTCTGCCTCGGTGTTAGTCCAGATCTTCAGCCAGGCTATAAGAGGTCTAACCTTTATTAGGCCCTCAATGTATGCCCTTCCTAGTTCTTCGTGAGTGATATAGGCGGGCATGCTTTGTGGGGTTTTGAGTACCTTTCTAAGGTATATATTCTCCTCTGCCTGTAGCTGCTGGGTACCTACAAAGCCCCAAGCTTCTGACCCATATGCCACTTTAGAGCAACAAATTGAGCTATATAGGTTCATAACTTGTTCAGGCGACCACCTTCCCAACCTACGTCCATAGTTCATTATCGCCCCGGTAGAGGGCACCAGTTTTTAGCACCGCTCTTCCACTAGAGATTTGAAATTTAAAAACCCATCAAATAACAAGCCTAGATAGGGAAAAGACTATACCTGCCCTAGCTTGTGGGTGCCTATCTTGTAAGAAAACTTCTTACAAGCTTTAGTTCCTGTCAGCATAACATAGGACTTAGCCAGGTTTGCAGACAGATCTAAGGTGTCCATGAAACTGACAAACCCGTCTATCAAACAATGGAGTCCCTTAGGGGTGCGGGCTAGAAACACTGCGTCATCCACGTACAACAACACCGGGACAGGGCGGGAACCTACTTGGGGGGAATCTACTTTTAGTTTGCCTAGTTCCTGGCCTAAATTGTTGATGTATAAGGAAAACAAAAAAGGAGCTAAAATACATCCCTGCCTAACCCCGCTGTTACATGGGAAAGGAGCCGTGGTACCCCCTTCCAGGTTAAAACGCACTTTGGCAGAGGTGTTCCAAAGCAGTGCTCTCAGTATGTTAACCAAGTTCAGTTCAACCCCTAATCTGGTCATCAGGGCCCACAGCTTCTCTCTATTAACATGATCGAAAGCAGCAGTAAGGTCCATAAACCCTAGGTATACAGCCTCATTACTGGCTAAGTATATTTTGCCACCAAGAGATAGAGGTTCAGGCACTGGTCCGTTGTTGATCGCCCTGCCCTGAACCCATATTGGGTATCGGTAATATTTGGTGTGCATCATCCCAATCCGTGAGGCGGTTAAGGACCACTAGACCCAACACTCTGGCTGTTACAGCGATCAAAGATATAGGGCTGAAACACTGAGGATTGTCCCTATTCCCTTTCTTAAAGATAGGGACTATTGTTGCTGATGACCAAGAACGCGGAAGGCCAGATACGACCGCCGCGTTTAAACCCTCGTAAGAATGGGGGCCCACAACTACACCTTACTTAAATAAAGGTCAGGGGGGATACCGTCTGGGCCTGGTGTTTTATTTTTTGATAGGCCCTGAATGGCCCCCACAACTTCCTCCAGTGTGAACTCAATCATGGCAACCCACTGACGGCCCATTCCCTCATCCTCATTATTTTCAGCAATGTGGTTGTATAGATTTGTGTAGTGGGCATACCATTGTTCTGGCAAAATAGTGGTACCAATTTCTGGGGCGTTAGTGTCCTGGAAACAAGGATTGTTAATAATTTTCCAGAACTCTATCATGTCCCTTCTGTCTGTGCAACCCTTAAATCCTCCCAAGTTTGTAATTGGAGGGAGTATTTCCTTCATTTAAGTGCCTTTGTATGTGTTCCCCCTATTACCAAATCGGTATTTACTGATTCGGTAATTCACATTCATTCCTATGGGCCTCTAGGCCCACAGGAATGAATGTGAATTACGAATCGGTATATACCAATTCGGTAATTACAGAATCTTACCGATTCGGTTATACTTACCGAATAAATACCTACATCCCATTTACCGATTCTAAAACACCGAATCGGTAAATCTTCATTACCTACATCTGGCCCTAAGTGTGTACAACAAATGCTTAACACTGTCCTCTGATACTGCCTTACTGCTAAACCACACTACCCCAAATAGATAGTGAGGTGCTAACTAATTTTACCTCTGCCTACCTTTGGCACACTATACCTCACTTTGGTATACTATATACAGAGCCAGCTTCCTACAAGTAATACCTTATTCAAGTCGCAGATTATGATTGAGTCCATGAGGGTTCAGTATGTACTCACGCAGGGGTGGTGGCTACAGTTTCTTTATCGTAACAACGCTATTAGTGGCCAGGTCTTTACAAACAGGCTAAAAATGTTGTCCTTAAATGTGACATTTTTCAACAAATACAAATTTCCACCACAATTCATCCACCACAGACACCTCTATTGATCTCAAACAAGCCCCTGACTTGTGTTTATCTGGACCAATGAAGACCCTTACACTCTGATGGGTCTTAATGCATCATATTAGCAGTGGATTCCTAGGTGTATGGTGCAAGTGATCGGCTGATGCTTAAACTGTTATAAAGACTTGTACGTCTTTATTTTCACATATGCAGTAGCTGCTTTGTATTCAGACCTGGGTCCAGGTTTTTCCTATAAGCTTTACAGAGACATCATGGGAACATTGAGTGGTGTGACTGTGCATTACTCCTCAGCATACTATCCTGAGGGAAACATGGTCATGTAGAAGAAAAAACATGACGAGAAGCATACTTTATCAGCTAGAGTATTAGCTTAAGGGTGGAGTTGTGTTCACCAGCT
Source organism: Lissotriton vulgaris (assembly GCF_964263255.1). Taxonomy (NCBI): domain Eukaryota; kingdom Metazoa; phylum Chordata; class Amphibia; order Caudata; family Salamandridae; genus Lissotriton; species Lissotriton vulgaris. The sequence goes on from NW_028251710.1 coordinate 171,497, forward strand.
GTATGAGGTATTGAGAACCTTAAACAATCTGCCTAGAAGATCCTTGGGTGATTGCGCTCCATATGAGATACTGTTTGGCACTAAAATATGGGTTCCACACTTTGCAGTCCCAGTACAGAGGCAGCACACCATAGCTTGATGTTATTGAACATTTTAAAGGAACTGAACAACTTCAGGGGTGCTCAGAGCAACGTCCAACAGAAACATTCCTTCACTGGTGAAGTAAAAGAAGCACCTGCCACTCCTGGTTGGATTCCAAAGATTGGACAAGAAGGAGTTCGAGCCATCTTACAAGGCGCCTTTGCCTGTCCTGGCTATTGAAGGTACCAGGACTGTACCTTTACCACCTTTTGCCCGTAGCAAACCCAAGAGGTTTTTGTCAGTTGATCTCATCAAACCACGTCATGTGACCTGTTCTACATAGTCACCCTCAAGGGTTTCTAGGTAGTTAGCTGCCTCCACTCACTACCTTACATGAAATCCCTTTACAAGCTTTAACCAACAATAAAGTTTTTTCCCCTCAGCTGGAGACAGCTAACACTTCAGTGTAACTACTTCTAGTTACATCTGCGAGTACTATACAGTTGTCATATATGACCACACAGAATTCAAATCAACAAGCAGACTATGATGGTGTTTTCAATATCCCAACATTAGAGTAATCTACCAGTTCAACACCGCATCACAAGCCTCCCATATTTGCCCAAACGGCCTCTGACTACAAATGCCCAGGCCACTGAGCACTTAACTTCAGAACGGGGAATGGGCTCCGACGATGCTAGACAGCACAGCAGAAGTAAAAATAGCTCACCAGAAGCTGATGGATTTTATGGTGACAGCAGCGTTGAGTGAATATATCATGGTGGAAACACATGAGACTAGGGTAAGTGTCCTGCATCCGTTATATGAAATAACATTCCAAATGGAGGGGGACATTTCCAGGAAAGTGAAGGGTCCCTTCTGGGTGACCCTAACTTTTGTATACAATATTATTTTGGCTGAAAAATATTGGCAACCAGAGTTCGTAATTGACTGCGAAAATAGGGAACCAGTAATATTACCAGCCCTCTCTGACCTCGTTTCAGAATCACTTAAACACACATATGCCAGGAGTGGGCGGTAGCACTAGCTCCTGCATTATACTGCAAACATGTAGGGTGGGATTCTGAGTCACCTCACCATGAAATCCCAGTAAAGCCTACTCCTACACCACAGAGGCAGTACCCAATAAAACATGACGCAAAAAAGCAAGTTAGGGAGATCTTAGATCAACTTTAATATCAAGGTATTATTGAGAATTGCACCTCTTCCTTGAATAATCCTTTATTTACCGTAATGAACCCCCGAAAATTCACACCATCGAGTTTTAGACTACAGACATTTGAACACATGCACGAAAGCATTTGCAGCACAAAATACACACAGTGCGGCATAGTTAGACTTGGCCCTTTTTGCAGGGTCATCCTAGAATGTTTTGCCTTCTGCCTGCTATTTTGTCTGACCTGATGTTGGTGGTATAGGACTCTGGGCACTTTATCACTGCTGTTCAGTGTTAAAAGTGCATGTGCTCTCTATGGTAAACTTGTTAAGATTGGTCCGCACCTGTTTGGCGTATTTACCTATCAGTCCCTTGTTAAGTGGTATGTCATGTACCCAGGGCCAGTAAATTAAATGCTACTGGTGGGCTTGCAGGCCTGCTTGCGCCACCCACTAAAGTAGCCTTTGAAACCTGTCTCAGGCCTCTGCCTTTGCAGAGCCTGCACACGCAGTTTACTGCCACTGTAACTTGCCACATAAAGTGGTTGCGAACGTCTGAGACCTCTTTTACTACATATAAGTCACTCCTAAGGTAGGCCCTAGCTAGCACTATCGGCACGGTGCGGTGTAGGTAAAAAGTAGGACATGTGCTTGAACTGTGTGACATTTCCTGGTAGTGACAAACACTCTATTTTGTTTCTCACTGCTGCGAGGCTGCCCTCTCATAGGAATGCATTTGGGATTCCCTGATATATGTTTATGTGGTAATTCCTGATATGAGAGGGTTGGCGTGATCAAGTTTGGTATGTTTGGAATAGTGGCAATAAATGCTGAATTATGGCGTTCACAAATTTATTATCAGTATTTTAAAAATGTCACTTTTAGAAGTGGGCATTTCTGTGTGCTGTGTGTCTTTGCCCCTGCCTGTTGTGTCTTGCATGTCTGGCTCTGCATGACAGGGGCTGGGGAGGTGCAGTGGCTCAAGAGGGGCTGGGTGAGTCAGCGCTATGCTGAATAGGCCTGTTCTGCATTTGGAGTAGTGGGAGGAGTAACACCTGACCCTGAATATGACTGTGCCTGCCTTCCACAATGCTGGCTCTGCCCGCCTGTGGGGTGTTTGGGGCCAGAGGCTACACTAACAATGGGGACTGTTGTACACTGTTAAGTGCCCCCCAGAACTGGTTTGGACTGGGTCCAAGGCGCTGAGACAGGGCAGAACAAAGACATTATGGGATATAAATATTGGTCCTGTGAACCCTTGTGTTGTACTTACTTAACCAGGATGAAGAATGCTGGGTGCCAGGAGGAACTGCCTTATATCGGACTTCCCTCTGTTGTAGAGCCCTGTGAGCTGGCCTGTTTGGTCCCAGCTCTGCCCCTTGTGACTTAGGGCTCATCGAGTGGGGAACGCTTGATCCGTTTTAACCAGGGCGTGGGGGATCCTGCCCTGCAATATACAGCAGACTTAGCGCTAAGAGAGTGCGAGATTCATTGGAGGTGCCTCCCCTTTTCTATGTGCGAATTCTATCTTTGTTTGCCTGATCCTATGGGCATTGCTCCTCTTGAAACTGCAAAAGGGAGTGGTAAGCTTGCCGGGGAAGTCTTAGCCCCCAACCCGGGGTGTGCAGTTCTCCTTGTAGGCATTGCAGCCGCTCGTAAGAGAAGCCAACTTGAGAAGAGGCCCTCAAGGGAGTAGTTGTGCAGAGCGCTCTCCATGGCTGAGGCTGGAATACAGGCAAATGAGCCTGACTGTGGGCAGAGTCCAAGACTGAAGTCAGGTGGCAGTGGCCTGGTTGTGGGCGGGGCTCCCATTCTCAGATGAAGCCACCAGAGACTGTGCTCCGGGTCTTGCTCCAGTCTTGCGTGGAGCAGTTACAGCTTGTTCCAGTGGGGTGAGTAGATTTGCCGGCGGCCAGGTAGTGCCGAACCGACAAACCAGAGGAGGGTCTGCTCGCCAGCAAGACACCAGGGAGCCCCCGGTAAAGAGCCCTATTGCCTGTGTTGTACCTGAGGCTCTCGGGCTCCACTCCACTACTTCTCACCTCCCCTGTCTTGTAGAGGGAGAGGTGGGCTACCCACAGCAGACAGTCTCTCAGGTCTGTTGTACCTGGGAGTGCCTCCTACAAAGGGGGGGTCACCTGACTTTGGACCTGTCTCTTCGGGTCGAGGTCCTGTTGTGGACCTGTAGGGGGCATTGTTTGTACTGCATCTGCAGCTAGGGGGCTAGTTGGAAGCCTCATGTCCACAGAAGGGACTAGCCATTGGGAGAGCCCTGACTTTTGGAAAGGGGCATTGCGGGGAAGCCCAGGACGGCCCCCGAGGATAAAGCCAGAAGGTCTGATGTTCGTCCCTATGTTTTGTTTAGGCATAAGGCAAATAGGTGATGTATGCACCTTATCAGTGATTACAGGGCACTAATGATGGGGTTTACGCCTAATGCTTCTACTAGGGTGCACTGATTATTAGGATGTATGCCTAATGTGTTTCTGCTAAGTGCACTATTGCCAGTAGTTACTGGTTGTCTTCACTAACTGAATAATTATGGTTATGACAGTGGCCCGATTGGCCCTGTAGTGTATATAATCCCTGTAAAGTCATACCAAGTGCCAGACATGATTATGTTCTAATGTGTTTCATGAGTAATACAAATGCAATTTTTACACAACCTTGTGTAGTATTTTGTTTGTGGTGTGCCTAATGTGGTCCTACTGTGTGAGGCGATAAATGTAACTTTTAGAAAATCAGAAATTGTCCACCTCAATCTCCTATTATTTAGATATGAGCTCTCAAGTGAAGGGTTAAACTCAGCAGCTAATTTTGTAGAAAATTGTGCACTGCTCCAACGTCCCAAAATGTACAATCCATTTTCGGATTCCTAAATTTTGCCAGAACATACATTTTGGATTATACAGAAAAAGTAAAACCTTTCTACGACTTAATCACATTCTTCAGTCCAACATTGGACACAGGAACACACAGAAATTCTATGTTCCTTGAAAGCTGACATGATAGATTTCAAACACACACACGTGCAAATACTACAAATTTGGTGATCCGTATAATAGGGGGTAAATAAGGAAACACACATCTAACCTTCAATGAAGGCGAAACCGTACCAATTGCATACAAATCACATTTGTACACAAATCCTGAAATGCGTTTTGCATCATCAGAAAAATACTGGCAGCAGTACATATTGCCGTAGTGAGAAAAGGAGCACTAGCTCAAGGGAAATGGATAATTGTCGTGACTTTTGAACCAACCTTAGAGGCTGTTCCAAAAACAAGAGTTCAAAATGCAAAAGCACTTCATTCACAATGGATAACATGGGCTAATTCTCTCACTGCAACAGATATAGACTACAAATTTGATTCTACATTAAAAAACAAGCATTCTTGCAGTACAAACAAGAATATCCTCTCCTGAATGAAATAATGCCTCTAGATCAGTATGAATACATAATATACACTGACAGATCTACTCATCCGCAGTAGGAAGTGAAGAGCAATACAGTGTTGCGTGTGCAATTGTAAAGAGACGTATGGGGGACAGTAAGTTCCGAACCTATTAAAACTTAGACACAGTCTCTAGGAAATTGCACAGCACAGCTTGCAGAACTAAAATCCCTGGTATTGGCACTAAATAATATGGATCTGGAATTCCTCATACTAATTTTGTGCAATTCATTTTACTGTGTCCAGTCATACCATGAATATCTTTACTTTTGGGGCCAGAATGGGTTTAGAGAGTCCAACAGGTGGACTATAAAGTACAAGTTGTTTTAGGAACACGTGGCAGAGCTGAAAAAAGGCCTGCCACAGGTTCATGTGATTCATACACGGAGTCATCAGCATGTTGGCGTGCACGTTGAAGGGAATTCACTGGCTGATGAAGCTGCCAAGGCGACAGTGAGAACTGGTGCCATTGGTGCAATCAATCATCCTAGTACAATGAAAGATGGACATACAATGGTATCTGTCAACACTAGCGCAAAACCTGCTCAGCCTACCAAAAGGTTATCCATTCAAGTATTCCTACAAGTTAGATTCGCAAAACATACCATATGCTCAAATTCCAGGAGTGGAGGATAGTTTCATACCATACATGGATCACGGATTGGGTTTACCTCTAGCTCCACACAGGAGTCTGGGTTCAGCTCACCCATGTATTACTGCAACAGTTTCACTTCTGAAACAACGTTATTGGTGGTCAAGTCTTATGTAGCAGACCAAGTGCTTCGTCCTTATGTGCAATATCTGTCAACAGATGAAGGGTTCCACCGTAGCACGTTCCCCACAGATACCACGACCAACATCAGACAGACCTCTCGCATGTGTCTATTTGGACAACTGCAGCAACTTACAATCTGACAGGGCTTACAGGTACATCCTGGTGGCAGTGGATTCATGCTCTGGATTCCTGTGGGTTTGTCTCCAGCGCTCTGCTTACGCTCGAACTGTTATAAAGGATTTGTGAGTCTTTATATGGACATATACAATTGGCAAATCACATTCTGATTGCAGCACTGCATTTAGCTTGGTCTTGTGGTACTCTCCATATCATCCCAAGGAACATTCGATTGTGGAGAGGAAAAACAGCGGGGTTATTAGGCTCGAGTGGCAGTTGGTTAAATCACCTATATGGGCTCCAGAGGGCACTTAACAACATGGCAAGAATTTCCCTATGATGCCGTACTCCATATGAGGTCCTGTTTGGGACTAGATTGTAGGTACCCAACCTCGATTGTGGCAGCACAGTGGAGGATAAAAAATCATTTGACATCAATGATCATTTGGGTGTTTTACAAAGCAATGCCTAAATAAAATGCACTACCACTGGGGAAGTGAAACCTGTTTTGCCAAGACCAGCCTGGGTCCTGAAGATTGGGGACCTCTGACCTGGTCAGAGAAAGGATTGTGGTCAAGAAATAATTTAGGCCATCTTACAGAGCGCACGTACCTGTCCTGGCTTGCAAAGGCTTCCATCGTCTTCTACTAGAGGAGCCGCTGGGCCCTCTGACGGATGTAGAAAAGGGGTATGACCTCTTCTGTTCTTGGATCACTAGGGCCTTGGTCTCTCTGATACCTATTGTATCAACTAAAATCAACCCCAGAGAGTCGAGTCCCTGGTACGATGGCACACTTCGGGCCCTAAAGGGTGCCTGCAGACGAGCTGAGAGGGCTTGGAGGAAAACCTATGGGGCTGATCTAAAAGCTGCATATGCCAGGTCCGTCAAGCTCTACCATCGAGCCATCTGCCGAGCTCGTGTGGCTTTTTACGCCACTGAATTCCGGAACAGTTCTAATCCGTCGATAGCCATCTTTAAGGCCGTAAAAGATCTTAAGACGAAGCGGACTACCTCTATGACCGTAAGCTCTCTTTACCACTGTGAATCCCTTGCATCCTACTTCTTGGGGAAGGTCCAAGCTATTTATAGGACATTCCCTAGCATAGGGTCCAGTGGGGAAAGTATTAATGGGGCCCACCATCAGACTACACTGCTTGTCTTCCCCCCCCTTACCTTGGACGGCTTTGACAAACTTGCGTTGCAAGTCAAATCTGGATCTCCATCCGATCCAGTAAGGCCTGCTCTCTTCCGAGATCAGGCTTTTATGGGGCGTCCAGCTGTATGTTCCCTCGTCAACCTTTCCTTGGAAACGGGAGTTGTTCCATCTAAGTGGAAACAAGCCGTGGTGTCCCCAATTATCAAAAAGCCCACCCTGGACCCATCCAAGCCTGAAAGCTATCGTCCCATCTCGTTGCTACCCTGGCCAGCCAAGATCACTGAGGCCCATGTCAATCTGGCCCTGTCTGAACATCTGGTACGGACCAATGCCCTCGACCCCACACAAAACGGATTCCGTGCTGGTCACAGTACGGAAACCGCGTTACTTGTGATGGTGGAACATCTCCGGGCAAGGTTGGGTGCTGGTCAAACGGCGGCGCTCATTTTGTTAGACCTTAGCGCCGCCTTTGATACGGTAGACCACAGCATCCTCCTGCATCGGCTAGAGGAGATTGGCATTGGCGGTCAGGCGCTGCAATGGTTCCGCTCCTTCTTAGATGACCGCTCCTTCTGTGTTGCCATCCCTCCCTTCAAGTCCAATTACCAACCGCTGGCCATGGGGGTTCCGCAAGGGTCCTCGCTGAGCCCCACGTTGTTCAACCTTTACGTGAGACCGCTGGCTGATGTCGCTAGGCAGTGGGGCCTAACTTTGGTCTCATATGCCGACGACACACAGCTGGCGGTTACTCTCAGCGGGGATGCGGAGATTGAGGCCCCCAGGTTTCAGTCTGGACTGAAGGCTCTGGCTAGCTGGCTGACAGGCAATTGCCTTCAGCTAAATGCCACAAAAACAGAGGTGATGGTCGTCGGTAAGGGAGTGGAGTTGTGGGGTGACCACTGGTGGCCCTCAGAGTTGGGACCTACTCCGATCCCGGTATCGAGGTGAAAAACCTGGGGGTATGGCTGGATGCGGGCCTCTCCTTTGTAGGGCATACAAAAAAAACTGCGGCCTGCTGCTTTGGACTCCTGAGGGGCTTGAGACCTGTTCTCAAGTTCTTTGATGCCCCAACCAGGCAGCTGGTGATCCAGGCCACTATCATCTCTCGCCTGGACTATGCCAGCTCTCTCCTGGCTGGGGCTAACCAGGCCGAGCTAACCCGCTTGCAACGGGTTCAGAATGCTGCGGCAAGGGTGATTGTTGGCCTGCCCAGATTCTGCTCAGTGACAGGTGTCCTTCCCTCCCTACATTGGCTTCCGGTTAGGAAGCGCATCCTCTTCAAGGTTTTGTGCCTTGCCTTTAAGATCTTGAGAGGTATTGGCCCGGAAATCCTGTCGAGTTGTCTTTCCTTTTATGTTCCCACCCGTAGCCTCCGTTCCCAGGGTCTGGCCCTTGCGGTGGTCCCCAGATTCAGGCTCAGTCGCATGGGAGGCCGCTCGTTTAGGGTAATGGCCGCGTCAGCATGGAACTCCCTGCCTGTTGAAATCCGTCTGATGGAGGACCTTTTGACCTTTCGGAGGGCTATAAAAACCTTCTTGTTTTAGCTGTTTTGTTTTTACTCTCCTGTTGTGTTACGTTCTACCTTGTCTCTGCGCCAGGACGCTCCTTGGCTGGAGTATCTGTGTGCACAATAAATAACCGTTACATAACATAACATAACATAACAAAGGAACAGGAAAAGTACTTCTTTCGCCCCTTGCTGGCAAAAAAGATAAAAGATTTGTCTCCATTGATCTGATCAAACCACACTATGTGGCCAATAGTGTGGGCTCCTGGGTAGCTGCCCATCTCCTCTTGCTACAACTCTGGAAGTTCAGACAAAAAGAGTAATAACATGTCAAGATTCAACTATATGATGTAATGAAGTTACTAATAATGCAATGGCACTAATTCCGGTTGAAAATAAACGTTAAAAAAAAACAAATGAACCGCAGATCTCAATTCGGCCTTACATCAATATCTTTGTGAATTAATATCAAAACGAGTCAACTGCCAGTTCTACACAACCTGCTGAGCTACCAAAGATCAATCAAACAGTGTCTGGCTACTTCACTGATTTTGATACATTTTTATCTGGATCCGAGTGAACCTGAGTCACTGCCATCTTCTGTTTCCCATGAAGGAAAAACATATGATCTCCACCTTTTGCTGAAAAAGACTTATTTAATTTCTCCATGGCTAGTAGTGACTGTCTTTTTCCTGCTCCTGAATGGACACTATCTCCCAGAACGCTTCGCAGTACCACATTTGCACTTGGTCCTGAAACCACATACATCATCACATTGTGAACAAAGAGACCTGTCCTTTGTGAATATTCCAGCAGTTCCCGTAGGAATAGTTTGGGATAGGGTTTCATATGATGTCAGTCAGTCAGTAAAATATTTATTCAATCTCTGTGGAAGACATTGTAAAAGCACAATTTTATCCAAGCACAATACAGGCAATATTGGGAATCAAATAAAAGCATTTAAAATCTTCCTAAAACATTGATTAATTATTAGTTCAGGTATGCCTCGTTCATAGTAGAGGAAAGAAAGATGACCCCACTAGTTGCAGGGAACAGGGTACTCACGAAAATTTAAGCCTAAGGGGAAATCCCTGGAAACAAACTGTATCAGTCCTCACACCACTCTCTCATTCTTTCTCCCCAGACTCTGTTTAGTCACCTTCAATTCCCAATATATTCAGACTAAAATGTAGCGCTTACAATGTTTTTATTTATCAATACAAAACATTCTTTATCATAGCATTTAAAATTTCGGAGATATTCCAGAAAGAGTACACATAAAAAGATTATTAGTTAAAAAAGTTTTTTCATGACAAAGCATTTCATTTAATTTCATATCCGCAGAAAAAACCTCCTGCTACATATGCACGTTAAAAAGAAGACATAAATGAAAACATCACATCAAATTATGAACCACTATAGTTACCCCCTCTCACTAACTCAATTAGATACTATTGTGTATCCTTAATTTGATCCAACAATATATATTTTATATGGGAAACTCAATACAGGAATTTCCCATATATCTACAGCTTCCCAGGCTTTTTTTGGATTCCTTTTTGGCATAGGCATTGACGCATTTCGGTGGTTTAAACCATTAGACGTGGTTCCACCTTCTTCAAGACACTGCTTCACAAGAGTTCACTTTCCTTCAATTCAAGTGATAAATTCTGTAAATACAAAAAATGGTTCAATTAAAATTAAAATTAAAAAGAACATTAAGCTAAATAAAAATGTTTACTGTCAAAACTCAAAACATTGTTTCTTTGCATTAGTGCAGATCGTTAACAAGGTATTGTCTGTGTCACAGGACTTCGCACCCTATCAATGAAGCATCCATTAAACTTGGATGCTATACTATCCTTAATTAGTCTATCCCTTAGCTGTTTCTTGTGGCATTTATCAATGAAAATCTTTTTTTCCAAATTGTTTCATTTTGAAGAGAACATACATATCTAGGGGGCACAAATTAACAATCGATTGGTGACAGTTTCCTTCTCCACATTCCATGTGCAATATCATGGTCTGTGCAAAATCAGAACTCGTTTCTACGCGTTACATTTTAGTCTAAAAACACAGCGGATACTTATATCTACTCGCATTCATATCCCACACATGCCTAGTACATCAATTCATATATTCCTATGTTCTGACCTTAAAGCATCGAATGATGTCTAATAAGGTAGAAACATCCACGTGGCTCTTGTGGTAGGAATGATATTCCCATATGAAGTTTTACTTATCTTGTGAAATGGAAACAAATAATTTGTACAATTTTCATTTCTTATAAGATTTGCTTAATCCCTGTCTCTAATGGGTCTCACTGTTTACCTTTTTTTTTTTAAACAGAGGTGCCAGTATATTTTCTTCTAATTGTGCAGGAAGCGGTTGTTCATGTCATCTTATATTTTATCGTCCCCATATACCGAAGATAAAGATATATAGATAGATATATACATATAGTATGGTGAGATTCCACACATGGTTGTAACCCTATCTTGTTCTCTGCCTTCATAATTCAACGTGTTCTCGCTTACCTTGTATTTTAGTGATAAATGATTAATACGCGTTATCCAAGTAGATATAGTGGCGCACAAAACCAGACTGATATATATGGTTTAGATCATTTAATGCATACTTGGGAGCTACGGATGCTATGATATTTAAACCCGATAGAAAACGCAGTCTTCTTTATTATTATTTGGGAGAGGAAGGTCAGAATGTCTTCAACCACTTACCAACATACACTGGTCACAACAGTGGTGACATGGATGAATACCAACTAGCTTTCAAACAACTTAGCACCTATTTTGAAGGCAAAGGCAATTTGGTCGTGCATAGACACACATTTTTCACTCGTGTTCAAAATCCCAATGAATCCATTGATACCTATGTCACTGACGTGAAGGTTTTGGCTAGCTATTGAGATTTTGATAACGTTATGCCTCAGTTAATAAGAGACCAAATTGTATGTAGACTCTACTCCCCAAAAATTCCAAAGAAATTACTATCTTGCAAGAACCCTTCCTTAGATAAAACCATTGACTTCGCTAAAAGTATTGAACGCTCATATTTAGATTCCAAACAGCTAGAGTTCAATACTGCTTCCTTTGGTAGCACGCAAAAATTTTCCAACTATGCTAAACCCAAAAAGATCAAAGATCTGCGATATAGGAGTTGTAAGAATACCACTTTTACAATCATTCCCTCTGGTTTCCAGTGCTTCAGGTGTAGCTCACCTTCCCATCTATCCAACTACAGGAACTGCCCTGCTATTGCCCAAGAATGCGGGAGATGTAAAAAAACTTGCCATTTTGGTAAAGAGTTCAAGAACATGCAATTACTGAAGATTCTGAAACACTTAAAAAAAGAGTTGAAGAGTTATCCTAATCTGTTGTTTCTATTGAATTTTTGGAAATTTATAATGTACATACAGAAAAGAGATATGGGGTTCCGTGTGTTCCAATGTCTATCCAGGGTCGTGATAGTCCCTTACTCATTGACTCTGGAGCTAGAATCACCATCATTCCCAATGATAGGTACAAACAATCTTGGCCACACATGGTCAAGTTACCCCCTGATGTCATCACTACTGCATTTGAGGGTAGCAGTGTTGACCTTGCTCGTTATTTTTGGAATGACATTTCCTTCCAAGGCAAGACCATCCATGGGAAAGTCTACGTAGCTCTTATTTATTTTATTTATTTTATTTAAATTCTTATATCGCGCAGGAATCAATCCCGTAAGGGTATCTCCGCGCTTTGCTCATCAAGGCATTAGCGTTACATTAGCAGATACAGTGAGGGGAATTGTTACGGTTGGAATGCTTCTCGGAAGAGTAGAGTTTTTAGGGACTTTCTAAAGGACAGATGGTTAGTAGTCAGTCTCAAATCAGTGGGAAGTTTGTTCCATAGGGCGGGGCCGATTGAAGAGAATGCTCGGTCTCCCTGTCTGGATTTTTTTGTAACAGGTGGTTTCAGGAGGGCTTGATTGCAAGAGCGTAGTGACCGACAGGGTTGATACAGCTCCAGTGATTGGGAAAGATATTTGGGACTATCTCCATATAAGCTTTTGTGTACCGTGCAACATATTTTAAAACTGATTCGCTGCCGTATAGGAAGCCAATGCAGCTCTTCCAACAGGGGCTTGGATGGAGTCCTGGGTGGTGCACTCATGACCAGTCTAGCCGCCGTATTCTGGACTACCTGCAAGCGTCCCACTGCATCCGCATTAGCAAGTGTCAGTAGGGCGTTGCAGTAGTCCAGGCGGCTAGTAACCAAGGCCTGTACGAGAGTCTTCCTATAGGTATCAGGAAGGTACGGGAAGACTCGTCTTAAAAGGCCAATGGTGTGAAAGCACAATCCTGCAATATGGTTAGTGTGCTCCTTGAGGGTTAGTTTTTGGTCAATTTTTACCCCTAAATTTTTGACATGTGGCTTTGATGTTGGAACTGGACCCAGGTCCAGTGGCCACCAATCGCGAGACCATAGAAGATTTGCTTTGCCGAAGAGCATGATCTCTGGTTTTGCGACGTTGCATTGGAGGCAGTTTGCAGCCATCCAATGTGACACTGCCCTCATACCCTCAGCAAAGTTTTCCTTGACTTTAGGGCCAAGGGAGCTGAAAGGGTAGAGGAGCTGGGTGTCATCAGCGTAGGAGACTGGTGTGAACCCGTACGTATTTTCGTACAATCTCAGCGAGGGGGGCCACATAAACATTAAACAATGTGGGGCTAAGGCAAGAGCCCTGTGGCACCCCTTTCGTGAGCACCCTCGAGATGGAACTGTAGGGGCCAAGGCTGATTGATAGCGATCTTCCGGAGAGGAAACTCTCCAGCCAGGATAGTGCTAAGCCTCCTATCCCCACTCCCTGCAAACGGCTGAGAAGGATGTTATGGGACACGGTATCAAAGGCCGCAGACAGGTCCAACAGCACTAGAATCATGGAGCCCCCTCTATCCTGTGACATTTTGATCTTATCAGTCACCGAGAGGAGGGCTGATTCAGTGCTGTGGTTGGGCCTGAACCCAGATTGTGATTGGTCCAGGCCCCCTGTCGCCTCGATAAAGCTGGAAATGATGGTATTAGCGTGTTTCTCAGCCAGTTTGCTAATGAAAGGGAGGAGGGAGATAGGGCAAAGGTTGGAGAGCTCTGACCAGGGTAAAGTGGTGTTTTTACGAATGGGGTTCACAACCGCTTCTTTCCAATGTTGTGGGAGTTTTCCTTCGGCAAATGAGAGATTTATTAGTTTATGAATGGATGGGCCTAAGGATTCTGTCAAGGAAGGGATCACTTTAGCAGGGATCAAGTCGTTAGGGGAACCGGTCTTCATATTGGTAATGAGCGTGTTCAGTTGCTGTAAAGTTATTTCTGGAATTACATGTAGAGTATTCCCAGGGGTCGTCATAAGGGGGGTTTCAGAGACTACATTCTTTGGAGGACCTGTGACTTGCATGATTTTCTTATATATCCCCTCAATTTTGTCTTCAAAGAACTGGGAGATATTATTGCAGAGGTCTTGGGAGAAAGTGTCTGGGCTCTCACACATTGCTGGGTTGGTGAAGGCCTTTATAACTCTAAATAGCTCTCGAGTGGAGCTGCCTGCCTCAGTGATTTGGGAGGTGAGGCTGATTTTCCTCGCCTTTTTGATGTTTTTATAATAGGAGTTCATAGCTACCAAATATTGTTCCTTATCTTCCTCCTTACGTGTCCGTCTCCAACACTTCCCTAGTTTCCTACATCTTTGTTTTTCTATTTTGAGGGCCTCAGTGTACCATATTTCCCTTTTAGCCATGATTGGCTGTTTAACAGTTTTCTGAGGGGCCAGTGTATTAATGGCTGATGTCAAAGAGGAGTTAAATTTGGAGAGAGATGTTTCTATGTCATCCGAGATTAAAAGCACTGGTTCTTTCCAGATTTGAGTCAATCTGGCAGGAGTGACTTTGTGCCATGGTCTGCGTTTAATGGACTGAGTGGTAGGGTGAGTAGTGGGTTCAATGGGGTGCAGGAAAGAGAAATCTAACATTTTATGGTCAGACCAATGGATATACTTAGGAGGATAACAATAAACTTTAGGAAGGGAAGTGAAAATTAAATCCAAGGTGTGTCCACCAGTGTGGGTGGGACCATTATTACGGAGATGGAGGCCTAGTAAAGCGAGATCAGTTACAAGTGCTATTGTATCAGAGCGATCTGTAATGTCGATGTAAAAATTAAAATCACCAAGTAAAATGACATTTTCATTGGCTTTGATGTATGGAGCTAGAAGCTCAGTCAGGGCTAGAGAGAACCCAACATTGGGTCCAGGTGGACGGTATACTAGTGCGCCTTTCCAGTATACTGTGGGGCTAATTTTGAGGTGGAAGATGACTACTTCCATAGTAGGTAGCAGTACTTGTTCTAGAATTCTGATGTTCAGAGTATCTTTGTAAATAATAGCGATGCCGCCTCCTACCTTTTCAATTCGGTCCTGGCGAAGAATTTTGTATCTTAAAGGTATCAATGTATTAGGATGGTGACATCAAGCAGAATTTGGAATGACCATCAGACCAGGTCAAAAGTATACTGTTTCTATTCACTTTTTGATAACAGAATTAGCAAAATAAAAGACTTTGTAGATTCTATTAAGGTCAAGGGGAGTTTTCCTCCCATCAAACACAAATGTAGGAATGTTCCATACAGTGTAAGGAATGACCTCACTGGTATGGTAAACAAAATGCTCAACAATGGTATAATTGAATGTGTAGATGCCACCCTCTGGTTATCTCCCATTGTACTGGCGACCAAGATGTCTGGGGACCTTTGCTTATGTGTCGATCTAAGATCTTTCAAAACGGCTATCTGGGTGGAGAACTTCCCACTGCCACACATTGATTATTTAATCACTGCCATAGGTCGGTCCAAATGGTTTTTGAAGTTGGATTCGCGATTAGCCAACCACCCGGTTGTTCTAGATGAACATTCTCACCACTTGCCTGCTTTTTAACACCTGATCGTATATTTCAATGTTGTTGCATGCTATTTGGTCTAGCCTCAGCAGCATACTTTTTTCAAAAAGTAATGAGCAAAATGTTTCAGAATCTCCCCAATGTTGTTATCTTCCAGGATGACATTCTACTTCATGCTGGGTGACGAAGCGCTACCTGATGTCCCATCCTCCTCACCCCTTTTGATGATAGGTAGCCGCCTTATCTATCACCATGTCCCCTCCTTTATTTTCAGACTTCTACACCTGGGAGACTCTATCCCTTTAAGACCTCACTTTCCCCTGATGTCTCGTCCTCTCACATGGCCTGACGATTCCTCCTTCAAAGTGGAAGATAAAACGGACTTCTCCGTTTTTGGCGTGGATGGACCTTGCGGCGTAAGACAGAGAGGATTCCGGAGTGCAGAACTTCCTTGTGGCACCCGGGTAGGTGGAATACGGAGTCTTGCGGACCAGAGCGTGGAGCCAGGCACGGTAAAGGTGAGGTAACATCCGGATATCCGGATATCCGGATGTGACCTCACCTCTGCCAAGTCGTCACGTCCTGAAGAGTAAGTGAGGTTTAGAAGTGGCGGGGGACTCAACCTGGTAATACGCTGCTCTGCCCTGTTGCTAAATAACCCAGCGGGAGGCCTTCAAGTGGCCCCTGCGCGTCATAATGTCACTGCTGACAGTTCAGGTGAGGCTGCGCTTGGGACAGTGCATTGACAGGCTCAGCTGAAGGGACCAGGACATCACCGCGTGGCACAATGTTGGCATTTTTAAAAAATCCACGGATGAATTCTGCAAGAACGGCCTAGTAAAACAGCGTGCTCACGTCATTCAGATAAGATTGAGATAGCTCTGAAGACAGTCCGGTGAATCAAACCAGAACTCGAAACGCGTCGGCATAAGTCTCTAAACAACTGGCACATGTCTCTAAACAACTAGATATGTTGTGATTTATTCTCATGATAGGACCAAGGAATATTTATTGTATGAAAATAACCTTTTCTTGTTCCCTTGTAGAAAACTTTATCGATCATCAAGTGATTGAATACGATTGATTGAACACGATACGTGTTAAGTATAGGCATCTAAGAATTTGATTTATCTGCAAATGAAATAATGTTAATATCAAATTGTTGTTGACCGCATTTTTCACGATTTTTTAATATATGAGCACTATTTATTAATGATTTTTTCACCATGTATTTCAGATTGTTTTCCGTTTTGTTACATATTGATAGAATGAAGACATAATGTTGGAATGATGATTTTTTTTTCTATTCATCAATATATGAATATTTATAAACAAACAACAAAAGAAAAAAGGTCAAATTAAAATTACCAAGATAAACAGAACACATTTGTTTACCTTTGTGCAGAAATTAATTGCATGGTTTGAATAAATTGCGGTGCAGGCTAATTTCATAGTTATAATTGTGAAATGGAGTTGGCATAGAAGTTAGCTTTGGACTTTAAAATATACTCCTTATATTTGGATTGTGCTAGTCTTAGTTCTTGTTTGTCTAGCTCTAAGTACTTCCTTCTCCATTTCTCTCTGCCTTCTTGCAAGTCAGGCGAAGTTGTTTAAGCTTGTTATTTTATTAGGGTGCTGTGAGTTTATTTCTATTTTTCAGCCTCTTTACCGGGATTAACTGATCCAAAACGTCAGTTATATAGTTGTAATAGGTTTTATAATTCTCCTCTACTGTGGCAATAGAGGCAACAAAAATTTGCATCAAGAGGGGTTAATTGGATATTGTCCTTTCCTAATTTTGCCCACTCCCTTCCTCTCCGGTAAGTTGCTAAAAATTTAGAATTATCCACTGGGCAGGGTAACATGATATTAAAGTGTATTAAGTAATGATCCGTCCAATTTTGTGGTATTATGCTAAGTACTTCCGTTTCAGATTGGCTAGCGAACAGAAGGTCAAGAATGTGCCCCCCCGATGGGTGGGGTATTTTACCAGTTGTAGAAGGCTAAGATTCGCACAAGCATGTTGTAAACAACTCAGATGGCTGCTCAACTTCCCATCCTCCCTCAAATTAAAATCTCCCAGTATAATCATTCTGGAGTGTGCTAAAGTAACAATATCCAAAAAGGTTTGGTATTGAGTAGCACACCCGGGAGGTCTATAACATACTATTCCAGTAATAAGACTGCCTTTGGGTTCCTGTAACGTGAACCCCATAAGTTCTATCCCATCACCTTGTCAATTTCCAGGGGTACAAAATTCAGTTCCTCCCTAAAGATCACCCCCACCCCTCCTCCTCTACCCGCTACTCTTGGGTTATGCATGATTTTGTAGCCAGCAGACAGGCAAGTCCCACTCTGCCCTAATTTCAGTTAGGAACAGTGCGTCCAAGCTCGAGTCCTGAATCATAACTGACACCTCCATGTGGTGTTTAACTAACGAGCGGCTATTGATCAGGCCTCATGTAAGGGATTTTCTCAAGAAGCTCATAGTGGGCAGTGGTTGATTAAGAACTTTACATTCCCTCTTACTTAACTCCATTAGTTGTTCCCTGGAGTATATCACACGCTCTTGATATGTAGAGTTGAGATATTCTGTGATAGAGAAAGAAATGGTGGCTTGTGTGTGGGGAGTTGAAAAGTTATAATCCTATGTCAGTGGAAGGAGCTTTTGGTTAAGGACTGACCACAAGCAATTAGCTGACATTCTCTCAGGTTTCAAAATTAGAAAAATCTGCAGCTAGACTAGCTAGGTTGTCCACTAAATTGCTGGATTTCAACTTTTCTGTGCTCTACATTTCTGGTGGAAAGAATGTTAAGGCGGATTGTCTATCTAGGCTCGCTGTTGAAGATTCTGATATGAAGAATATGATATGAATCCTGAAACTCCTGAAGGCACTGAGGAATGTATCATTGCTAATGTTGACAATACTGTCATTTGCTCCAATATGAAAGTCTGGCAAGATGCTCTAACCAATGATGCAATTTTAAAGTAGGTCATGGAGTTTTTTTTAAAGACTGGCCCAAGAAACAATTTCTACCCATTGAGCTACAATCGTACTGTAAGATTGCAGATAAACTCTCTATTAAAAATGTCTTATTAGTTAGAGATAGAGGACAGACCCCCTGATTCCATCTTGGCCACTCTGCCTGCCGGACATTGGTTTAATGTGGTCGGAATTTTAATATATTCAATCTGGCATTGTCTGTGCCTCTGTGTATTACACTTATATTGTGCGATCGCACTTGTTTTATTTTATGTGCAATTCGATTATTTTGCCATTTTAAAACTATTGCTATGTAGCGAGGGCTTCTTTCTCTCCGTTACTGCCTTTTTCATGCTCCTGGCCCCCGTTCCGCAGTGGCTTGTGCCGTTTGTTGCGAAGGGACCTCTGGTGCATTTCGGGACCCTCACTTCAGGTCTTCCAGCGCTGTGGGACGGTTGTCGGTCTAGCTGTGACACCCTCACCTCAGCTGTTTAAACACAGCTGGGGGTGCACCGGCGGCACGCCAAAGGCAAACCTATCTGTGCCAGTCCATGCCAGACCGCCGCCAGTGGCCAAACCCCCTGTCCATTTCATCTTCTAGGTAAGCGACAAGGAAACCTCCTTACATTATGTCCAGAATTAATTACTCAAGTGCAGAGCTCAGACCTTTCAATAAGCGCTCTCATATTGAAGTAGCCCTGCCAATAACATGTAAGAAGGTGCCTTCTTCCCCCTTAGTGCAAGTTTCACCTGCATATCCTTTCCTAGCTCAAAAAAAGAAAGGGCTTTAGTCGATGTTTCAAAACAACTGAAGGCTATCTACCTCAATGCCCGGTCCATCCCTAATCACGCCTTGGCATTATGGATGCTTCTAGATCAGGAGAAGCCAGACATTTCTGTCATGACTGAAGCATTGCTTAACGGTCAGTCTTCTCCTGATTTAGCCATTGCCTTTCCATCACCATATAAGTTAATTAGGTTGGATAGAGCAGCCCGGAGAGGAGGGGGAATAGCAGTTGCCACGACAGATAAACTAGAAGCTACTATTGTAGATTTTCAGAATTTAGACAAAGCAGAAATCTTAATTTTTAGACTTACAATGCAGTTGTCCAAAACATGGACCAGACCCTTAGTTTATAGACCTCCAGGACACAAAGTCAATTTTGTGGATGGGCTAATAGAACTTACTGCACCATTTGTTTTGTGCGCAAATCATTTTATTCTTATTGGAGACTTCAACTATCATGCTGACCTATTGCTGGACCCTGACACTGACCAACTGATTACATCACTGCAGACACTAGGACTAGAGCAATTGGCAGTGGGTCCGACCCATTTGGCCGGCCATATCCTAGACCTTTTGTTTACAAATTCGACTAAGCCCATAGTTGATCAGCCTCTACAGCTTCTCTGGACTGACCATTATTTAATACATTTTAGTCTTTTCATGGATGATCCAATGGTCAGTCGTATTAAGGACAGTGCTGTCATCAGATCCTAGTGGAAGGTCACCCCTTCCTCTTTTTCTACTCACTTTAATATTGCAGCCCTGTCTGACAAAGAGAGTATAGATGAAGTAACAAAGACCTTTGAACATGCCATAACATCTACTTTGGATATAGTAGCGCCTGTGTCAAGAGTTAAGACAAAGAGTAAACCATCTCCCTGGTTCACTTCAGCATTGAAAATTGAGAAATTGTCTAATAGGGCAGCAGAATGTCTCTGGAGGAAAACACAAACTGCCAGTGATCGAATTAAATATAAAGATAGCCATTGCTTATATTTAAATAATATTAAACAGGCTAAAAAGCTGTATTTAACTGAGAGGATTGAGAAAGCTGCCAATTCCAGCAAGGAGCTCTATACAATTTTTAAAGAGCTCACCACTCCTGGAGCTATCAAACCCTCTGTCATTCCTACACAGGACTGGGTCAACAAAATATCTTTCTTTTTGGACGACAAAGTAAAAGCTATCTATGGATCCTTTCCCCAAGAAAGTAACACTCCGTGCCTTCAGCTACGAAGAACCATTCTCTGGTACCGTTTTTGACCAATTTTATTCCAGTAACTTGTGAACAGGTATCAGAAGTTATTGTTAAGATCGAGTCTGGTTCTCCTGTGGATCCTCTTACTCCGGATCTATAGGAAAATAGCCCCATGGTGGACACAGAGGCTAACTGAGATTTTTAATATGTCTCTGTAACATGCTGTTGTACCTAGGAATTGGAAAACAGGGCAGGTCAGACCCATCCTTAAGAAGCTCATTCTAGATGCCAATGAATCAGGCAACGATCGCCCCATTTCACTGCTGCCCTATTTCAGGAAAGTTCTCGAGGCCCTGGTAAAAAGACAACTAACAAGCTATGTAGAAAGCTATAAGCTTCTTGATTCTTTTCAATCTGGGTTCTGAGCGGCACATAGTACTGAAACAGCGGTAGGTGAAATGGTAGATAACATCAGGCAGGCCTTGGACAAAAAAGAATCAGCTATGTTGGTTCAATTAGACCTGTCGGCCGCTTTCGACACCATCTCCCATGACATTTTGTTACAGCAGCTCTGGGAGTTGGGTATCCGAGGGAAGGCCTTGGACTGGTTAGTCATCTAAACGATCGCTCCACCACTGTGCATCTTGGTCCACTGGTTGCGTGCAGCAGACAAGTATGTATTGGAGTCCCCCAGGGATTTATCGTAAGCCCTATGTTTTTTAATTTATATGTCACCCCACTGGCCAAGACAATTAGATCCTATGGGTTTGAGGCTGTCTCGTATGCAGACGACACCTAACTGCTGATCTCATTTGACCATGACCCAGCTGACACTTCCGGTTTCAAAACTGTATGACCCATATTGACAGCTGGATGCGCCAAAATAAATTACAGCTAAACAGCAAAACTGAGATCATTTTGTTCGGTAGGGCTGAAGATTATTGGTCAAGCAGCTGGTGGCCCCAGTCACTCGGCCCCTGTCCATCTCCAAAACAAACCGTCTGCAATTTGGGAATTACCATCGACAATAAGCTTTCCATGAAAGCCCATGTGAAGCGAGTATTAGGCACCTTCTATGCCATTCTACGGATATTACCAAAAATCTTCAAGTGGCTAGCAATTGAAACCCGTAAGCCACTGGTGCAGGGCCTTATCGTAGGTCGCATGGACTACAATCAAAATGCCTTATTGGAAGATCGTTTCTCCAAACTACAGATTTTGCAGAATACCGCAGCCAGATTAATCCTGGACCTGGCCCCCAGATAACCATCCGGCCCCAATCTGAGATTCCTCCATTGGCTTCCAATTAGGAAGAGAGGGTAGTATAAAATCTTGTGCCTAACACACAGAAGCTTCTATGATAATGGCCCTGGTTATCTTGGGAAAAAACTGAAAAAATACCAGCCTGCCAGAACCCTGAGGTTAGCTCTAAACCTTTTGATTCCTCTGTGGATCCACACTGTGCGCAATGGAGGCTGCTCTTTTTCCTATTTTGCCCCCGATCTCTGGAATAAGCTCCCGGCCCACCTCATATACATCTCCGCCAACCTTTGTTTTCGTAGAGAATTAAAAACATGACTGTTCTCTAATGAAATGAAATAGGATCCAGGTAGTGGAACTTTCTGCAAGCGCCTTGAGACCTAACAGTGATTTGAGTGCTATATAAGACTTTTTGACTTTGACTTTGATAGCAAGCTTGTTCCCCCTAACGATTTTAGAGTGAGAATAATGGAAACAGCTCATGCCGGTCATTTAGGTATGAATGTCGCCAAACGCAGGATCAGGAATGATTTTTGGTGGCCCAGCACGGACCGTGACATTGAATCTTTAGTTAGGAATTGTTTGCAATGTTCCTACAGTGACAAGCATCTAACTACTTGCACTCCTGTGCCAAAACCAGAGTTTTGCAAAGCGTTGCTGTTGATTTACTCGGCCTGGTTCATATTTTGACCAACTGTATGAAATACTTAATTGTTCTAATGGACCATCTGTCTATATGGGTAGAGGTAAGAGGTGTTCCCGAGCCCAATTCAAAAATCTGTTATTTGTTTTCTGCAGGATGTCTTTTCTAGAGAGTGGGAATTGTTAACCGATAACAGGGTGCAATTTACTTCTACTTCCATGCAAAGATTTTCTTACTAATCTAGGTGTAAAACATCAACGCACACCACTTTATCATCTCCAATCAAATGGAAAAGTTGAAAGGTTCAATAGGGAACTGGCTGAATGTGTACAAAGCACTCTCAATAGTAACGGAGACTGTAAAACTGCTTTGAGGAGCATGATTTGGGCATATAGGACCACACCCCATTCAGTTTCTGGCATGATTCCTTTTGAGTTTATGAGGGGCAGAAAAGCATCTTTTTCCCTTTGTCCCTTTTGTAAACTGAAAGCTATAGAGGGTGATTTTCATATACTGTTGTAGGCCTCCAGGGTTAAAATTACCTATGACAACTTTCATTGTACCAAATATGAAAAGGTTTGTCTTTCAGGAAAAAAGAGACTGGTTAGGTTTGCAGTAGGAGATTTTGGTCAGGGTCAAAGAACCCTTGTTACTGCAAAAAGGAAAGTCCAAATGTAGAGAACCTTGCTGCATTGTTGACATTAAAGGCCACGCTGTTCATCTTGACAATGGACAACAGTGGAATGTTTCACATCTTGCCAAGGTCACACACTGTAGTTATAGTTCAAGTTCACAACCTATGAGTTCTTCCAGTATAAATCTATGGAGAAGTTGTAGTGCAAGAAGAGTTCCTAGGACATTTTGTGATAGTCACTGTTTCTCTTCTTGCAACACCTGTTATCTTTTTTTCTCTCTTTGTTTTAAGAAAAAGGGGGGAGATATGTGGTGTTCTGCATATTGCTTTTCTATGTTCCCATCTATTGTGCTTTTTATGGTATAGAGTGTTAGGTTTGTTCTGTGCTTCTATCTAGTGTAATGCTGTATTAGATTATAGGGGAACAGTGGGTTGGAACACCTTCTTCAGTTGTTGCTGACAGTCTGCGCCCATTAGACCTTCGTACATTTCTACAATAAAGCTCCTGTTAAACTACGATTGCTGTGGACCACATCTTTTCAGACCAATGCTACATACAACAAGAACACCCGGGGGTTGGTGACATCTTACAGAGTTGGGAAGTTATGCCTACAGTGGGTAAAAACCTCAACACTGTCCCAGGTGATACACTTGTCCTTACTCTCAGACAACATAGACCTTAGGGATTGTTTTTTAGGTCCCCAGAAACCACGTCAGAAACTCTTCTGATTTGCTATTTACAATGAGTATGAACAATCTCACAACAGGAAGCTGCAGAGAGATTGAGTTAGATTGAAAGGCTTAACCTGGAAAAGGCTTTGGCAGTGGTCGACAATGGCATGACAACACTGAATTCCAGGATTTATTCACTGGGCAACATTGTGTATACTGCAATAGACATAATGAAACAGGATTTGTCCATTCTTCAACATGGGCAATCACAATCAGGGTACATTCTGTTATTAAGCGGGGCGCTATACTCCTTGCGCTATGGTCACGTGCCCTGGTGGTATATCAACAGTACGTCTCTGTTTTCTGCATACAATCTAACAGGAAAACAGACACAATGGCACGAAGAGATGCAAAATATAGAATGCTGCACATTGAAAAATCGGAAAAATTACTTTTTGCGTTCTTGAGTCACCTTCCATAGAACGGTCAATTCTTGGCCAGTCGAAACATTCCAATTTCAATATTGTCTACAGTCTCACCAAGTATTTATGTATGAAGCATTCGATAAGGAATACTTGCATGGATCTTGAGAATTACCTTACAGAATTAGATGGAGCACACGTATTTTATACTAGAATGACACTGGTTCCATAAATGCTTAATGAAAATGTCCTCTCTGTTTATTCTGTATATTCCTCTGAGAATGAGTGAGCACGAGTGACTCAGCGAAAAGTGCTTTACTGTTTCCACTATCCCCGAGAGGTCAGGGTTGTCATGTTCGAGAGTTGGCTGAAACTATTTGCTCCTTAGTAAGTTTGGGAAATTTGTAGTTGCTCGGAGGGAGCTCTACGCTGGAGTCCCACGCCTCCACGTAGCCGGAGTTCCGTCCCTGACCCCTCCCACACCTCGTGGTCAATGGCGATGCAGTGAGAACGCTGGACTGGCGTGTCTTCGTGAAGCTGTGGTCCGCGGAGCTGCCATTTTTTTTCCGGCCCTTGCATGAGGAAATCGCTGGATAAAATGATGTCTCAAGCTGGAGAGTAAAGGTGACAGAGCAGCAAAAAGCATCCGGTGTTCGGGGTCCCGTGAGCGGAGAGACGCTGTTTGTGGCCGATGCTACAAAGTTGCAATGCGCTATCTCTGCCACTGAGGCTGCTGGTGAACATGCAAGCGGCCGCAGTTTGGGGGCTTGCTCTCCATGACGGATTTGGCATTTGGAGCCTGCTGAGACTTTATTTGTGTGGCAGATGTTAAGCAACGACTGGGCTACAGCTATAGCTTTAAAGGTACAAGTGGCAATGCGCTGCTGCAGGCAAGATACTAAGTGGCGACTGGATGGGAAATGTGCAACTACTATTTAAGAGTTACGGATTGGGCTCCCTGGGGCCTGTGACATTGCCCGTGACATTGCATTGGCATAAGATCTTGTTATCAGGTGCTTGGCGCTGCCTAGCCTTTATTTATTGGCATAGACTCCCTCTGCCGTCTGGCAGAACCTCACCTGCAGCTCTCTTTACCTCCGTTGCTTCAAGTTAATACACAGCGGTTGAAGGAAATTTTTATTTAGTGGCATGGGCAAACAGTTGAATGCACGCGCCAAAGCACGAATCAGACGGCAGCAGATGAAGGATGAGGCAGCTGCCACTTAGAATGCTGACATAAGCGCTGAGAAAGAGGATTTATTAGTCGATATTTCTGGAACCTCTGGGGACGAGGAGGAAGAGTCAATGGAGTCTGTTCTTCCCATCTCTGCTCAATCAATCTTGCCAGAGAACTAACCCCTAGGGCAGGAGGACTCTGTACATAAGGGAAATAGGGGCAAGCCGATCAAACCAGGAGCCTCTAAAGATGGGGGGTTAGGACAGGCACAGAAAATCTCTAAAAATGTTCCCCTATTCGGGAAAAAAAATGACAATTTGATGCCTGCATCTCTCCCTTCTCCAGCAGGGGAGGCCCAACTCTAATCCCCTCTACAATGGGAGTTAAAGACATCCCCTCACTGGTGGCATTGGGGTCGCAAGAAAGCAATCTTTCGGTAGATGGAGTGTCACCTTATGCGGAGTCAATAGTATCTTCTCTCCCTGAAGTGCAAAGACCGATTGTAGGAATGGAGACTGAGACCACAGGAGAATTCCATATCTCAGTTAAAGACATGCTCAACATGATATTGGGCGAGGTGAGGGAAATGAAAAACTCGCAAAGGTCTGATCTGGCCCTTATTAATCAAAGGCTGGATAAAATTGAAGAAGTGATTTTTTCCTTTCCTGCACGACTACAGGAAGCTGAGACAAGGATTTCGAACCTGGAGGATCATGTGTCTGAAGCTATAAAAGAGGTGTCATCTCTCTCTAAGACCTCTAAGTCTCTAGAAATTAAGTTAGATGAAATGGAAAATTATAATAGGAGGTCGAACCTTAGAATCGTGAGAGTCCCCGAGAAAATTGAAGGTTCTGATTTGATACAGTGGCTTACCTCCTTCTTCCTCCATGAGGTCATTCCAGAATTTAAAGGGGACTTGACGATCACACGAGCACATCGTGTCCCTGCTCAACCATTTCCAAACTCCTCTCTACCCTGGACTATACTTGTCAATTTTGCAGATATCCGAGTGAAAGAAACTATCCTGTCTAAGGCCTTCAAGCAGAGGCAATTTTTGGCTAACCCCTCTACTAAATGCCGGATCTTCTCGGATATGTCCGCTGCGGTAGCTAGGAGGAGGAAGGAATTCGTAAAAATGCTACAATTGTTCAAGGACAGGGGAGCACAAGTTATGATTGCTCAGCAATCAAAACTGAAAGTTCTGGTTAAGGGCAAATTTCATTTATTTACGGACATTGACGAAGCACAGGGGCTGTTAAGCATGATCTCTAAGGACCAATGAATTTAGGCTGTAAGACTGCCCTTTGAACTCTGGTATAGAAGTTTCTTCGTGAATTTTGGTTTTTTGGTGGCTTTTTCAAATTATGGAAGTCTGCCGGTTGGCAGAGGAGATTACCTATCTCGCTGAATACTTCAATTTTTTTTTTTTGTGCGAGGGGGGAGGAGGATGGGACTGGACTCCGAGAAAGGTTAAGGGGTGCTAATTCAAGGCACCTTATGGGTGGGACTGAATGGCTGGCGTGGGGAAAGAGCCATAAAGGATGGGGGGACTAGAGGGGGAGGGAGGCAGGGGGTAAGAAATTAAAAAAGAAGTCTTGGATGATTCTATATAAATACTTGTACACAGCTGGAAGTTTAAGAATGTTGTTAATTCTGACGTGTGGTATTCCTGGCAATGTTGAGTTCAATAATGGTCTATTTTCAGATTTGGAGATCAGCTATGTGGTGATTTTTCTTTGTTTTGATTCTCTAGTATGGGGGTGAAAATTATTTCCTTTAACGTAAATTGTCTAAATAATAGGAAAAAAATGAGAGCAAAAGAACTATGGGTTAAAACGCAACAGCCGGATGTGATTCTGTTACAGGAAACCCACATACCCAGGTCGAAAAATTAGGAATTTTCTATGTTTAAAAGTTGAGCATCTTGTAGAGTATTATCTGCATGTTCAGAGTCACAGAAGGGAGTTGCGCTATTTTTGAGTAAAAAACTAGAAGCCCAGGTGGGTCAAGTGGAGCATGATGGGATGGGCAGATGGTGTTGGGCCACCTGTGTTATACCTAATAGAAATAACCCGTGACGTTTGTTAGTTTTTACGCTCCAACGGAGGATAGACCAGAGATATATGAGGAGCTTTTTCATTCCTTGTTAATGGTCAAGGGGAAATTATTATAGGCGGGGATTTTAATATTATGATGAATAAAGTGCTGGATTCATCCAGCAAGTCGATGGTTCAGTATAAGCCCAAATCCCTTAGATCGATTAGGAGTAATATGGCGAATCTTAATTTATGGGACCCCTGGCGCAATCAAAACCCAGATAAAAGGGAATATACCTGTTGGTCCGGCAGGTACAAATCCTCCTCCCGAATTGATTTCTTTTTAATCTCATGTCAAATTATTTTTTCCAAACAGATGATGCTCCATAACGGATTCTCGGATCACGCTATGATTATTATGGAAGTAGGATCGGTAGATAGGGTAAGAATCCCGAAGCGCTGGGTCTTTAATAAGAAACATCTGACTGATGAGACTTGGGTGGAGGCTATTAAAACAGAAATTTCAGATTTTCTCGCACGGAATGAGGGAACAGCCCCCCTTAACTATGTTTGGGACTCTCTGAAGGCATATATTCGAGGGCTGGTTATTGGGAGAGATGCGGTCAATACATTGGCCGCCAAGAACAGGAATAAAGCGCTTCAACAGAAAATACAGGATCTGACTATACGTATGCAACATAACTCAGATAGATTGGCCTATGACCAACTGATTGCGGCCAAAAGAGAGTTCTCTCAGGAGCTCTATACTCAGAGTGAGGAGATTTTCGTAAGAGCTCTCAAACAATTTATGAAGAGAGTAATTATACTGGCAAACTCTTGGCGTGGCAGGCCAGAGAACAAGCCTCCTCGAATTTAATACATTCTTTGAACTCTCCTGAGACTCTTAGAGACACTTCGGCTCCAATCGAAATTGGCGATATTATGGTCGCACATTATAAGAAAATCTATGATACTCAAGCGATGATAGACCATCAAAATTTATTGAAGTATTTGGAAAAACAATCTCTTCCTACTCTTTCCCCATTTGATCAAGCGAGTATGGTGATCTCCTTCTCGCGAGATGAAGTAGAGAAAGTAGTTCAACAGCTCCCACTTGGGAAAGCTGCTGGTCCTGATGGGTTCCCCTCATAATTTTTTCAAGTTTTTTTCCGTGCCTTTTCAGATTTTTTTATACAACTATTAAATTTCATGTTGATGGGCGGACATGTTCCGGATTCATTTCGGGAAGGAACAGTAGTAAGCTTTCTTAAAAAGGGTAAACCCCCGACAGACCCGAACTCTTATAGACCCCTTACGTTACTGAACACAGATTATGAAATTACCACTAAACTATTATCCACTTGTTTTAATTCTTTTTCCGCAGATTTGATTCATGGAGATCAGAATGGTTTTGTTGCCGGAAGGCAATTGTTGACCAATACTCATTTTCTAACGGAGGCTCTTGATTTCTCTGAAGCACGAAAGATTCCAGCATTAATTCTATTATTTGATGCTGAAAAACTTTTGATTTGGTGGTATGGGAGACACTTTTTGTTATTTTACAGCACTTCGGCATTCCAGATGCAATAATAGATCTGATACGGAATCTTTATTCAGGGGACCGGGCCAATATCATTATCAATACAGAATCAGTGGGACTAGTTTCGGTAAAACGTGGCACTAGACAAGGCTGCCCACTGTCTCCGATATTATTTGCTTTTTTCATAGAACCATTAGCTACTGTAATTAGGAAAGCTCCACTTCTACTTCCCCCTATTAACTCGATGCCTAGAATTAAACTTTACGCAGACAATATAATCCTGCTAATCAGGCCAGAAATGCAATGTCAAGCTCAGGCCCTACAAATATTCGAAGAGTTTGAGGTCCTGGGGGGATATTGGATACATTTAAAAAAAAAGAAATTCTAGTGTGCGGAGGTCTTAAGCCCGTAATACATCCCGATTTAAAGTCATGCATTAATAATAAACTGAAAAGATACTTGGGGGTTTGGTTTTCATCCTCAGTTGCTGATCTTTATAGTTTGAATTTTGTACCAATGCTGCAGAAAATCCGAGTAATGTTTGAAAGATGGAATTCCCTACCATTAACTATTATAGGACATATTGCTCTAATTAAGATGTCGGTTCTTCCGTTATTCAATTTTCTATTTTCAACTATCTCTTGTGCTCTGCCTGGCTCATTCTTCTCTAAGGCTGAATCTTTGTTTTCTTCCTTTATATGGGCTAAAAAGACGCCACGCATTGCCTTGCACACTTTATTTGAGGATAAGGAACAAGGAGAGCTTGCTCTTCCCAATCTGAAAGACTATTATAATGCTTATTTGGCTCAATTTATGACTAGATTTAAGGACAATATCCAACAATTTTCTATCAATTTTTTCTTTGATTTGATTTGTAAAGAAGCTCAGATTCCCTCACCGCTTCAAGTTTTCAAATCACCAAAAACAGTTAAGTACAAGGTTTTGCACTGGTTTATTAAAAGACGTACAGCACTCCTAAAGAGGCACTCTCTTTCATTTCTCAATATATTCTTTCCCATTAGCTCAGTTTTTTCATTCTTTGGGGTGGATATTAATTTGGAGTTATTAGAAAAATGGCAGAAAATAGGGTTCAGGAAAACGAATGATTTTTTGAAAAATGACACCTGGATTAAGATGCCAGATTTGATAGCCCGGGTTCAGGGTAAATTTATATTACTGTTGGCTCATATAAGCTGATTCATGGTGTTTTGCTTCAATTAGATCCCACACATCTTTCCCCCCCTGATTCACTATTCAATGAACTTTTTCTCAATACAAGAAAGAAAGCCAGGGGAGTGGAAACGACGTTTAACCATGAACAGGGATCCGAATCTATGTGGCAAAGCAAGTAATAAATGGCTAGACCAGGAAAACATGGTATTAACGCCCGCCGTATGGAAGGGAATTAATATGTTGAATTTTTCTGCATTAAGAGGGGCTAATTGGCGCAGAATGCTGTTTTTCAGTAAATGGCTTCTGTATTTAACTCCGGTGAAAATTAACAAGATGTATCCTGAGTGCTCTTCGAATTATTATAGGTGTTTGCAGCATGACGCTGCTAATTGTTCTCATGTGGTTGCTAAATGTTCCAAAATTGTTCCTTTCTGAGAAGATATATTCACGTTTCTGCAAAACCAGTGGGAAATTTCAATCTCTGTTAATTATAAAATGATTTTGTATGGATTTGATCCTGAAATGATGCTAGAAGGGCAATTAGTTAAATTCACATATATTGCTATGGCTGTGGCGAGGTCATTAATTCTTTAAAATTGGAGATCGCAATACTGCCCCAACGTACATGAATGGCGTTATAAAATGCAAAAAGTTAGAAACAGCGAACAAGTGTATGCTCAAAGAGTGGGGTCGATTCGGAAGTTTGAGAAAATCTGGGGTTCGTTTTATTTTGATGTTAATTGAGCCTAAGTGTATATATGGTTGTTTTTTTTTTTTCTTCTGTTTATCTTTCTCCACTCAGTATTTATCTTCATTGTTTACATTTACTGTCATGGTGATATGTGTGTTTACTGATTTTTGGTGTTTTGTGTACATTTGGTTCAATTAACGTTATGCTTTTCTGTGTCCAAGACTTCAATAAAAAATTTCAACAAAAAAAAATAAAGGTTTGGGAAATTCATAGTGGCACTGTGAGCTAGCTAGTCTATTTATTTTTATTGATGTATAAAGTTTTGTATAGCGCAAACAAGACCCAGACGGGTATCAGCGCACTTCACAACTTGGAGTTACGTAAATAAGAAAGGGATTCAAACCAATGTCATTTTAGAGTGCATTCAAGGAACAGTGACAGAGGGGGGTATCAAAGGACATCACATTTGTATAATCCAAAGTGCTGGGAGACGAACACACGTAACTTATGAAGGTATAACCGAACAACTATGAACTTTACATGTGACAAGTGATTGTCTATTATAGTATTTAGACCAAGGGCGGTGAGTGAGACAAATGACCCATGTTCAATTAAGGCAAGAACGTGTTCATATGGATTATTTTCACTTCCTTTTTGAAAGAATCTGTTGACGAGATTCTGCAGATTTCCGGTGGGAGAGAGTGCAGATCTTCAGGGCCGAGCCTGAGAAAACTCTGTGCCTCATTCTCTTTTTGCAGAAAATTTGTGGTTTCAAGAGGAGAAAGTTTGTACTTCTTGATGATCTAGCCCCTCCTTATCATTTTAGCTTTCACTCAAAGTAAAAGGGGGTATTGAAATGTATGGCTTTGTGAATCATGCTGGTGATCTTTAGATGTATTCTTGCTTCAAGTGGCAAGCAATTTAGGGATTTCAGGGATGGGGAAATGTGAGCATTTCTCTCTGTACCTGTAATCAATCTAGCTGCAGCATTAAGGGAAGCCCTTAGTGGGGCTAAGGTTTATTTTGGGAGGCCACAGAGCATAGCACTTCTGTAGTCTAGCCTCGGCAAAACAAGAGCTGGAACGACCTGCTTGAGGTCATCTTGTAGGAGGAATAGTTTGAGATTCCTAAGTATCCTCTTCTAGTGGTTAGCACCCTTGCAATCCTTACTAACATGATTCTTCATGTTTACGTGCATGTTCAGGGTGATTCCGAGAGATTTGGCTGAGTCAATAATGTGAGGAGAGCAGTTGAAGGCTTTGAGGAGTTTTATCCAGCTTTCTGTTTCCGGGGTGTGGTTAGGCCAAGATATGATAAGGAATTCCATTTTGGAGGTGTTGAGCAGGACGTGAATCTCTGATAGCCAGTTTTGAGTATTTGTGAGGGTGGAATTGAGTGCAGTGAAATCTTCAAAAGAGTTGATTTTCAGGTAAAGTTGTGTGTTATCCGCATACATGTGAAAAAGAGTGATTGTGGAATTGAGTGCATTTGCTAATGGTTCCATGAATATGCTAAAGTCTATGGGAGATAAGGCAGACCCTTGAGAGACCCCCATGGAAACTGTGGAGGGCGGGGATTAGGATTGATTCACCTTGACTCTTTGGGATCTGTTGTGCAGAAAGGACAAGAACCATTACAATACCAGACTGGAAAGGTCCACCCTGTGCTCAAGAATGGATAAGAGGATGTCATGATTAACAGTGTCAAATGTAGAAAAAAGGTCTTGGAGGATTAAGCAGCAGGATTCGTTTTGGTCTTGTATTTTTAGAACATCATCCATAATGTGAGTGAGCGCCGATTCCGTGCTGTGACCACTCCGAAACCCTGAATGATATTTATACAGGAGTTGGAAATTCTCTAAGTGAGCACAGAGTCTATAGGCTGACATATCCTTCGGGGTGTCTGGAATCAGTCTGGACACCAATCCCTTAGTTTATGTTGTCTAAATGCTTAGATCCTTTATAGATTTGCAGCAACTACATGACAGTAAAAGCTACATTTTCCTAATCAGAAGGACCTATTTTTAATACTTTCGAAACTCTGGTGTATCACAGTATCAACTGCCCGGGTATAGCTCTAACTGTTGAACTGCTTCATGACCAACACAATAACTTTTATGAGTGTTGGCTGAACGGACTTACAACAAAAGCCCATTTTCTGAGCAAAGTTCTGCCAATTTGTGACATTTGCTGTAATTCCCTTCAGCCAGTTTATTCTGATTGAATGTTTAGTTCCTATGGGAACTAACACGGGAAGTTGGACTTCTCGACCTCCCTCTTCTTTTGGGTCTTGCTTGATGGATCAGCTTGAAACAGTCACTGAATGACCCAAAGTGGATCAACCTTCTGGAATGTTTCGTACAATTTATCAAATGGCACCAAAGTAATTAAAGAGACAAAGAAAATCTTCTCCCGTTAAAAGTCTGACCTAACTATACCTACATCGGTGCAGGGAGTGAGTAAATGGCAAGCTGTGATAGGCCCAGTGACTGGGGTGAGACTGCAGTAAAAAATGAATGCTGTGCTGAGTATCGTCTGATTCTGGAAATGACCATCTGGGTCTGAGCTCTGTGGGGCTGAGGTGCTCTGCACAGTGCAGCTTGGACTAGGCTTTGCAGGGCGAAGCGCTCTGCTGCGCAGTGCTGCTGCGAGTGGATCCTGTAAGGCTGAAGCAATCTGCTGCGCAGTGCATTGGGACTGGGTCCAGTAGGGTCGGAGTGCTCTGCTGCGCAATGCATAGGTCTGGGTCCAGTAGGGCCGGAGCGCTCTGCTACGCAGTGCATTGGGACTGGGTCCAGTAGGGCCAGAGAGCTCTGCTGCGCAGTGCTTAGGGACTGGACCCTGTAGGGGTGGAGCGCTCTGCTGCACAGTGCATTGGACTGGGTCCAGTAGGGTCGGAGCGCTCTGCTGCACAGTGCATAGGTCTGGGTCCAGTAGGGCCGGAGCGCTCTGCTGCGCAGTGCATAGGTCTGGGTCCAGTAGGGGCGGAGCGCTCTGCTGCGCAGTGCATAGGGACTGGACCCTGTAGGGGTGGAGCGCTCTGCTGCACAGTGCATTGGGACTGGGTCCAGTAGGGTCGGAGCACTCTGCTGCGCAGTGCATAGGTCTGGGAACAGTAGGGCCGGAGCGCTCTGCTACGCAGTGCATTGGGAATGGGTCCAGTAGGGCCGGAGCGCTCTGCTGCGCAGTGCATAGGTCTGGGTCCAGTAGGGGCGGAGCGCTCTGCTGCGCAGTGCTTTGGGACTGCACCCTGTAGGGGCGGAGCGCTCTGCTGTGCAGTGCATTGGGACTGGGTCCAGTAGGGACGGAGCGCTCTTCGGCGCAGTGCATTGGGACTGGGTCCAGTAGGGTGGGAGCGCTCTGCTGTGCAGTGCATTGGGACTGGGTCCAGTAGGGCCAGAGCGCTCTACTGCGCAGTGCATTGGGACTGGGACCAGTAGGGACAGGGCACTCTGCTGCGCAATGCATTGGGACTAAGACCAGTAGGGACGGGGCGCTCTGCTGCGCAGTGCATTGGGACTAGGTCCAGTGGTGCCGGAGCACTCTGCTGCGCAGTGCATTGGGAATGGGCCCTGTGGGGGCGGAGCGCTCTGCTGCGCAGTGCATTGGGACTGGGTCCAGTAGGGCCAGAGCGCTCTACTGCGCAGTGCATTGGGACTGGGACCAGTAGGGACGGGGCCCTCTGCTGCGCAGTGCATTGGGACTGGGACCAGTAGGGACGGGGCCCTCTGCTGCGCAGTGCATTGGGACTAGGTCCAGTAGGGCCGGAGTGCTCAGCTGCGCAGTGCATTGGGACTGGGTCCAGTAGGGCCAGAGTGCTCTACTGCGCATTGCATTGGGACTGGACCCTGTAGGGGCAGAGTGCTCTACTGCGCAGTGCAATGGGACTGGACCCTATAAGGGCAGAGTGCTCTACTGCGCATTGCATTGGGACTGGACCCTGTAGGGGCAGAGCGCTCTACTGCGCAGTGCATTGGGACTGGGACCAGTAGGGACAGGGCACTCTGCTGCGCAGTGCATTGGGACTGGGTCCAGTAGGGCCGGAGCGCTCTGCTGCGCAGTGCATTGGGACTGGGTCCAGTAGGGCCAGAGTGCTCTACTGCGCAGTGCATTGGGACTGGGCCCTATAGGGGCAGAGTGCTCTACTGCGCATTGCATTGGGACTGGACCCTGTAGGGGCAGAGCGCTCTACTGCACATTGCATTGGGACTGGACCCTGTAGGGGCAGAGCGCTCCACTGCGCAGTGCATTGGGACTGGGACCAGTAGGGACGGGGCGCTCTGCTGCGCAGTGCATTGGGACTGGGTCCAGTAGGGCCGGAGCGCTCTGTTGCGCAGTGCATTGGGACTGGGTCCAGTAGGGCCAGAGCGCTCTACTGCGCAGTGCATTGGGACTGGGACCATTCCGGACAGGGCACTCTGCTGCGCAGTGCATTGGGACTGGGACCAGTAGGGACGGGGCGCTCTGCTACGCAGTGCAGTGCATTGGGTCTAGGTCCAGTGGTGCCGGAGCGCTCTGCTGCGCAGTGCATTGGGACTGGGTCCAGTAGGGCCGGAGCGCTCTGTTGCGCAGTGCATTGGGACTGGGTCCAGTAGGGCCAGAGCACTCTACTGCGCAGTGCATTGGGACTGGGACCATTCCGGACAGGGCACTCTGCTGCGCAGTGCATTGGGACTGGGACCAGTAGGGACGGGGCGCTCTGCTACGCAGTGCAGTGCATTGGGACTAGGTCCAGTGGTGCCGGAGCGCTCTGCTGCGCAGTGCATTGGGACTGGGTCCAGTAGGGCCGGAGCGCTCTGCTGCGTAGTGCATTGGGACTGGGCCCTGTGGGGGCCGGAGCGCTCTACTGCGCATTGCATTGGGACTGGACCCTGTAGGGGCAAAGCGCTCTACTGTGCAGTGCATTGGGACTGGGACCAGTAGGGACAGGGCACTCTGCTGTGCAGTGCATTGGGACTGGGTCCAGTAGGGGCAGAGTGCTCTACTGCGCATTGCATTGGGACTGGACCCTGTAGGGGGAGAGCGCTCTGCTGCGCAGTGCATTGGGACTGGACCCTGTAGGGGCAGAGTGCTCTACTGCGCATTGCATTGGGACTGGACCCTGTAGGGGCAGAGCGCTCTGCTGCGCAGTGCATTGGGACTGGACCCTGTAGGGGTGGAGCGCTCTTCTGCGCATTGCATTGGGACTGGACCCTGTAGGGGCAGAGCGCTCTGCTGCGCAGTGCATTGGGACTGGGTCCAGTAGGGCCAGAGTGCTCTACTGCGCAGTGCATTGGGACTGGACCCTGTAGGGGTGGAGCGCTCTTCTGCGCATTGCATTGGGACTGGACCCTGTAGGGGCAGAGCGCTCTACTGCGCATTGCATTGGGACTGGGTCCAGTAGGGCCAGAGTGCTCTACTGCGCAGTGCATTGGGACTGGACCCTGTAGGGGCAGAGCGCTCTACTGCACATTGCATTTGGACTGGACCCTGTAGGGGCAGAGCGCTCCACTGCGCAGTGCATTGGGACTGGGACCAGTAGGGACAGGGCACTCTGCTGTGCAGTGCATTGGGACTGGGTCCAGTATGGACAGGGCACTCTGCTGTGCAGTGCATTGGGACTGGGTCCAGTAGGGCCGGAGCGCTCTGCTGCGCAGTGCATTGGGACTGGGTCCAGTAGGGCCAGAGTGCTCTACTACGCAGTGCATTGGGACTGGACCCTATAGGGGCAGAGTGCTCTACTGCGCAGTGCAATGGGACTGGACCCTATAAGGGCAGAGTGCTCTACTGCGCAGTGCAATGGGACTGGACCCTATAGGGGCAGAGTGCTCTACTGCGCAGTGCATTGGGACTGGACCCTGTAGGGGCAGAGTGCTCTACTGCGCAGTGCAATGGGACTGGACCCTATAAGAGCAGAGTGCTCTACTGCGCATTGCATTGGGACTGGACCCTGTAGGGGCAGAGCGCTCCACTGCGCAGTGCATTGGGACTGGACCCTGTAGGGGCAGAGCGCTCCACTGCGCAGTGCATTGGGACTGGGTCCAGTAGGGCCGGAGCGCTCTGCTGCGCAGTGCATTGGGACTGGGTCCAGTAGGGCCGGAGCGCTCTGCTGCGCAGTGCATAGGACTGGGTCCAGTAGGGCCAGAGTGCTCTTCTGCGCATTGCATTGGGACTGGGTCCAGTAGGGCCAGAGTGCTCTTCTGCGCATTGCATTGGGACTGGACCCTGTAGGGGCAGAGTGCTCTACTGCGCAGTGCATTGGGAATGGACCCTGTAGGGGCAGAGCGCTCTGCTGCGCAGTGCATTGGGACTGGACCCTGTAGGGGCAGAGCGCTCCACTGCGCAGTGCATTGGGACTGGGTCCAGTAGGGCCGGAGCGCTCTGCTGCACAGTGCATTGGACTGGGTCCAGTAGGGCGGGAGCGCTCTGCTGCGCAGTGCATTGGGACTGGGTCCAGTAGGGCCAGAGTGCTCTACTGCGCATTGCATTGGGACTGGACCCTGTAGGGGCAGAGCGCTCTACTGTGCAGTGCATTGGGACTGGGTCCAGTAGGGCCGGAGCGCTCTGCTGCGCAGTGCATTGGGACTGGGTCCAGTAGGGCCAGAGAGCTCTGCTGCGCAGTGCATAGGGACTGGACCCTGTAGGGGTGGAGCGCTCTACTGCACATTGCATTGGACTGGACCCTGTAGGGGCAGAGCGCTCTACTGTACAGTGCATTGGGACTGGGACCAGTAGGGACGGGGCGCTCTGCTGCGCAGTGCATTGGGACTGGGTCCAGTAGGGCCGGAGCGCTCTGCTGCGCAGTGCATTGGGACTGGGTCCAGTAGGGCCAGAGTGCTCTACTGCGCATTGCATTGGGACTGGACCCTGTAGGGGCAGAGTGCTCTACTGCGCAGTGCATTGGGACTGGACCCTGTAGGGGCAGAGCGCTCTACTGCGCAGTGCATTGGGACTGGACCCTGTAGGGGCAGAGCGCTCTGCTGCGCAGTGCATTGGGACTGGACCCTGTAGGGGCAGAGCGCTCTGCTGCGCAGTGCATTGGGACTGGACCCTGTAGGGGCAGAGCGCTCTGCTGCGCAGTGCATTGGGACTGGACCCTGTAGGGGCAGAGCGCTCTGCTGCGCAGTGCATTGGGACTGGTGGAGTTCTGGACTTTTTGGTTCCGTCCAGAGGTGTCAGGGTACAACACCCAAAGACCCCGGAGTCCCACCTGCCTTGGTGCACAAATGAACAGAAACACGGGCTTCTCGATGGTGGCGTCAAAGACCAAAGGTTTATTACTGCAGGGACACAGAAGTCACAGAATCTACACACGGGCAGAATCTAGGAGACTGTTCGATTTGTACAAAGTGGGTTGCTCCTTATATACTAAAAATTGTGCTTTAGGCAAATATTTCACATGTCGGTACATTCCCAAACCTTTTGTGTCTCTAAACAATAAATATTTGGCGTTACACAGGAACTGTCGATAATATCTGATACCAAACATCACGAAGAGGGGTTCCCACCAGTCCATCACAATCCCTTGTCAATATTGCATTCAAGACCCGGACCGCTTCATCGTAAAGTTCGTTACCTCCCCCTAATAAAGGCCCAGAAGGAAAGGAGTAGAGCCAGGTGCAGGAGATAGAAAAGCGGGATAAGAGATGTTTGTGGGTTGTAAATGGGCAAGGCTACCGGCTTCGGCCGCCTAATCATGATCAGGTACAATGGACACGAAGACCAGTTTGGCAGGACTGGCCTCGGGCAGAGGAGGCAGCCTTTGTCGAGTCATGCAGCTACAGCGTGATCTGGTTTAAGGTGCACGTGTCACGTAAGAGGTGAATCTCCGGCTAAGGCTACGTGTCTTTAATCAAAGTGAAGTGAATGAAATGATCAGAGGCTATTGCATATGTGAGGGCAAGGAAACACAAAATGGCGGCCACGATCTAAGATGGATGCCGTGTGTATATCAGAAATGTGTCAGTGGAAGGAGTGCTCTTGCTCGTAGCGTAGCGAAAACACTAGGATATACTAAATGGATCATTTGCGGTTCACTGATACCATTTTTATGTATTTCCGACAAACTTAAAAACACGGGTTCAAGTCGTCACGGAACCGTCACGGAACCTCAGACCCTCCTTTTGCCCTTACATAGGCAATTACTCAGTCTATGTCAGAATCTAGTTCTATACTCATCAGGTCAGTGACATGTTGTTGTATCATCATCCTTTCTCGTGTCTTTTCTCCAAACGCAGGTGGTTTTCTGAAACAAGTTGCAGCACAAAGACTACACAGAGCAGGACCACACTGGATAATCAGACAACATGAGAATATGAATACTAGGATGACACCAATGACCATTAGAACCTTCCATCCCCACGCTGAGATCAGAGTCCAAAACCACTCCATGAAGGACCAGTTTCCCTTGTCTACATGTATGGAGTCCGAAATCTTGTGCAACTTAGAGA
This sequence comes from Lissotriton vulgaris, assembly GCF_964263255.1. Classification (NCBI taxonomy): domain Eukaryota; kingdom Metazoa; phylum Chordata; class Amphibia; order Caudata; family Salamandridae; genus Lissotriton; species Lissotriton vulgaris. The sequence goes on from NW_028251710.1 coordinate 210,356, forward strand.
TCGCCTCGTAAACTGTTGGAGCATTATTAGGAATAAAGACACAGCAGCTCGATTGGATCATTCTGCATACCCCACCTCGATCTGCAAGTATAACATCTAGAACCATACGGTTCTGCAATGTCATGAGCCTATCCGCCTGAAGCTCAGCTGTCAGATTGCTAAGGGCACCAGCAGTTTCGGTAATAGTAGATTCAACTACCCGTGTTAGCTGACGTATGTTTCTACTATTGGCCATAGGCCCCCAGAACGGAAGGAAGCCTTTGAAGAAGTCTCCAGCTTCCTGACCAGCGGTATCTTCCTTACTGAAAACACCTCTAGCTACTCTTATTCTGTGGTAATCCGGTGAAGCAGTGTATGTCGGAGGCAACAATCGAGCAATATAACATGAACCTGAAAAGTCAGCAGGCAACCATGTATAAGCTCTGTCTCGACAGATGAAGTAGGTACCCCTGGCAGTAAGGAAGGCAGGGGAAGAGTTAGCCGGAAACACATAAGTCTCTACGCACTCACTCCTCCCTAGCTGAGCTCTCGGATTTCTCCCATTACCTTGCAGACAGACCTGACCTCGGTGAGGTACGACCCAGATTGGAGTTGAGCTTTTACGCTTGCTTTCTCCTAAACTAAGGCGATACTCTGAAGTATTCCAACTTAAATATACTCGCAATTCGTCTCTAGGGTAAGATGGAGTATTATTGACGTCTTTGATCATGTCAATAATTCCCTGGACTAAAGCTTTGTTGGCAGAGTTATATTTAGTGGAGCGTGGTGGGCGTGGAGGATAGGTCTCAAGAGCATAAGCAAAGATGGTTTGAAGGGCCTGAAATGATCCATTGTAGCTGAAAGGCAAAACCAGATAGGGAATACCTTTATCCATAGTGTGAGGTATCAAGCCACACACCCAGCAGTCTGTAGTGTTAACTACCAGTTGGTGTTGATGCAAGAGCTGTACAAAAGTATTATTAATGAATTCTGAGCGTCGAGCTTGCTCATGTTCCGGAAACGAGTGAAAAGAGTGTATAGAAGAAACAGTAGAAATAGCTGGATCAAGGGGAGGCACTGTAGAAACTGGCACAAAAATCAAATTTATGCTAAAGACAATTCCACCCACCAATGTTGCTAAAACAATCAAAAATGTAATGGCACATTGCATCAAGAAACATTTGCTGTGAAGAATTCTATTAAGTCTGTTTCTGCGAACGTAAATCACATTCTTTCGTTGCAGCGCAGGAAGCTCCATCTTCTACAATCCGCTCGCGACCACTGATGATGTGTACGTAGATGAAAATGCCTCTATCAGCCCTGGGAGTTCCCAGAACCAACAGAAAGATCGACCTTGTGTCAGACCCCTGCAAATTCAAACTAGGCACACAGCCACGACCCTACGGCTACCCAGACGGCAAGGCAATTTATTAAAAACAATAAACAATAGCAAACTTCCTGGCTGAAAAGCAAAAAAGTCCAATGTATATAAATATCAAAATCACAATATGCAGTTGCCTGCTTTATTTGTCCTTTTTATGGCTTCTAAGGTTGTATTTCTGCTTCGCTGGTACTGTCTGATCGGAAAATAGTGTATCACTAGCAGCTGTTGCAGAGTTTACGTTCGCAGATGGCAAAGTTTCTTCTGATGCTGGAGACAAATGTTCAATGTTCAAAGTAGTCTTTTCAGGAGGAGAGTCACGTTTCAAAGTGTCAGAAATCAAATCGGCATCGCTGAAAGGGACAAATTTTGGAGTTATTTCAGATTCGGAGGCACCAATTCCCTTCTTCACCCAGTCGTCGTAGGGCAGCGGCAGTGGAACACGCTTTACGTGAGAAGCGTGGATCCAGTTCTTCCGGCCAGCAACACGTACAGCTGTCCTCGTTGCCAGTAGGATTTGGAAGGGGCCGATGTAGCGAGGCTGAAGATTCTTTGTCCTCGCGAAGTTCCGGACCACTATGAAGTCACCCGGTTTCAGTTGATGCCCTGGACTCTCCGGAGGCTTTGGTAGTGCATCAAAAACCTGTTGATGAATAAGACTTAATTTAGCAGTCAAGTCATAAAGATAGTCTATCAACATAGGATATTCAATGGAGCAGAATTGTTTAGGCCTTGGCACACCCCAGACATTTGCCGGGCGGCCAAATACAATCTCATATGGAGAAAGCCCTATTCTAGAATGCACTGTTGCTCTCGTTGATAACAAGGCCAAAGGAAGTGCGTCTGGCCAAGCCAAACCTGTGGATGCTTGAATTTTGGCTATTTTAAGCTTGAGGGTGCCATTGTAACCCTCGACTAAACCAGCTGACTGGGGATGGTTCGCACTATGAAATTTTTGTTTCAATCCTAGACCAGCACACACACTCTGCATAACTTTCCCTATAAACTCACTTCCGTTATCTGACCATACAATCCGTGGCATTCCATACCTAGGAAAAAATTCTTTGAGAAGAATTTTGGCAGTTGATAAAGCAGTGTTGTCCTTTAGTGGGTATGCTTCTATCCACCTGGAAAAAGCACAAACTACCACCAGGACGTATTTTAAATTGTTGCAGCGTTCCATGTGAATGAAGTCTAACTGTATTACTTCAAAGGGACAGGAAGGAGGAGCAAAATGACCAGCTGGAGTTGGAGTTCCCTTGCCAGGATTATGCATCAAGCACACCATACAATTTTTCACCACTCTCTCTGCACACTTACTGATTCCCTCATTCTTCCAGACCGGAGCTAACATCTTACATATCCCTTTAGAACTTATGTGCGCCACTCCATGCGCCATCGTCACTACTGCAAGCACATACGCATCAGGCAACATCCAACGCTGCTGTTCTGTCAAATCGATCCAACATCCATTCGAGTCCAATTTGCCCGTACTTTCTCTCCATACGCGTTTCTCTTCCTCAGTCGCTTCTTTCTGAATCTCTTTCACACTTTCCATAGTGTCCTCACACATTCCAGACTCAGCAATCCATCTTGCAGACGTAGCAACGTACATTCTACTCATCATGTCTCTAGCTGTCTGTTTAGCGGTTTCATCAGCAAAGGCATTTCCCCGACCAACATCATCCGTGATTGCTTTATGAGCACTGCACTTCACAATCGCAACTTCAGTCGGTAGGGTTAGAGATTCTAACAAGTCGTTAACTAGCTGACCATGTTGGATCTTAGTCCCATGGGACGTAATGAAACCCCTTTCTCTCCACAACCGGCCAAAACTATGGGCCACGCCAAATGCGTACTGACTATCTGTAAACACATTCACTCTCTTTCCCTTAGCTAAAACACACGCTCTCGTAAGAGCTATTAACTCTGCAGCTTGGGCAGAATTCTGACTCACTCTTGCAGTCTCCACAATCGTCTTCAAAGTCGTTACTGCGTAGGCAGCAGTCACATCACCATTCTCCAATTTAAAACATGACCCGTCCACATACAGCGTACCATCCGGGTCGGATAGAGGAGTATCCCTCAAGTCGATACGACCTTTTGTCTCTTCCTCCGTTTTGAAATAACAGTCATGTGGCTCAGAATCACTCGACTCTTGATCAGTCGGCAACAATGTTGCTGGATTCAATACATTGCATCTTTTGATCTGAATATGACTCGCTAATAACGTCAGCTCGTAACCAGATAATCTCGCACTAGTAAGGTGTTGTGTCTTCGTTCGGTTCATGAGTGTGTCCACTGCATGAGGAACCATGACCACTAGCATATTGTTCATCACCAAACCAGCAGATTGTCGAATGGAAGCCGCAGCTGCCGCTGTAGCCCTCAAACAACTAGGTAACGCTCTGGCTACCGGATCTAATGTTGATGAAAAATACGCACAAGGGCGTTGTTTATCACCAAACTTCTGTGTCAGAACACTCAACGCGCAACCTTCTCTTTCGTGAACGTAGAGCGTGAATGGCTTACTGTAATCAAGTGTGCCCAATACAGGAGCTGAACACAAAGCTTTTCGTAATTCAGCAAAACTCTTTTGACATTCATCAGACCATGGCACCGGACTCGGAACATTTTTCCCAGTCAAAGCTACCAATGGCTTTGCTAAAAGTGAAAAATTTGGAATCCACTGCCTACAGTAGGAGGTAATACCTAGAAAGGCACGTACTTCCCTCTGTGTGCGTGGAACACTCATCTGCGTAATTGCTTTTATTCTTTCTGGGGTCAACTTCCTTCCCTCCTTTGATAAGAGGTGACCTAGGTAGGTTACTTCTTGGCAGCAATATTGCATTTTGGAAGGTGACACCTTATGATTCAAATTAGACAAATGATGCAATAGTGAAATTGTAGCTGCCTTGCAAGTTTCCTTGTCATCGGCAGCCACCAAAAGATCGTCTACGTATTGTACTAGGGCAGAGCCTGGAGGAAGGACAAAAGAATCTAGCTGACTTTTTAAAGCTTGACTGTAAATGGATGGACTTTCACAATAGCCTTGTGGAGCGCGTTTAAATCTGAAACTCCGACCTCCTAAACAGAAGCCGAAAATATCCCTACTTTCTTCAGCTATCGGAATGCTGAAAAATGCATTCTTGAGATCTATAACTGAGAACCACGTAGCTGTAGCAGGAATCAATGTTAATAAGGCAGTAATGTCTGGCACTACAGGAAACTGCGGAATTACAATCTTATTAACTTCTCTAAGGTCTATGACAAACCTATAAACTGGAGGCTTTGTAGGGTCAGTTCGCTTCAGAATCGGTAAGACAGGACTGTTACAGACATTTCCTCGCGTTTCTTCAACCACATCTTTCTTAATCAAATCTTGCACAATCAATAAGAGTGCACGCTCACCTTCACTCGATATTTTATACTGGGGAATTCTTGGAAATTTCACATTCGCTTTCAAAGTTACTACATACGGTGGAATTTCTAGTAGACCTACATCATTGGGACCAGTCGCCCAAAGAGAATCAGGGAGTGAACGTAGCTCCGGCGGGAGTGCGTCCATTGACAAGTACATCGGAGAGGTGAGTCTTTTACCCAAAGTAAGCTGTACTCCTTCCGGAGAACAGTACAATGTCGCATATAGTCGTTTTAACAAATCTAAACCAAGCAGATTTTCATTACAACCTGTCGTCAAAATTAAGGGTGCTTTCAATTGACACGGTCCAACAGAAATAGACAAAGGACCAGATATCGGGTTGTACACAGGGGCGCCTGAAAAACCTACGGAAACATTTGTTGAGCCAGACAAAGGTGCGCCAGGGAGTTTCGCATGCATGATAGAACTTTTCGCGGCACCAGTATCCAACAGAAACGGTTCGACTACACCTGATGTTGCTACTGCGACATAAGGCCCACTCTGATCCACTGGAACTGATACTACTCCCTCTCTCTGTCCATGGCTGTCCTAGTACCCATTTTGTTGAAAACCCTCTTCAACTTCACAATAATCCTCAACAAGATATTGCTGAGATCTATTTTGCTGAACAGATTGTCCATTTCTCTGATCAAAGTGATTGGAAGGACGATCATTCGTTTGTGGAGGCATAGCACCTCGTCCTCGACCTCTAGAATTCTGCGCATAACCACCACGACCTCTCTGAGCTGCTGCCGCATTATTTTGCGCTAAAATCTGACAATCATTTTTATAGTGACCCTCTTTCTTACAGTACGCGCACTGATTCCACTGATATTGAGGCCTGGTCGAATTATAATCTGTCTTTTGATACGAATTCTGTTGCATATTAGTCTGATTCGTGCGAGGCGGATACGCCTGCTGTAAAAGAACTTTAGTCTTTAAATCTTTCGTTTTCTTCTCTGATTTCTCCTTTTCCTCTTTATCCCTATTTTCATAGTACTGTGCAGTCGCAAGTATTTGCGCTGTCGTAGATACAGCCCACGCACTTTCTGAGTCTTTCAATTTATTGCATAATTCAGGTAACAAATTATGCACAAATTTATCGACAAACAATCTTTGTCCTCCTTCAGTGCTCATGTCCTGACCACTATGATCCACAAAAGTCTCTTCGAACCTCGTGAAGAAGTCCGAGACACTTTCGTCTTTCTTCTGCTTGCATGCGGATAATTTATCCCAATTAACACGCAATGCTGGCATCAGAGTCTTCATTAAATCTATTATTCTACCTGGCAGATTAGCGATCAAAGGTTCAGGTTTCGCACCACCTATTTGTTGATTATCTGCTGCAGTGATAGCTGCCCAATCACCACCTAAGGCAGCCTGATGATCCTCTCTACGAATTTTAGCCCACACTGGTTGTGGAACTACATTACCAAACAACATATCAATGTCGGCTAAGTTCATTATACAAGCCTCAACTGTCTGTGTTAATTCCTTGTAATATCCGGCTGGATTCTTACGTGGATCTGGCAAGGCCTGTTTCACTGCTAACACTTCTGCTCGCTTCCACGGAATGTGTATCCATACTCTTTGGAACTGTGCTGGAGCAGCTACAACACCATTCGGTGCGTCAGCTTGCACAGCTTCGCGCCAAATTGGAGGAACCTCCCTCATAGGATATTGGCGACTTAGCTTCATTTTACCTTTCTCTAAATCTCTCGGTGAACGAAGAGATGGATCAATCCTAAAACTCAAAATGAGTTCCATCGCTTGCTTTATATTCTCACCCACTATCATTCCAGCAGCAAACTCTTTTTGCACTTTAATTAAATCTTCCAAATCTGATTCGACATCGTCTTCTTCTATTTCCTCACGTAACAACGAGCACATCTCATCAAAGACGTATCGTTGCGTTGGTTCTCCCCACTGCATAAATGTCTCTAACACATCTTTCGTACTATATCTTCTAACTTTTGTAATCCATCTGAGAGCTGTGGAGTCTAAAACTCCCCGTTCCTCAGTACTTGGAAGCTGACTCCGTCTCTGAACAGAGTCAGGAGTAGGAGTCTTAATCAAGGTTTTATATATAGGCGACAGCATATTAGTAACAGAATCAGTGATTCTTCGACGAACAGAAAGTGGAGTTAGTACACTCGCAGACATAGAGAACGCAGTAGAGGTAGGAATAGATGACGAAACAGTAGGAGTATCGAGGAAAATAGTTTCTGGAGCAGTAGGTACAGGGGTAGATATAGGGGTTGGCAGTGTAGGAAGAGGAGGAGCTGTAGGAACATTTACATTCACCACAGGAGGTATAGGAACTTGATTCTGAGGAACAAGAACACCAGGTTGTCCAGCAACCGGCAATTGAACATTCGGGATCAGTGGAGCCGTAGCACCTTGTGCATACGGTGGAGGCGACCGTAACAGATAAGATAGCAGAGGATCGTTTTCAGAATCCTCCAGTATCTTAGCCATTTTCGATGGCAAGGCAGGATAGCACTTGTCAATCGCTAAGTTACGCTCTCTAATGGCTACATCTATGGCTTTCTCACACTCGTCAGCCTGCAACTGCTTAGTCGCTTGCTCTAGAGTTAACTCTTCTTGTTCTTTTTGCTCTTTCTTCAACCTTTTCATTTCTCTCTGTTTGGATTCTTTCCGCCAATAACGGAAGGAATCAAACATTGCCGGCCGGGCTTTCTTCCTAAACAATTTCTCTTCTAAATTGTCGAGAATCTCTTGTTCAAAACTACCATGCAGTGGCCAACTAAGGACACCATCCTTCTTACAATAGCGGACCCATATCTCATTATAAGTTATAGGACCCACGCCATATTTGCAATATAAATCATAAAGGGGAGTCCCAATCGGAGGAACCAGACAAGAGTCCTCTAATTGTGAGTCACTGTTGCAACTAAAACAAGACAACATTTTCCGACTTACCATTTTCAGTCCGGAACACAAAACAAACAAACACGAAACAAATTTGTGCACTTGAACCAAGAACTTAGGCCTACAAAAAAAACGAACTGATGTATCGATACCCAAAACTGAACCAAATAGATTATCGTAACCAGAACAACTAGTGATAATCTTACGAAACCAAACCGAACCAAGAACCGATCAAGGATTTTTAACAATCCTCACAAAAGTAACCAGCTAGCTATCACTAAATACTTAACTGAGTCACTGAAGACGTCACCAAGGAGAAACCCGTCACGTTTCGCCGTACTAAGGACTGCACCACTTCGGGTCCAAGACAGGGCGACGGTCAAGGCAACGGCCCACTGCAGCCGTCCTGAACGGGAACCCTCGTGGAAGAGAACTTCAGGGCCACTTTTGCGATATGCCGGGATCGATGAAGTGGGGCGCCTCCCTCAGGAATCTTCACACGAAGCTTCTCGAACTCTTCAGGCTTTTGGACCGGTACCGAATGACGTCGCCCCACGTTGGGCGCCAATTGGAGTTCTGGACTTTTTGGTTCCGTCCAGAGGTGTCAGGGTACAACACCCAAAGACCCCGGAGTCCCACCTGCCTTGGTGCACAAATGAACAGAAACACGGGCTTCTCGATGGTGGCGTCAAAGACCAAAGGTTTATTACTGCAGGGACACAGAAGTCACAGAATCTACACACGGGCAGAATCTAGGAGACTGTTCGATTTGTACAAAGTGGGTTGCTCCTTATATACTAAAAATTGTGCTTTAGGCAAATATTTCACATGTCGGTACATTCCCAAACCTTTTGTGTCTCTAAACAATAAATATTTGGCGTTACACAGGAACTGTCGATAATATCTGATACCAAACATCACGAAGAGGGGTTCCCACCAGTCCATCACAATCCCTTGTCAATATTGCATTCAAGACCCGGACCGCTTCATCGTAAAGTTCGTTACCTCCCCCTAATAAAGGCCCAGAAGGAAAGGAGTAGAGCCAGGTGCAGGAGATAGAAAAGCGGGATAAGAGATGTTTGTGGGTTGTAAATGGGCAAGGCTACCGGCTTCGGCCGCCTAATCATGATCAGGTACAATGGACACGAAGACCAGTTTGGCAGGACTGGCCTCGGGCAGAGGAGGCAGCCTTTGTCGAGTCATGCAGCTACAGCGTGATCTGGTTTAAGGTGCACGTGTCACGTAAGAGGTGAATCTCCGGCTAAGGCTACGTGTCTTTAATCAAAGTGAAGTGAATGAAATGATCAGAGGCTATTGCATATGTGAGGGCAAGGAAACACAAAATGGCGGCCACGATCTAAGATGGATGCCGTGTGTATATCAGAAATGTGTCAGTGGAAGGAGTGCTCTTGCTCGTAGCGTAGCGAAAACACTAGGATATACTAAATGGATCATTTGCGGTTCACTGATACCATTTTTATGTATTTCCGACAAACTTAAAAACACGGGTTCAAGTCGTCACGGAACCGTCACGGAACCTCACTGGGACCAGTAGGGACGGGGCGCTCTGCTGCGCAGTGCATTGGGACTGGGTCCAGTAGGGCCGGAGCGCTCTGCTGCGCAGTGCATTGGGACTGGGTCCAGTAGGGCCAGAGTGCTCTACTGCGCATTGCATTGGGACTGGACCCTGTAGGGGCAGAGTGCTCTACTGCGCAGTGCATTGGGACTGGACCCTGTAGGGGCAGAGCGCTCTACTGCGCATTGCATTGGGACTGGACCCTGTAGGGGCAGAGCGCTCTACTGTGCAGTGCATTGGGACTGGGTCCAGTAGGGCCGGAGCGCTCTGCTGCGCAGTGCATTGGGACTGGGTCCAGTAGGGCCAGAGAGCTCTGCTGCGCAGTGCATAGGGACTGGACCCTGTAGGGGCAGAGCGCTCTACTGTGCAGTGCATTGGGACTGGACCCTATAAGGGCAGAGTGCTCTACTGCGCATTGCATTGGGACTGGACCCTGTAGGGGCAGAGTGCTCTACTGCGCAGTGCATTGGACTGGGTCCAGTAGGGCCAGAGTGCTCTACTGCGCATTGCATTGGGACTGGACCCTGTAGGGGCAGAGCGCTCTACTGTGCAGTGCATTGGGACTGGGACCAGTAGGGACGGGGCGCTCTGCTGCGCAGTGCATTGGGACTGGGTCCAGTAGGGCCGGAGCGCTCTGCTGCGCAGTGCATTGGGACTGGGTCCAGTAGGGCCAGAGTGCTCTACTGCGCATTGCATTGGGACTGGACCCTGTAGGGGCAGAGTGCTCTACTGCGCAGTGCATTGGGACTGGACCCTGTAGGGGCAGAGCGCTCTGCTGCGCAGTGCATTGGGACTGGACCCTGTAGGGGCAGAGCGCTCTGCTGCGCAGTGCATTGGGACTGGACCCTGTAGGGGCAGAGCGCTCTGCTGCGCAGTGCATTGGGACTGGGACCAGTAGGGACGGGGCGCTCTGCTGCGCAGTGCATTGGGACTGGGTCCAGTAGGGCCGGAGCGCTCTGCTGCGCAGTGCATTGGGACTGGGTCCAGTAGGGCCAGAGTGCTCTACTGCGCATTGCATTGGGACTGGACCCTGTAGGGGCAGAGTGCTCTACTGCGCAGTGCATTGGGACTGGACCCTGTAGGGGCAGAGCGCTCTACTGCGCATTGCATTGAGACTGGACCCTGTAGGGGCAGAGCGCTCTACTGTGCAGTGCATTGGGACTGGGTCCAGTAGGGCCGGAGCGCTCTGCTGCGCAGTGCATTGGGACTGGGTCCAGTAGGGCCAGAGAGCTCTGCTGCGCAGTGCATAGGGACTGGACCCTGTAGGGGCAGAGCGCTCTACTGTGCAGTGCATTGGGACTGGACCCTATAAGGGCAGAGTGCTCTACTGCGCATTGCATTGGGACTGGACCCTGTAGGGGCAGAGTGCTCTACTGCGCAGTGCATTGGGAATGGACCCTGTGGGGCCGGAGCGCTCTGCTGCGCAGTGCATAGGGACTGGAACCTGTAGGGGCAGAGCGCTCCACTGCGCAGTGCATTGGGACTGGGTCCCGTAGGGCCGGAGTGCTCTACTGCGCAGTGCATTGGGATTGGGACCAGTAGGGCCAGAGAGCTCTGCTGCGCAGTGCATTGGGACTGGGTCCAGTAGGGCCAGAGTGCTCTACTGCGCAGTGCATTGGGACTGGGACCAGTAGGGCCAGAGAGCTCTGCTGCGCAGTGCATTGGGACTGGGTCCAGTAGGGCCAGAGTGCTCTACTGCGCATTGCATTGGGACTGGACCCTGTAGGGGCAGAGCGCTCTACTGCGCAGTGCATTGGGACTGGGACCAGTAGGGACAGGGCACTCTGCTGCGCAGTGCATTGGGACTGGGTCCAGTAGGGCCGGAGCGCTCTGCTGCGCAGTGCATTGGGACTGGGTCCAGTAGGGCCAGAGTGCTCTACTGCGCATTGCATTGGGACTGGACCCTATAGGGGCAGAGTGCTCTACTGCGCAGTGCATTGGGACTGGACCCTGTAGGGGCATAGTGCTCTACTGCGCATTGCATTGGGACTGGACCCTGTAGGGGCAGAGCGCTCTACTGTGCAGTGCATTGGGACTGGACCCTGTAGGGGCAGAGCGCTCCACTGCGCAGTGCATTGGGACTGGGTCCAGTAGGGCCGGAGCGCTCTGCTGCGCAGTGCATTGGGAATGGACCCTGTGGGGGCTGGAGCGCTCTACTGCGCATTGCATTGGGACTGGACCCTGTAGGGGCAGAGCGCTCTACTGTGCAGTGCATTGGGACTTGTTAGAATTGGGGGTCTCTGGTTGGCGCAAGTATTCACTTGTGACAAGCAGGGACCCTCTCCTCCAAGTCAGGGCGAAGGATGACCCCTTTAGAATGACCCTTACTCACCCTCTAGGTGCCTGGCGTGAGCAGACAAGGCTATTCTCCAGGCGTTGTTTAGTTAAGCATTTGTAATCACACACACAGTAAAATACACCAATCCCCCCACAAATGGACACCAGGCTGTGAGTATATAAAAATACAGGGTTCCCTTATAAATTTACTTCTTTGCAGCTCTAATGTGGATTTCTTCTTGAAATGTCCCACCAACAGTTTACAGTTCCAGGGGCAAAGGTTTCTTTCTCACAAAATGAAACCTCTCCCTCAGTTCGATGGGTTCTGGACCCACCCCGGGCCTTCGGCGTGCCTTGCAGCGCCTCTCCTGCTCTCCACTGTGAAATTGACTCGGCCCCTACCAACTCTCACGCATCGGGAGTGAGCACTCCTGTGCCGGTCCCGGCCCTTCAAGGGTGAAACTGACTCGGCCCCTACCAACTCTCACGCATCTCGCGGTAGGCTTGGAATGGAGACCAGATAGGGCCTCGGGGAAACCCTGGGCCTTTTCCAGAGGTGGGGGCTGAGCTGCGGAGCGGAGCAGCAAGCAGGCGATGAGAGGAGCCTCTGGAGCCAAGGCACAGGGAAGGCGATGCCGTCTTCAGGAATGCTTCTCTGCTCGGCTCCAAAGCAAGAACGGGGGAAACACAAGTTGCGGGCCCGAGCCCGGTGGTGATTGAGGAGCACTTCACGAACTCTTCCTCTTCTTCAGCGGGGGTCGGCACAGGCTTGTGCGACTCCGGTGATTGGGGGCACTCTTGGATCTTGACGCCAGCGGGCGTATGCAGTCAGGCAGGTGCGGCCCGCGACCCTTGGCACGACGGTGCGGGGGTCTCCTCAGCGGGGGCGGCGCGGCCTGACGAGCCTCCAAGATCGCGAAGCGGGGTCACAGGGCACGGACTGTGCAGCTGTCGACCCGGCGTAGATCACAATCTTTGGAGGGAATTCCGGCAGGAGGGGGGAGAGCGCTTCAGGGCTTCCAGTAGCAGGCAAGGGGCAGAGGAGCAGGAAGCCAAGCCTGGGGGCAGAGAGCGACTCCGGTCGGAGCGAGGCTCTCACAAGACAAAGGCAGGCAAGCTCCTGAGTGCCACAGCCCTAGGAGGGGCGATGAGGGGCGCAGTCTGGCTCCAGCGGGATGCACACACGGCTCGAATGTCAGGACGAGCAAAAGCACCAAGGACCCACTAGTCCTGGGGTCCAGGTCAGGGGGCAAGCTCAATCAAGCCTTTGGAGAATGTTTAGAGCACAAGTCTGCAAAGTCTTTCAAAAAGTCTTCTCCTCTCCTTTCTCAGCAAGGCAAGCAGCAGGCCAGTCCTTCCAGCGTCTTCTTCTCCTTCTGTTCGGGCAGAGGTTCTTTGTCCATCGTGGACGCTAATATCAGCATCCGGGGGGCGGAGCATATCATAAGCGGCTCCAGGGAACTACAACCTGCTCCCCGGATGTTTTCCCAAATGAAACACTTTTTTTTAATACTCTCAAGAACTTGGTCAGCTATAAAATAACACAGGCTTTGCATTTACCAATACCAGCACGGCACCGATGGTCTGCTGTCCCTTCCAGGCCACCATCCCTGTGCTTATAGCCAATCACAAGGGGACTCCTATTTAATATTCATTAGGTAGGTCAGTCTTTGACCCCTTGTGGAGGTTCAAAGACTGACCTACCTAATGTGCACCGTGAGAATGAGCACACAGGTTGCTTTGCAGAACGTTGGCTCATTTTGTGACTACTTTTTGAAAACTTACTGTTAGTCCAGCCCAAGATTGAGATGCATTTACCAGTAGGAGTTGTGTATGGATATATGACGCAACTGCATTCTTTTACCATGAAAATAACTTCTCTATGAAAAGAAGAACCACTCCTGGAAGTAAAAGATGCAGGTGATAATGCTGTATGGATAGCTTCCTGGCAGTGGTTGTCAACGCTCTGGCCCCAGGCCCCTTCATCCGATGACAGACACACAGCCCTGCCAGGAAAGAGGTGCTGCAAGCGGGGGCGGGGCTTAGACACATCCCTCCCTGGCTGCCTGTCGATTCTTCTGTAAACTGAGTTCTCAAGTCCTGATTGACTAGTTTTACGAATTTGGTAACATCAGTTTAGGTCTCATAAGCCCTAGTGTGTGTGTGTGTGTCTGTCTGTCTGTCTGTCCGTCCGTCCGTCCGTCCATCTATCTATCTATCTATCTATCTATCTATCTATCTATCTATCTATCTATCTATCTATCTATCTATCTATCTATCTATCTATCTATCTATCTATCTATCTATCTATCTATCTATCTATCTATTCATCTATCCATCTATCCATCCATCTATCCATCTCTCTGTCTGTCATCCTGCCTGCCTGTTTATCTATCTGTCTCTCTGTCCATCCTCTGTCAGTCTGTCTATCAATCAGTCGGTCTGTTTGTCTATTTTTCTGTTGGTCTGTCTATCTATAAGTCGGTCTGTTTGTCTACTCTTCTGTCGGTCTGTCTATCTATCTATCTGTTTCTCTATTCTTCTGTTGGTCTGCCTATCTATGTATCTATCTGTATATTTGTCTATCTTTCTGTCAGTCAGTTGTCTATCTTTCTATCAGTCTGTTTATCTTCTGTCAGTCTGTCTGTTTGTCTATCGTCAGTCAGTCTGTCTGTTTGTCAATCTTGCGTTGGTCTGTCTATCTATCTATCTGCTTGTCTATTCTTCTGTCGGTCTGTCGATCTATCTATCTGTATATTTGTCTATCTTTCTGTCAGTCAGTTTTTATATCTTTCTATCGGTCTGTTCGTTTATCTTCTGTCAGTCTGTCTCTTTGTCTATCTTCTGTCGTCTGTTTGTCTATCTTCTGTCGCTCTTTCTGCCTTGCGTAGATTTCTTCAGACTGACCCTCTCCTCCTGCTCCGTCACCCCTTGGCTGCAGCAGTGGTTAAGTCTGTTTTATATCCCAGCTATTATATGGCCCATGTATTAGTAGAATAGGATGTGCCCTATTCACAAAAGTAATCTGAGACAAAATCCTAACTTTAGGACTTTCTGTATTCACATAATGCATTTAGGAGTACTAAAGGTAGGATTCATAACTTTAGTACTCCTAAATGCCCAGGTGCCTCCCACCTTCAACCACCGACACTCTTTAAACAGTGGGTCACATTAATGGCCTCCTTCCTAATAGGATGTATTAGATTGACTTTTTCTGTTTTATCCCCTGACAACTCCTGTTCCTCTTCCTCCTCTTCACTTTCTGTTCCATTGAGGTTGAGGTCAGGGTCCCCAAGGGTTCCCTCTAAGGGGGACATGCTCCCATATGGATTAGAGGGGCCTGGGTTAGAAGCCCTTCTGGCATCATATTTCTCTAAGAGACCTATCAGAAAATGAGTTGTAGGGTTAGAACCTTGTTTTAGTTTCCTGGAGGTACACAATTGTCTCATCTCCTGGAAGCTAAGGGCTGCATATCTGGATATGACCTGTGCAGGGTCAACAACCACAAGGGGAGTCTCTGCAGACTCTTCATGGGTAGACATGCTTCTAGTGAGGTGTAAGTGGTGCACTTACCTACACTATGGGTTTACCTGCTGATCCCTTGCTAAGAGTTGAAGTCAGGGTGTGCTAGGCCCTGTTACACTACAACAGCTGGTTCAGTAGAACTCAGAGTATTCTAAGCTAAGTTATATGTACCTTGGTACTTATGTGATCTTTCAAATGATATTCTTAGGATACGTGTGTGATAAAACAACAGCAAGCTCAAATCCCAACCGATGCACACCAATGTGAGAAGTTGGCCTGATATATAGTGCTCACTATTCTAGTGATCACTGTGTATCATTCCAAACAACCCTTATTGATGATTGGTTGTAAGTCAACCTTATAGACCAGCTATCCTAGTAGCATGGACAAGAGCAGTCTTTAGGCTAAACTCTAGAGGGTGTGTTAAGCCAGCTGTTTTACCATCACATATACCCCATGAACACCAAGTGAAAGGACACCACACAAGTTGTTATAAAAATAAAGTATATTTATTAATAACAAGTCTACCCTGAACTCTTTATGAGTCAGGGTGCTAAGCACAATACAAAACTCTTAACAAAATACTGCAAGTTGCACAATTAACACAAATGCCCGAGGGGCATGAAAACCATATACTCTAAAAGTGGAATGCGAAATACTAGCAGGTAAGTAACACGATCCAGAGGCTTCAAGACCGCTAGGACTACCTTACTGGACCCTAAGGTTAGAAGCAGGAGGCCTAGGGAACTCGGGTGCAGAGTGTGCACTCTCACGCGGGATGCGGGACAAAGTCTATGGATGCTAGTAATTCTAAAGTTACTGTTTCCGGACGAATCCGACTAGGTAGACTAAAAACGAAAAAGGATCTGGACACTAGGATAGTGAACCTGCGTTGGAGCACCGAAATGCTCGAGTTACCTAGCCCAGGGGCTGCGGCTGCATAGGGTTCAAATGACGTCGGGAATCCTTGTTGTAGTCTATGGAGCCTGAAAGAAGATGTTGCTGGCAGGTGACCAGTGAAGATGTTCGGTGTGATCCAAGGCTGGATCGGTGATGAAGACGACCTGAAAGCAGAGGGGACTCAGTTCTCAATCACTAGCCAGTGATTGTGTGGGCACCAGGATGGCACCGGGTGAAGTCACCGCGATCAGGTGAGTGGGTGACGCTGGACTCTGCAGTCACACGGGCTAGGAGGCGTTGCCGGCGACCAGGTTGGAGGTGCGAGCTGTCCCAAGAGGGTGTCTGCTGTCGGCGATGCTGGATCCAGGATTGGAGCAACAAGCCTTCGCAAAGGCAAGCCCACGCGGTGGAGTCAAAATGGCGTCTGGAGTGGACCAGGAGGGTCCAGGGCACTTCTTGTTGGACAAGGAGCAAGGGCCAGTCTAGAGGACCTAGACCAGCGGTGAAAACGTCATGGTACGTTGTCAGGAGGGCCACTGGCCAACGGGCAAGTGACCGGACGACGTGGCAAGCAGCAAAGAAGCAGAAGGGCCCCACACAGATCTCGTGGATGCTGGGGGGCTGGACTTCGGTGCTGGAGCTGCTCTGGGTTGGGGCTTCTCAAACCCTAGTGCACTCACTCGAGGATCCCTCGGCGGTCGTGCTGGTTAAGCGTCGTGCAGGTTTTGAGAATGGCCGGTCCATCAGGTCTCGTCACACCCACCAATCTCAGCTGGGCTGATGATGCAGGTAGAGGTCAGAGATGGCAGGGAATCTGGGTCTCGTCGAGCTGGTCAGTCTTGATCCAGGGGATGGACGTGCAGCAAACCGCAACCGCTTAGGTGGTGCCTGCTGGAGCAGGGTGGCTACTCCTTAGCCACAAGGGAGAGTCTTCAGAGAATGTCAAGAGTTCCTTTCGTGGAAAGTAGTTCAAGATTCAAGATTATCTAATTTGGGAAGGGGGCCCGCTCCTACCTTTATCCTAAGAAAAGGGGCTGGCACGCGACTAGGTCCTGCCCATGGATGGGACCAGGAGGGGGGTGGTTACACCCCTCTCCTCTTTCCGGTCTCTCCCCAGCTCAGGGGCTGGGGTGCCCCTGGAACTGGTTTGAGCCGGCATATGCACAGTGAGCACCGGGGTGCCACTTGCAGTCACCTTCCTCTCTGCCCTGCCTACCTGGGATACACAAAACCCTGTCTGGGATGGTGCTAGCACCGCCCCTGACAGGAAACCCTTTGTCTGAGTCCTCCTCGCTGGAAGGACTCCCAGCAGCAGGAGGTCAGACTTGTGTCTGTGGTGGCAGCATCCATTTTGTGATGCTGAGGCTCGAGTTAACTTCAACCGGGGTTCACTGTTACATACATGTTGTGTCCCTCTAGAAGGGTGGAATGCTAACCCTGTCGCCAGAATTGGTGAGGGGTTAGTATTCCAATTCGTATGACACCTTACTCGACATGTTTTGATAATGCTATGCCAAAGTTAGCATTAAGAGTATATGGTATAGCGTTATCATGGAACAGCTATCAGGACTTGGTTCCGCAAGCTGCAAATGGGCTCAGCTCATGCCAGAGCACCATCTCACATAATTCCAAGCACTCTGCCTTTAGGATTGATAAGGCCTGCCATAGAAGTGACTGATAGGAATATATGTGTCCATTTTGGGGTTAGATATAGGAATACCATATCTAAAGCAAAGGGTGATTACACCACCTTTCCCCAGCTGTCGTGCAGCCTGTTGTGTCAGATTTGGATGGCCAGCCAGGGGTGGCATAATACATGCTTCAGCCCCTGGTAGGCCCTGGGTACACCTATGCCCTGGGTACCTATAGTACACGGTACAGGGACTGATAAGGTGGCCCAGTACCAATTGGTACATGCACCTAAGGTACATGGAATCCATTTTGCAGAGAGAGCAGTGGGCCTGGGGTCCTGAATAGCAGAGCCCCAGGTCAACTAAGTCGAAAAACCAGCAAAACACCAGGCAAAAAGTTGGGGGCAACCATAGTCAGATATCCACCTTCCTACATAACCCCCCCCCCCCCCCCAAACGAAAGGAGATAAGGCTATCCTTGACCAAGTAAGCCTATATTGCCTGAGTGGCCATATGAGGTGGTATATGCACTGGCATGGTTACCCCCTATAACATGGTCCACTAAGCAATCCCTCACCCTAAGGGTATCTGAGGATCTCCACCATAGGGAATCTCTACCTGTGGTGTGTTTTGGCAAAGTAAAAGGCTGGTGCTGAGATAGAGTACTGAAGTGAGACTCCACTAATGTTGGGCTCAACGTCCTCCAATCACTATCCACCATATGTGCCTTTCTTTCCAGGACTGAGTTGCTGCGAGCTCTCAGGGACAACCTCTGGCTACCTAAAGCTGGAGGCTGAGTCCCTCTGTTTGGCTTACTGGAGGGGCAGGTCAGGTTTGGGGCCCTCAGGTCCCAGGTTTGGCTGTGCCCAGCAGTGTCCATCTGTGGGAGGTCCCTAACTAAGTTTAAGGGGGATCCCTCAGGAGTTTGTTTTATTTTCACTTGGCTAGGTCTACTAGTTGCAGTGCCCTTAATCTGCTGATTAGGGAGTTCAATGGGACAGGGGGGCCCTTTAGGGTCCACCACTGGCCTCCCTGACCTCTACAGCCCTGGGCTGACTGAGGCAGGGTAGAGAGGGGCAGGTTACCTGTTCCAGACTGGGTCCCACCTTGGAAGGGTCCACTGACATCAGGGGCTCTGCCAGGCTAGGCCTGACTACTTCTGGGGCAGTTCCTTCACAAGGGGTCAGATCAGTTCCCTGAGGAGGCTGATCCTTTCCTAAAGTCTGGTGGGAGGGAGATTTCTCTTCCTCCTCAATGCTCTGTGTCTGAGTGGAGTGATCCATAGTTTCAGGCTTCACAACACTATTATCTGTCTGAGTTTGAGCTGTGGCCATCACAACTCCACCGCCTTTTCAGGAAGGGACTCAGTTTGGGTATGGGCTGTTACCATCACAGCCTTGCCAACCTGTTCAGGGAAGGAATCTGACTGAGATTGGGCTGTGACTGGCACAGCCCTCCTGACTTGTTCAGGGAGGACATCTTGGACTGGGGCTGTGGCTATCACTGCCCCACTAACCTTACCATGGAGGTTTACCATTTTAAAATGGTTTTCTTGCTCTACCTCAGCCCAGGCTGAGATCTCTAAATCATTCCCCAGTAGGCAATCTACAGGCAAGTTTGATGACACTGCCACTCTCTTGGGGTTAGTGACACCTCCCCAGCTGAGATGTACCACTGCTATGGGATGATCTCTCTGCACTCCATCAATGTTGATCACCTGGTATGTGGCTCCGGGTATAAGTTGCCTTGAGGGGACTAGGCTCTCAGTCAGCATGGTGATGCTAGCCCCTGTATCTTTATAGGCCTCAACTTTTGAACCATTGATGGGGGGCTCCTGTCTGTACTTGTCCAAAGTGTTGGGACAAGCTGTGAAGTTGGCAAAGTGGAGAAGTGTGGCTCAGGGGTTAGAGGCGGCAGACCCGGAAGCTGAGATCGGTCCTGGACCAGGGTTCAATTCCCCGCCTCGGCGGGTCTTGGGCTAAAAAATTCCACGGACTCGATAATTCTCGTTCCGGTGCCTACTCGACTCATGGGTTCACACTCTGCGACTCTGGGCAATAGCTTGCTTAATCTCCACTACGGCCCCTCGCGGTGGGATGCCTGGCTTTCACATTGTGGATACCCTGCTGGGGTTATCTCACAGGGGAATACCAGGACGGGTTCTCAAGGCAAGCGCCTTGATGCCTTCGGTTGATACGTGCGCTATATAAATCGCAATACATTTACATTTGCAAACCCCATGCCAGTCTCACAGACAAGAGTATCTAAGTTTGGGGACCTGGTTAGGCCAGAGTCCCCAGGAACTCCCAAAGTAAATGCACCCAAATTCTTGGGGGCACTCCCACCACCTGGGGGATTACTACTAGTAGTAACAGGAGGCTGGGAAGTGTTACTTGGGGGTATGTTCTCCTTATTGTTGTTGGCTCTTGGGCAACTGTTGTCAGTTTTCCAATGGCCCACCAGTTTGCAGGTATGGCAATAAGGTTTCTTTTGGGTATTGGAAGGATTCTGGGACCCACCCTTTTCAGAGGATTTTTGGGGCCCTGATGTGGTTTGATCAGAAGATTTATTCCCACCCTTCTCTTGAGGGTTGGTTGATTCTTTCTTTTGGTCACCACACTGGTTCTTAGGCCTAATCCTGGTTCTAACCCTTTTGTCTGCCCTCTTACCCATTTCTTGTGGAGAGGTCAGATCAGAGTCTAGCAGGTGCTGGTGTAATAACTGGTTCTGACAATTATTTAAGACTTGCTCTCTCATAATAAGATTATACAATCCTGTGAAGTCAGTAACTTTACTTCCCAGTAACCAGCCTTCAAGAGCCTTAGTGGCACAATCAACAAAGTCAGTCCAATCCTGAGACTGAGTTTTCTGGGTGTCCCTGAACAGCAACCTGTACTGCTCAGTTGTTAAGCCAAACCCATCAACCAGTGTATTCTTCAGGACTTGGTAATTGTTAGCATCCTCAGCTCTAGTAGTGAGGAGCTTATCTCTACCTTTGCCTTCAAATGAGAGCCACAGAATAGCTGTCCACTGACTCTGGGGGATGCACTGGACAGTGCAGGCCCTCTCCAAAGCAGTCATCCATTTGTGGATGTCATCCCCTTGTTTAAAAGGGGGCACTATTTTACTCAGGTGTCTAGAATCAAAACTCCTGTCTTTATCTCTAGGGATAATGCTGCCACCAGTGGGGTCTGCCCCACTCAATTTCTGCTCTCTGGCAAAGGCAAGTCTTTCTTTGGCAAGGGCAAGTTCTTCCTCTCAATCCTCAGATTGACTTCCCTCATCTTAGCTTCATGCTCTCTTTTCTGAGGGGATGTCATCCCTCTGTGAGAAGATGCCTGAGAGACATGGGTATGAATAGATCTGTTAGAGCCTCTGGAGTGAGACCTAACTCGTCTATCGCTAATGTTAAGCCTACCTGAGAGTGGGCCTGGGGGTCCCCCAGTTCCATTCTCATGCATGCTTAAGTTGGTCCTGGTGAGCCTACTGACTACTACTGGACCTTGTTCTGCCTCATCCCCTGACAACTCCTGTTCCTCTTCATCCTCTTCACTTACTGTTCCATTGAGGTTGAGGTCGAGGTCCCCAAGGGTTCCCTCTAAGGGGGACATGCTCCCATCTGGATTAGAGGGGCCTGGGTTAGAAGCCCTTCTGGCATCATATTTCTCTAAGAGACCTATCAGAAAATAAGTTGTAGGGTTAGAACCCTGTTTTAGTTTCCCGGAGGTACACAATTGTCTCATCTCCTGGAAGCTAAGGGCTGCATATCTGGATATGACCTGTGGAGGGTCAACAACCACAAGGGGAGTCTCTGCAGACTCTCCATGGGTAGACATGCTTCTAGTGAGGTGTAAGTGGTGCACTTACCTACACTATGGGTTTACCTGCTGATCCCTTGCTAAGAGTTGAAGTCAGGGTGTGCTAGGCCCTGTTACACTACAACAGCTGGTTCAGTAGAACTCAGAGTATTCTAAGCTAAGTTATATGTACCTTGGTACTTATGTGATCTTTCAAATGATATTCTTAGGATACGTGTGTGATAAAACAACAGCAAGCTCAAATCCCAACCGATGCACACCAATGTGAGAAGTTGGCCTGATATATAGTGCTCACTATTCTAGTGATCACTGTGTATCATTCCAAACGACCCTTATTGATGATTGGTTGTAAGTCAACCTTATAGACCAGCTATTCTAGTAGCATAAACAAGAGCAGTCTTTAGGCTAAACTCTAGAGGGTGTGTTAAGCCAGCTGTTTTACCATCACATATACCCCTTGAACACCAAATGAAAGGACACCACACAAGTTGTTATAAAAATAAAGTATATTTATTATTAACAAGTCTACCCTGAACTCTTTATGAGTCATGGAGCTAAGCACAATACAAAACTCTTAAGAAAATACTGCAAGTTGCACAATTAACACAAATGCCCGAGGGGCACGAAAAACCATATACTCTAAAAGTGGAATGCAAAATACTAGCAGGTAAGTAACATGATCCAGAGGCTTCAGGACCGCTAGGACTACCTTACTGGACCCTAAGGTTAGGAGCAGGAGGCCTAGGGAACTCGGATGCAGAGTGTGAACTCTTACGCTGGATGCGGGACAAAGTCTATGGATGCTAGTAATTCTAAAGTTACTGTTTCCGGACGAATCCGACTAGGTAGACTAAAAACGAAAAAGGATCTGGACACTAGGATAGTGAACCTGCGTTGGAGCACCAAAATGCTTGGGTTACCCAGCCCAGGGGCTGCGTCTGCATAGGGTTCAAATGACGTCGGGAATCCTCGTTGTAGTCTATGGAGCCTGAAAGAAGATGTTGCTGGCAGGCGACCAGTGAAGATGTTCGGTGTGATCCAAGGCTGGATTGGTGATGAAGACGACCTGAAAGCAGAGGGGACTCAGTTCTTAATCACTAGCCAGTGATTGTGTGGGCACCAGGATGGCACCAGGTGAAGTCACCGCGATCAGGTTAGTGGGTGACGCTGGACTCTGCAGTCACATGGGCCAGGAGGCGTTGTCGGCGACCAGGCTGGAGGTGCAAACTGTCCCACAAGGGTGTCTGCTGTCGGCAATGCTGGATCCGGGATTGGAGCAACAAGCTTTGGCAAAGGCAAGCCCACGCGGTGGAGTCAAAATGGCATCCAGAGTGAACCAGGAGGGTCCAGGGCACTTCTTGTTGGACAAGGAGCAAGGGCCAGTCTAGAGGACCTAGACCTGTGGTGAAAACGTCATGGTACGTTGTCAGGAGGGCCACTGGCCAATGGGCAAGTGACCGGATGACGTGGTAAGCAGCAAAGAAGCAGAAGGGCCCCACGCAGATCTCGTGGATGCTGGGGGGCTGGACTTCGGTGCTGGAGCTGCTCTGGGTTGGGTCTTCTCAAACCCCAGTGCACCCACTCAAGGATCCCTCGGCGGTCGTGCTGGTTAAGCGTCATGCAGGTTTTGAAGATGGCCGGTCCCTCAGGTCTAGTCACACCCACGAATCTCAGCTGGGCTGATGATGCAGGTAGAGGTCAGAGATGGCAGGCAATCCGGGTTTCGTCGAGCTGGTCAGTCTTGATCCGGAGGATGGACGTGCAGCAAACCGCAACCGCTTAGGTGGTGCCTGCTGGAGCAGGGTGGCTACTCCTTAGCCACAAGGGAGAGTCTTCAGAGAATGTCAAGAGTTCCTTTCATGGAAGGTAGTTCAAGATTCAAGATTATCTAATTTGGGAAGGGGGCCCACTCCTACCTTTATCCTAAGAAAAGGGGCTGGCACGCGACTAGATCCTGCCCATGGGTGGGACCAGGAGGGGGGTGGTTACACCCCTCTCCTTTGTAAATGTAAATGTACAGGAATTTATATAGCACAAATCACCACTGGTTTCTAAGCGCTTGCTTAGGGAACCCATCCTGGTATTCCCCTGTGAGATAACCCCGGCAGCGTATCCGCAAGGTGAAAGCCAGGCATCCTGCCGCGAGGGGCCGTTGTGGAGATTAAGCAAGCTATTGCCCAGAGTCGCAGAGTGTGAACCCCATGAATGGAGTAGGCACCGGAGCGAGAATTGTCGAGTCCATGGACATTTTAGGACTCAAGACCCGCCGAGCCGGGAATTGAACCCTGGTCCCGGGCTGACCTCTGCTTCGAGGTCTGCCTGCTCTAACCAGTGAGCCACACTTCTCCTTTGTCCGGTCTCTCCCCAGCTCAGTGGCTGGGGTGCCCCTGGAACTGGTTTGAGCCGGCATATGCACAGTGAGCACCGGGGTGCCACTTGCAGTCACCTTCCTCTCCTGCCTACCTGAGATACACAAAACCGTGTCTGGGATGGTGCTAGCACCGCCCCTGACAGGAAACCCTTTGTCCGAGTCCTCCTCGCTGGAAGGACTCCTAGCAGCAGGCGGTCAGACTTGTGTCTGTGGTGGCAGCATCCATTTTGTGATGCTGAGGCTCGAGTTAACTTCAACCGGGGTTCACAGGTACATACATGTCGTGTCCCTCTGGAAGGGTGGAATGCTAACCCCGTCGCCATAATTGGCGAGGGGTTAGTATTCCAATTCGTATGAACCTTACTCAACATGTTTTGATAATGCTATGCCAAAGTTAGCATTTGACCGCAAGGTACATAATGCACTTAAAAGTATTTTGTATAGCGTTATCATGGAACATCTATCAGGACTTGGTTCCGCAAGCTGCAAATGGGCTCAGCTCATACCAGAGCACCATCTCACATAATTCCAAGCACTCTGCATTTAGGATTGATAAGGCCTGCCATAGGAGTGACTGATAGGAATATATCTGTCCATTTTGGTGTTAGATATAGGAATACTATATCTAAAGCAAAGGGTGATTACACCACCTTGCCCCAGCTGTCGTGCAGCCAGTTGTGTCAGATTTGGATGGCCAGCCAGGGGTGGCATAATTCATGCTTCAGCCCCTGGCCCTGGTGGGCCCTTGGTACACCTATGCCCTGGGTACCTATAGTACACTGTACAGGGACTGATAAGGTGGCCCAGTACCAATTGGTACATGCACCTAAGGTACATGGAATCCATTTTACAGAGAGAGCAGTGGGCCTGGGGTCCTGAATAGCAGGGCCCCAGGTCAACTAAGACGAAAAACCTGCAAAACATCAGGCAAAAAGTTGGGGGCAACCATAGTCAGATATCCACCTTCCTACATCAGTAGGTCACTGAAACATCAGGGGGAAGGAGCTAACCAAAGAGGCAATGTATGTCTCAGATAAACGTATGAGTCACAGTATGTACAATTATTGTTTGGCGCACCTGAAACAGTAGTCTTCTTGGCGCTAATAAGATGAAAACAAAACAGTATATTCACAATTGATGGACCAAGAGCCAGGAACATGAGAGTATGTGTCCCAAGGGGCGCCTGTGTGCCGGCACAGGGGGACCCAAGGGGAGGGCGCTGGCAGTGTACGTCGCAGGCAGCCTGGGGCTGCAGAGGAAGGGAGTGCGTGACAGGCAGGAGGTGCATGGGTGCAGTGCACACATGACGTACACAGGAAACATAGAAGGTCTGGACCTTCAAAAGGCAAGTACAGAGTGCAGGGGGGACTTTCCCTCCACACAGATCGGGAGCAGGCAGTGGACTGTCACATGCACAAGAAGGGTCAGAGCTGACTGCACTCCACACTTGCCAGAAGCACTCCCTATCTCAGCTGTAAACACGGGGACTGTCTCATCACGGTGACATGTATTAACTTGCTGAGCTATTTTATTACTACTAAAGAGCAATAAAAGTGAAAGACTGAAGAAGAAAAAAACAAGCAGTCTGCACCGCTCTCGTACCATCTCCCTAGCTCCCTGTTCACAGTCTCCTCCCCGATAGCCAGGAGCAACCACTGAGAGCCAGCCGGACTGTGCTGTCGCCGCCGCTGCTTCTAATCAGATGTTGGCAGCCGAAGGAGACCCAGGAATGTGACCTTCTGGTGCGCATGCATACGATGTAACTAGCAACCGGGAATCGTGTACATGTAAAATTTAAATGACTGCGCATGCTTCAGCACAGACACTCTACCATCCTGTTCCAGCTCTCTACTTCTCCTTAGCACAAAGTACTTTAAAAACAAGTATTTTGTAATGCAATAAGACTCACATTTACGTGAGACCTATTGCATTGGAAACAGGAGTGCGGGCGGGCAAAAAGGCACAAACGTGAGAGCAAGGGCAGAGGGATGAGAAGTCACAGACTTCAGGAGGGGAAGGAGAGAGTCACAGGAATAAAATAAGATTCAAAGTAAAGGGGCCAGTAGCCATGGAAGGATACAAATGATGACATGGCCGTCATGAGGAGGGACTACCGAGCCTAAAACCAATCGGAAAGCAGCATTTAGGACCTAAGCCAGTGAAAAAGATGGGCAGAGAGAGTGGTCGGAGCTTACACAGAGCTTCCATTCCATACTGAATACTGCATGCCTCGCAAAGCGAGCAACGCATGTTCGCTGCCGCTATAGGCTCGATCTAAAAAGTGGTGGCTGGAATCCTTGAATTAATCTCAACCACTGACAAATACTCAGTCTGGTCTCAGTCCTTCATATTGTTGTCCACACGCCACCTCTTATTAGACCATCCTTTGTTCTGTACCACTAGGAAAAGTCAAGCACGAACTGCCAGGCCAAGGCTTCTCCGAACCGGTACACCAGCAACTCAATGCTGTTCGGGCATTGCTGGGCCTCCTTAACCGGGTGCAGCTTGGTTCCAGTGGCATCTTGGTGATACGACCCATGTCCCATTGGCAAAACCTGGGCCTCTGCAGGCATTGCATTGAGGAATACAAAGAAGTGGTGAATGGAATGCTTCAATTCATTCCACCCATGGGTAATTACTCAATGTTGCATCTGTGTGTATTGTTTCTTGCCTACTACGCTTAGATGAGCCCCGGCCACATGAATATAAGCCTTGGGCCTGCACCAATAGGAACGGACCAGTGCAAACCTGTAAGCCATGTCCTCCCGCACCTGAAATATATGCAATAACAAATCTTTCATGCTAAATATTACTGTGAATTAACATATATTTTTAATTTTAAATGTATAACAAAATAATTCATTCTACAGCACTATTAATTTTAATGTGAATTGCATATTTAAGTAGTTTATACATATTACATTGAAATATTTTTCCGAAGTAAAACATTTGAATATTTATTATGTAGTAATAATTTTTAAGTATATTGTAATGAATTAACTAAAATATATTAATTACATGTTAACAAAAAAGAATGATACATTATATTCTAGATTCTAAAATGGTTGTTTTTATTTTTTAGAGGTCAATAATATATATGTTTTTTTTATATATTAACTAAGCAATATTTGAAGTCTGTACCACCATTATTTAAAATAGGAGGGCATTGTAGTACCAGTCATTAGCCATGTATGATGCTGGACTTACTCTAGCTCCGAGATGGAGTAAATGACTTTTGATTGGGTCCCTTTTTGGCTGTTGTAACTTTAGAGGTGTGGTTTGTGAATAGCAGTGTTTTACTCTATTGTAGGTTGGTGTATGTCCCACACAAAGCCCTTCCTTAACCTCTCCCAAATCCTTCCTTACTCCTCCCAAAACTGCTGGCATTTTGCATTAGTATTTTCAGCTGCTCCCTCTGGACCCTCCTAAAAAAGTAATAACCCGGGTGCTGAGCATTTATAAAATTTGATAAGGAGCTGCAAGTGAAATGGTTTTTTAAGATACCTGACATTTGGTAGCAGACATCATATCAAATTTGGTTACCTGACTGACAAATTACATCACATTCGCCTACATCTCTTAAATATAATAGGTATAACTGTCAAAAACAGTCCTTTGTATTGATTGAGAACTTTATTTCCCCTCAGTGATCAAAAGTGA
This sequence comes from Lissotriton vulgaris, assembly GCF_964263255.1. NCBI lineage: Eukaryota > Metazoa > Chordata > Amphibia > Caudata > Salamandridae > Lissotriton > Lissotriton vulgaris. The sequence goes on from NW_028251710.1 coordinate 237,787, forward strand.
AGTACTAAAAGATCACACAGATTAATTGAATGCAATAGATAAAACCGCTATTGCAGGTTCTTTTTCAAATAAATAAGTGCAACCTTGTCCTTACACTCACCTATAATCTAGTTCATTGTTATCTTAATAAAGTTGTTTTTTAAACAAAAAAAGGGAGCGAATTGGATGCTCATCTGTCTCATAACTCAACTTCCCCTTTAAGACCAGCTCGGACCTGTAACCACGTGATCAACGAGGGGGCACGTAAACATAAAAACAAACGACGCCACCGGCTCAGTGTGTACGGGCCGTGGAAGTGATCGAAGTAGGTTATCCGGCGGGGAGTCGCTAGGACGAAAGTAAGTCCCTTTCGTGTTTCATTTGGATCTCTGAATGTATGGCTATCGTAAAACAGCCTTTGTCTTGTTTTTTAGAATGAGAATCTAAGATGAGATGTACGGCTTATATTTTCACAGTACATCCGGGCATGAAGGTTTTCCCCTGCTATTGGCTCAAGGGGTACTTTACCCTAATCTGAAAAGTGAATCAACATTCTTATCGATATTTCCTGCTCTATCTACTAATAAGGGTGAATTTTTAATTGTACTTTTTAATCATAAACGGGCAACTTCTCTTTAAAGAAAAAAGAAAAATATTGCGGATGCCATTAATACAGAATGAAAGCTTTTTGGCTCCCGCTGATAGTTAACAATACAGGCGAAATTCGTCGACAAGAAATTACGAAGTTAAGCATAACGCCTTTTTTAAACCGCTAATGGAATGACATTGGTAACAATAATTTTGTCAGAACACCTTATCTACAAAGGCCTGACTATATCCAGATGTCGCAAACATGCAGAAAATAAATAAAAAAACGAAATCACGAGGTGGGTTCTATTAGACGGACATCTATATCTCAATGAGATCTTTTTCAAGAGGAAACACTTACTGAACTGTTAAAAAAAAAATTCTATGTTTGTATTTCCAGATTCAACAGCCCCTACCTGTCGGAGAGGCTGCACGAGGAAGTTCCTGTGCATTGTATGACAATCAAGTTTGTAACACTTTCACTTGTTTTCCCGCCTCTTATGGGCAAGGGTATGTATGGTCCTGAAGAATGCTAAGCCAACTATTGGCCTTTGTAAGCAGAAACATTTCGCCCCCAGGTTAAGACGCATGGTTCAAACTAACTCAACCATTTATATGTCTTTCTCCTGCACGATTGTCTTTAATTGAGTTAGAACTACCCCCACATTAAATTTCTGTTTAGGGAATAGTCAACACTCTTTTAAATATGCACTTTCCTTCTGCTACGCAGTTAATTCACGTATTCCCTATAAAGGACCCAATGAAGACAACTAGCAACCGACTTTAGTTGGTGCCTGAGGGTTCTTTTTCTGTCCACTGAATGGGTTTAACTCACTTTGTTTTCCTACTTTCTTGCTCATTATTAAGCTTGTGGTGGTGGCTACTGTGAGTCCACCCCCCTTTTTTTGTTGATTACTGTATTATAATAGGTACTCTTTTGTTGTTTCTGACATATTAGTAATGAGGGGTATACGAGTTGCCTACTGACCCTTTCTCTCCTGTTGTTTATATTTACTAATAACTATAGACATGTCTGAAAACAAGACACAGATGGATCCATGTTTATGTGGCTTAGAAGAATCCTTCTTGTTTAATAAGGTATTTTCCAGCAGTCTTCCTGATATTTATGATACTCTTAATGTAAGCGTGTGCCTATTGCAAGGAACTGGAATCAGCCAAGACTATGACCACATTGCCACTACATTAACTTCACACAATAACATATTTAGTCTGTTCCTGTCAATTACCATAAATCAGCCCACAAACGTGAGGTACTACGTTTAGCGACAAGTGTGGGAACACTGGTTGGTGAAGGTTTTGCTATTCACCACATAATCTATATATTTCAGTCACAAAAACATGAATACTTTTTTTTTTACTTACAATCAATCAAGGGAATGAGAGAGAGGCATGAAGGGGTTCACCTCAGTTCCCTACTGCAATACCAGAAAATCAAGAGGAGTGAAACCACACTATTCTTGAAGTTAGAGTCTCTTAAAGAAAATTCTACTACCTGGGCATTGGGTAGTCCAGGTAGGAATTGCCTCCACCAGGAGGAAGAGTTTCTGGTTGTAGAAATATGATGGGACTTGCTAGGGTAGTTACAATAACTTCCTATCCCTAAAAGAGTGCTGCTTTATTAAAACAGGGATTGGGTATGTTTAAAAAAATGGATTTGGTCGGATGAACTCGTGATAGGTTATTAATCCTTCACTTCCCACACCACAGTCTACATGTTTCAACCATCTTGCACCTAAGTAGGTTGCTAGGCTTTCTTCAGGACCAATGGTTATCAGATCCCAATGTTCACAGCAAAGACACTCTAGAGCAAGAACTTTCTATAAGATATTCTGGTTAATAGAAAGGTGTGGTTTCACTCCCCTTGACTTTCTGTATATTATTTGTTAAGCAATGTTTTATCTGTGCAGGGAACTCTTGGAAACAACAAGTGAAGACATCCTCACAAATCACACCTGTCAGATCACTCACAGGTCTTCATTGTTCAAAAATATCTGGGATGTTTCCTTGCTGAAGGCCCCAGACCCAGATGTGTGTTTTTGATGCACCATAGAGGAGCTGGACACTCTTTACCTTTTTCTCACAGGTAGGAAGAAAGCCAAACAGCATCCAGTTTACTAGCTGGGACACATAGAGATATCACCCCAGCCCCCCAAAGAAAAACATAGATGCAGTTGTCATTTTCTCTGAGACTAAGAAAAAATCGCATGTTCGGGCATATTTATCAAAGAGTTCTGTCGCCCTTACACCATGCATTGAGGTACACAGGCATCACAACTAATACTATAGATTTATCAACGCAAAGCCAGCTTGTGTGGCTTTATGTGGCTTGATAAATTTAGAGTAACTCAACGCAGCACAAAATGCTGCCTTGCGCTACACTGCCCCTATGAGGGGTTCCATGGGTGGAGAGTGGGTGTTCCCATGTATCCACCAAGGGATTTCGGTGCATTGTCAAATTTACAAACACTGGTAGACTGGGGCTTTTACAAGAAGATCTACAGCAGCAGTGCTGGCTCCATGTGTGACCCTTTTGCTAGTGGGCTGCTGTGGAGGTGAAGCCTGAACAAACAAGTTAGCGTCTCCAAGGGTGTTGCATAAGCTGAAGAGCAGCCAACGTTAGGACTGGCAAAGCAGGTTCGAGGCTTGCCGTCGGCTCTCGTACGTCCAAAGAAAAAAATACAGATTAGAAAACATAAAACTAAATGATGCTGATGGGAAAAAAATAAGACTATACAATGGCGCTGTAGATGAACACGCATGACACGAGAGCAAAACAATTACACATGTGTGCTGTACGCTTGACCTAAGGTCACAGAGGCATTGGAGACGAGTTTCTTTGTGCACGCGGATGACCTTAATTGGCACAACTTGGGTGTGCTTCATATGCAAGCTGTCCATCTAGGTGGTAAACCTTTGGGGCAATAAGTTATTAAAAAAGAAAAAAAGCAATGGTGGGAAAAACGGGTGTTGAGCATGCACTGGCAAAGAACAGAAAGAGCGGCTGCCACTGCTAAAGGAGGGTCCCCAAGCGATGTGTGCACATGCGCTGAAAATAAAAACAAGACACGTGGCCGCCATGATTTATTGAAATTTTAAAAAAGCATTGGTCAATGCAGGAAAATATATGCTACAGGCAATAGAACTTTGAGCAAAAGTAAGTTGCCTGAACAGGAACCAATGAAAAGCCAGAAAAGAGAGGGTGTAGGATGTAAATACTTTGCAGGCCATACCTAAAAATAAAAAATAAAAAAACCCTTTAAAAGAAAGCCCAGATCAAGCGAATATCCTACTGGAAAAAGCCCAACTGACGTAAAGATCGAAAAGTGCAAAAAGCCTAATTAAAACAAGCCTTTTTAATGCAAACGGTATAGCATTTTTTTGAGTTAGTGCCATTGGCGTTGTAAATGTCAATGTCTTTTACCTATGTGTTTTAGTTTGGAGTGTAATGGATGTATGAACAGAGACGCAGCTGCAGCACTGCCTAGAGGACTAAAAATCAGAAATTACTACTGGAAACAGAGACACAGCTGCAGCTCTGCCTAGAGTAATTAGAATGGAGGAGTTACCGACGGGCCGAGAGAAGCAGCTGCAGCACTGTCCAGGGGACTTAGAATGAGGAATTCCCAATGGGACCAAAGTAGCAATTTGCAGTACTGTCTAGAGGACTTAGAATGAGGAATTACCAATGGCACCAGACTAGCATCTTGCAGTACTGTCTAGAGAACTTAGAATGAGGAATTACCAACGGCACCAGAGTAGCAGCTTGAAGTACTGTGTAGAGGACCTCGAATGAGGAATTACAGACGAGATAAGTGTAGCAGCTAGGAATACTATGTTGAAAACTTGGAATGAGGAATTAATGACAGGACCAGAGTAGCAGCTAGCAGCACTGCCTAGATGACTTAGAATGGGGAATTACCACTGGGAACAGAGAAACAGCTACAGCACTGCCTAGATGAGTAATAATGAGGAATTAACAATGGGACCAGAGTAAGCAGCTAACAGCATTGTCTAGAGGACTACAAATGAGGAATTACCAATGGGACCAGAGTAAGCAGCTAACAGCATTGTCTAGAGGACTACAAATGAGGAATTACCAATGGGACCAGAGTAAGCAGCTAACAGCATTGTCTAGAGGACTAAAAATGAGGAATTACCAATGGGACCAAAGTAGCCGCTAACAGCATTGTCTAGAGGACTAAGAATGAGGAATTACCAATGGGACCAGAGTAGCAGCTAACAGCATTGTCTAGAGGACTAAGAATAAGGAATTACCAATGGGACCAGAGTAGCATCTAACAGCATTGTCTAGAGGACTAAGAATAAGGAATTACCAATGGGACCAGAGTAGCAGCTAACAGCATTGTCTAGAGGACTAAGAATGAGGAATTACCAATGGGACCAGAGTAGCAGCTTGCAGCATTGTCTAGAGGACTAAGAATGAGGAATTACCAATGGGACCAAAGTAGCCGCTAACAGCATTGTCTAGAGGACTAAGAATGAGGAATTACCAATGGGACCAGAGTAGCAGCTAACAGCATTGTCTAGAGGACTAAAAATGAGGAATTACCAATGGGACCAAAGTAGCAGCTAGCAGCACTGTCTTTAAGACTTGGAATGAAGAATCATTGATGGATGGGAGGGGGGGCTACATGGAAAAGCAAGACGGGAGGTTTGTGGTCTGGAATCAGCCTGAGGGAGAGAGCTTGACTGCAAATGCCCTCCTATAGAGAAAAGCAAGAAAAGAGAAAAAAGTAGTTACCTTAATGCGAGCACTGGAAAGATACAAGTCATCCAATCGAAAGTCGAAAGGATGTAAAAAAATATATGACCCAGATGTGAGACAAAATAAAGAAGTGCAAGGAAAGCCATAAAATAAGCATGCAAATGAGTGACAAAAATCAAACTGATAGAAACCAATGCCTTGGCCCAAATTCCATTTTCTTTTGGCATTTCTTCATAAAACATAATCGACAACTGATAGTTAAAAGTCTGCAGGAGACATCTCAAACTGTGATGGTGCAGCTTGTAATATCAGCAAGCTTGATAATTGTTTATAAAAGACTAACAGGTCAAAACTCCAACCTGGACATATTTAGGTTTTGTCACAAAACTGTACTTCAACTTTATAGACAATATGTGTGCAGATTTTGGAAAACAGGGAATGTTGTGTGTCTTATCATAGTAACAAACAGAAACCACAAATGAAATGTTTCACTATAAAAGCCACTATCACGGATCCCTAAAAGACCATCTCTTTTGGGGCATGTCCACAGTTCCACAGAAGCAAGAATGTAATAAGATAAAACAATGCAGGCTGTGCATGTGAAAAAGGGTAACACATGTTGTGTGAGAGTGAGAAAGGTGAAATATGTCCTAGGAAAATATGTATTGCTGTCAGAGTCTCTAATACCTGCAATTCCTTGCTTAACTTGCTATAATAGGGAGCTTGGCTAAACTTGTTCAATAAAATACGCAAGGACATTGGCCCTGGAAAAGCAGCACAGAATTTGGGGGCACATGTACAAGCCCCACTTAACGTGGCTTAACGCTGCCTTGTACATAAGGCCCCCTTTCCCGCTATGCTTAGCGTGAAAGGGGTGGGCAGTGGGTGTTGCGGTGGGCATTCCACTGTAACAGAAGGAAAAAACATGAAAGGGTGTTCCCTAATAAACAAAGTACAGAAATTCAACCCACATCAGCGGCTAACCCACACATAATAATACAAAAGATTATATTCAAAAAAGTTTTTAATTTTCATTTTTTTCACATATAAACATCAAAATATTTCTTTTAGATAAATTCATTTAAACATTAGAAAATTTAATCATCAAGGAACAAATGACAGTTTAAAAAGCTAGGACACGCAAGATCAGTTTAAAGAAAGGCACCAAATTCATCCACTCATACATACAAGCATCACTTTTATACCATCACTTCCACACACATGTATTCACATCCATATCAATCCACACAAAGACAAGAAAAGCGCCGACGCGCGTTTCGGACAAGTGCCATAAGAGGCTTCCTTCATCAGGGCGCACTTGGTAAAAACATGGACAGACACAGAATTAATGTCTGTGGCAAGGTCTTGAGAGGCGGTCCTAGGTAACAGCAAGGCTGAGGGAGGGTAATCTAGAAAGCTAAGGTTAAACAAGACCAGTCGAGATATCCAGGGGCGGTCTATAGATATCCTGGCCATCATCAGCACGCGAGCACTGTGTGCCATGACGGACGGGAGCCGTCACCAGCATGCAAGGGGTTAAGAGCTCGACGAGTGCAGTGCTGCGGCAGGAGAAAAGAGGAATCCCTTTCAGGTCAGTTAGAGCAGCTGTTTGTTTGTTATTGCTTTGCCTTTGTATAAATTAGCAGTCCCCAGGAATTTCCCTATCTTCAAGGAACAACGCGGGGGTACACAGTGGCTTAAATAGTTTCTGGTGAAGCATAAGGGGGAGACACGAGCAGTGCTCCGTTTCTCATGGCGAGGCTGAGAAGCACTGATGCCTATGGTTACTCACGGGTGCGCCACTTCCTGTTTACACAAGAGGGTAGTGGGGGGCTGTAGGCACACCGACCGGGCGACGGTCGTTATTACACGGCAGGCAGTGGGTCAACAGCCAACGGGGAGCAGCGCAGAGCCCATAAAGAGTAGACCGAGCAGAGCGAACTGGGAAATGTGAGGGTGCCGTGCATTAAAGCACTTCATGGCTGGCATGGTATGGGAATGTAAATATGGCATTGGTATCACCTTCCTGAAAACCAGAAGGGAGGCGAGGACATCATACACTGTCACAGCGTGTGATGGCTAGATAAAACATTCTCTTCTTTAAATCGCAAAGGAGGGAGCTAAGCACACATAGGAGGGCCATTTAAACAAATGAACCAATACCAAGCAGGCATTTTAAAAAGATACACCTAACAACCATTGGCAATTAGTGGGTGTGTGAAATGATGACAGAAGAGAAACAACAGGTCGATTGAGCTCAACCTAAAAATACAAGCAGGGCAGCTGGAGCCATGGGGGGAGGCAGAAGAAAAAAGGCAGCAGTAACATAACTGTGGCATTAAGAGAAGGTGGGAGGAAGAATACTACATTTGAATGTAAGCAGCTAGGGCACTAAAGCTAAACACAGGCAAACAGAAACAGAGCAGAAAACCAAGAAAAAAATAGATCTCCAAAGAACAGATAAACAACCATTGCAGAATGAGACAGTACTAAGTCCCTGCTCTGGGGAAGGCTCAGAATAGAGAAAGGAGGGACAAAGAAGCAGGACTCACCACTAGCAAGCAGGGAGCTGTAAAGGACACTGACATAGACAAATGAAAAGCAATGGCAAGAAAGCGGATGAACTTCACGTCTACAGACAGATTACAGCAGGTCTCGAAGAGGCAGCTCATGCGCTGTCTAGCTTGACCTAAAAATGGGATCGGTCATACGAGTTGTTGTCCGAGGGGCTTTAAAAGGCGCAGGGTGAGGTGCTGCACACCGCTCTCCCTTTTAAAAAGTGTTTGACCCCTTAGGATAGGGGTCCTTGTGGCAATGAATTGGCTCGTGCAGGGGGGTCACCTTCCCATAAAATGAATGTTTTTTTAAAAAAGCATCTTTTACTTTTACTATATCTCCTCACCATATACATTTGTATGATGCTTCAGAACAACGTTATACAAAATTGAAAGTTTGAAAATGACAAGTTTAAATAGATTCATCAGGAAGGTTCCTGCTCACAGAGGTTTGGGGTTTGGAGAAGGGTGATAGCCCAGGTAGTGTTGTGGTTTGAAGTCCTGGTCCAGCAAATAACCAGGCTTTAATTCATCACAATTCAAGATCTTGTGAGCAGAGGCAACAGATGCCTCCGGATTTTAGACACAGAGCTGCACAAAAACAATAACCTTCATGTATGTCCTGGTATTATATGTCCACAGGACTTTACCTGAGTTCCCTTTTTCTGTGCAGTGCTAGTGGGACTGTGGGGGGCACACACCTTTCATTCTGATGCCCAGCTTCTGGGCTCTTTAATGTCCAGCTGACATTCATCCAGATACAACTTCAGGGCATAGAAAATTAAAGGGGTTTCACGACTTCCCCCAGTTAGCGTGCTGTCAAAGCCAGTAGGTTAGATTCTGGCATTGTTAGGGGGTTAAAATTCCCAAAAGGCATTGTCTCCTTTTCATCCACACACCTAAAGAACCACTCCTAGGGCATAGAGGGCTCATGAGATGCCGTGTTTAATTCCCAAAAAGACCAGAGCAGCACCTTAGGATGACAACACCTGTCTAATATTAAAAGGAATGTTTTATATGCAACACTGCTGAGTGGTTAGTGAGAGTGAATTGGAAGCACATTAGTGCAAAGCACATGTGCAAAGCGCCAGGCAAGGAGGCGTTGCCTTCTATATGAATTTATGGCATACGCGCCTGTAAGCACTCAAGCCTTTACTTAAGCTGGGATGCATTTCATACCTGGTTATTCAGGGTAACCACTTTGTTGGTAGATGTATCAACTAGACCACTAGAAAAGAAGAAACTCAAAACTCAAAGGCTACATCTTGAGAGGCCAATCAATGCTTTCTGATGCCAAGAGGCAGGCCCACGGTCAGGCCATGTATTCAACCTGCATGGGTCGAACCCTTAGGGCTTGGCTAAAAGCTCTCTGACGTACAACCAGGCCCTTCACCAAACCTTGCATCACTGACCAGCTCCCCTGCTGTCCGGTCCAAGCCCCAACGACCAGTCAACAGCCCCAATGTGCAGGGAGTTGACCCGCATGGGACCACAGCCCCTTGCTTCACACTTCCTTTTACCCTGCACCATGGGATTTGCGGGTTTGCCAGCCAGGCCCCGCGCCCCAGTCCCCGCGTGTACCTTCCTCGGGCACCTTGTGCCAGGGCTCGTTTGAGTCTCTTCTAATTGTTCATGCTGTCCATTCCTGCAGACTCGTCATCTCTTTGTATTGTGAATCTTCCAAAGGAACTATCAGGACAGAGGTCGCAACACACCAGCCCCAGCCTGGAGTTACCAAGAGGCTCTGAGAGCGGCACAGAGAAGCGGCCCTCAGCCCTGCACTGGTCAGCATTTCTGGGTGAGAGCTGCAATAGTGAATAGTGGTGAATAAATAACAAACTATTTCTTACTGAGAAAAGGTGGGCTGTGTGATCCATCTTAAGAAACATGATTTATAACATTGCGATTTTCTGCTTCTGCTAAATGTTAGAATAGCGCTTAGAAATAGCAATAGGGGTTAAGACGCTAGAAGCTTGGTGACCAAGTTAAGAATGTTTGTTCTTGTTTTTGCTAACCCTGGCATGCAGTGTTGCATTTATTTTCTCATTCTGTAAAGTTCCCATTCATATTTTCCACACTAGGGAGATACAAGTCTGACCCCTGCAGTGCTGTAGGGGACCCTGATTGTGAAAAAAACAATCATTGCGAGCTCCAATCACCTGCTGCATGCAGCCTTTATCTATGCAGTGGACTGCCCCTGTGCCCACTGCCCTGAAGATTGCAAACTCCAACTGCCCGTGGCCTACACACTTCACAACAGCTTGGATGGAGTGTCGGGTGCATGGCCAGACCCTTTCACTTTATTTATTGTTTTTCAGGCCCTATGATACCAGTTCTGGGGTTGCAATACCTAGGGAGGGGCCTCAGAGGGTACCTCAGTACAAAAGGCATGTACTGTGGTTCTTGTAATCTCAAAAAGTATATGTATCCCTTTGAGAAGCTGCCCATGGCCCTAAAGGTCAGACTCTACCTACCCTGCTTCCTTATCTGGTATTTTTTTTAGGACAGAGACCCTTAGTGCTCCAGTCCTGCAAGGGCAGCTGTAGCATTTTCTTCGTCGTTGGGCAGCCAAACAGAGTTCAAGTTCAAGTTCAGAAATTTGTATAGCGCACTACTCACCCAGAGGGTCTCAAGGCGCTTGGGAGGCAGGTGCAATTACTTATCGAATATCCAGGTTTTTAGCTGCTTTCTGAAGGAGAGGTGGTTCTGAGTAAGGCGAAGGTGGGTGGGGAGGGAATTCCAGGTCTTGGCAGCTAAGTAGGAGAAGGAACTTCCCCCCCATGGTGGATCTGTGGATGCGCGGAACTGCGGGGAGGGCTTGATTGGATGATCGTAGTTGGCGGGTGGGGGCATAGAAGGACAGTTGTGTGTTGAGGCATTCCGGTCCTAGGTCGTAGAGGGCCTTGTGTGCGTGGGTGAGGAGATGGAACGTTATTCTCTTGTTGACGGGGAGCCAGTGGAGATCTTTTAGATGACCGGAAATGTGAGCTTGACTAGGGATGTCCAGTATGAGTCTGGCTGATGCGTTTTGGATGCATTGAAGTTTTTTCTGTAGTTTGGCTGTGGTTCCTGCATAAAGGGTGTTTCCGTAATCCAGCCGGCTGGTGACCAGTGCGTGGGTGACCGTCTTTCTTGTTTCAGTGGGGATCCAATGGAAGACTTTTTTGAGCATGCGAAGGATGTTGAAGCAGGATGATGAGACGGCATTGGCTTGTTTGGTCATCGAGAGGGAGGAGTCGAGGATTAAGCCCAGGTTACGTGCGTGAGCTCCCTTTCCTAATCAGCTTGATATGATGTTCTCACCGGAACAGAAATAATAACTTTGGAGAAGCTTTCCGACACACAGCGTTCCCAGCCATGACTAGGCCCTTTAGGGCCGAAGTACTCTGCGCAGTGCAGCCATGACTGGGCCCTGTAGGGCTGAAGTGCTCTGCACAGTGCAGCCATGACTGGGCCCTGTAGGGCCGAAGTGCTCTGCGCAGTGCAGCCATGACTGGGCCCTGTAGGGTTGAAGTGCTCTGCGCAGTGCAGCCATGACTGGCCCTGTAGGGCCGAAGTGCTCTGCGCAGTGCAGCCATGACTGGGCCCTGTAGGGCTGAAGTGCTCTGCGCAGTGCAGCTGGACAATAAGAGAGCTACAAGAAGTGAACCTCCTCATTAAAGTGCAAAGTGAACTAGCAGTTAGATTCATCAACGTAAATTCGGCTCGCAAAGGGCCAGATTCTGAGAACCTGGCCCTTTGCGAGCGCAAATTTTGCATTTGGGATTTATCATCCCAAATGCAAAAATCGCTATTATAGAATTTGCAAATCTGCGAGAAATTGCATTTAAGGAATCTCTATTTGAGATTCCTTAATTGCAATTCATGAAATATTTAAAAATTGCGAATTTGCAATATTGGGCCGCTATTTACCGCAAAGTCAAACCTCGTGGTAAATAGCGGAAACTTTGAAAAATGCACTTAAGTGCATTTTTCTAAGTTGTATGTTACACACACACATGTCCTTGGGACATGTGTGTGCGTAACACCAGCATCCAATATCATTTCAGGGGTGCAGCAGGGTGTCCTTTAGACACCCCTGCACCCTTGAAATCGCAAACTCAAAATGCGAATCGCTAATAGCGATTCGCACATTGATATGTCTTCCTATTCAATCCTATGGGCCTTTAGGCCCATAGGAATGAATGGGGAGTTATTCCTTATTTGCGATTAGCAATTAGCTAATCGCAAATAAGGAAGCTGTAGGAATCGCAAATATATTGCAATTCCTACATGAATCCCGTTTTGCGAGTCTGGTATAGCGATTCCTTATTAATCGCTATTACAGACTCGCAAAACATGCCGATGATTAATCTAGGGGAGAGGCTCCTCCCGATAGCAGACCCTGTGATTTGCAAAAAGCTCTGGATTTGGTAAAACAAAATCCCTTTTTCTTGAGTACAGAACCGATTTACAAGTTGGAAAGCTTGGATGACGCTCCAGATACGTTTTATGACCCTTATCATTTGTTCCTTCCAAATTGCACTTCCTATGCAGTGTATCAATCGTTTACGAAGGCAATTCCGGTCACAAACCATTGAACAGTTTCCGATATCTCCAATGAAGGTGTCACTGATTCACAAAGGGTAAGAGGCCCATCTGAACACCTGCTCCATCGTGGAGGCTTTCATCAGCAACCGGCGGGAGGGGGCGGGGGTATGGGGGGGTCATAAGCTGCTCCATGGAACTACTGCCTCCTTCACCAGAGGTTTTGCAAAATGAAAAATGTTTTTTTTTTTTAATGCTTGAAGGAACTTGGTCTGCTTTAAAAAAGGTGTTTGCATTGATCAAACAAGCACACAAGTGATTGTGACGCTCTGCTGTCTTTTTAAGGCCACCATCCCTGTGATTATAGCCAATCACAAGATTCATTACACTGGTCAGTCTGCGACTCCCTGTGAGTGGTGCTTTTTTAGTGTGAGAATTAGAGCGCAGGTTGCTTTGCAACATTAGAGTCTGTTTCTAAATGTTCGTTAACTACTTTTTGTAATCCTACTCCTAGTCCAGCCAGCCCAAGATTCTGATGCATTTATGGGTGAGGGTTGTGGATGGCTATATGACTAGATTGCATTCTTTTACCATGAAAATAACATCTCTATGAAGAGACAAAACCTTCACAGAAGTAAATAATGGTGGTATACCAATGCTATATAGATAGCTTCAGGGCAGCGAAGTAATTGCTGGTATACCAGTCTTCACATCTAACATGGGTTTCGATTGGAATTCCATGGAGCATATTATCAAACCCATTATCGCTGCGTTATCGGCAGTTTCCTGCCGATAAAAGCTGTGATAATGTATCGCCCGTCCTTGATAATATGGCCCTCTGTGACTTATGATTTAATTTCTATTTATCCCAAAAGCACATCTGGGGAGGTGTTGCAGAATCTGATTCAATTCTGCTTGCATAAAAACGTCACTGTATCCTGAATTGTTTTTAAATAGTAAAAACTTGCTTTGCAAAGTTTAAATGTGGACTACTTAATGGAAAGCTGTTGCGATAATTCACCTCTAGACTCCTTAAAATTGTCCTTGATTGGAGGCTGGAGGGTGCAGAGAGAAAGTATTGGCACCCAAGAGGAAGGGCAGATGTTGATATCCCAGGTGTTTAAATACCAACTGTGTGTTTTTACAATGTCCAAGCAAAGTGTTCTAGATCACTGTATTGCTTCACCCACTGTACCGGCGGTCGCTACTTCCACTGTGTGGAACCCATCCATGTTTTTGTGGGTCCGTTGATATTCGCAAGGACACCTCATTGGCTTTAGCTTTGTAATTATTTTTTGTGCAGACCTACATTGAAATGTGAAACCTTTAAGAAGCTGGCTGTCGAGGCTTGAATGCCTACCCTTGGTGCAGGGAATCCAGAGAATCCAGAAACTAACCTTGTATTACTTTTTGTGTCAGTGTTGCAGGTGTGGTGTAATTAAATAAATAAAGAAACACAGAGTGGTCAAAAAGTGGCCTGATTGGGCGTGTTCACACCCAAACAAATTAGCACCACTTCACAGAGTTTGCCAGTGAAGCGCTTCTTCCGTTTTCTCGTCTTGCTTGAAAACTGTGACTTCTATCTTTTATACCTGCATTGAGCCGGGCTTTCATATGTCTGTTGTTCTCCCGTGATGTTGTTGCACCAGTGCCTGCAGCCGGGTTCTTTATTATGTGTGCATTGGTTCTTCTCATCAGTAAGAATGTGTTTACTGAATTGTCCCATCCTTGGACCCAACTCCCAAAGGAGTTGGGTCATTCGAACAGTTTCTTTCACGTGCCTTTTCAAGATTTCCGCCCCGCAAACTCACGCTCTTCTGCCCTCCTTAGGGTGTTCTTCTCCCAGACAGACGCTCCCTCTTTATGCGTCTGTCGCCTGCTCTCCCCTTCTTTCTCTTTTTCTCACACACTCTTTCTGCTCCTCTATCTGGTGTTCATGCACCACTTAGTGCAAACACCACCTGTCCCTTTCTATCTTCCGATCTATCTGTTCTGGGTAGCTCTCACCACTATCCCTTCACCAAGCCACATGATTCCACTACATAAATACGCCACACAATTCCAACTTACACAATTCCACAACTAACAATTCCAATTCAACCCACATAGTTCAACTCCACACCACATACAGTGACTCCAAACATAAATACACACAGAAAACACATCGTCATTTACAAAGGCACTAGCTCTAACTCTCGCAAATGTGAGACCTATTGCATTACAAATGCTTGTTGACTGCTTCTCATATTCCGGCCCCGGGCCCCCCTCATCCGATGACAGGCGACACACAGCACTGCCAGGAAAGAGGCGCTGAATGCGAGGTGGGGCATTGACGGAAAGCTGTGAACACATTCCTCCTTGACTGCCTTTTATTTCCTCTGTAACATTGAGTTTTCAAGTCCGGATTGACCAGTTTGACGACTTTGGTAACCTCAGTTTTTGGCTCATAATCCCTAGTATCTAAAATACACTGACTGCCTGTTTGTCTGCCTATCTATCTATCTATCTATCTATCTATCTATCTATCTATCTATCTATCTATCTATCTATCTATCTATCTATCTATCTATCTATCTATCTATCTATCTATCTATCTATCTATCTATCTATCTATCTATCTATCTATCTATCTATCTATTTATCTATCTATCTATCTATCTATCTATCTATCTATCTATCTATCTATCTATCTATCTATCTATCTATCTATCTATCTATCTATCTATCTATCTATCTATCTCCCCCCATCCATCCATCCATCCATCCATCCATCCATCCATCCATCCATCCATCCATCCATCTATCTATCACTCTATCACTCTATCTATCTATCTGTCTGTCTGTCTGTCTGTCTGTCTGTCTGTCTGTCTGTCTGTCTGTCTGTCTGTCAGCTGTTCCTCTCCTCCAGTGCTTCTAGCTGCTGCTCCATCACTCCTTGGCAGCAGCGGTGGATAAGTCTGTTTTATATCCCAGTCATATGGACTATTTATTAGTAGAATAAGCTATCTTTATTGCTCTGTTTGTCTGTTTCCCTGGTGTTTGTGGCTTGGATAATATTATGTAGGCTGAAAGGCTACTCTATGCTGTGAAAATGACACAATAATGTATAAATACTATCACAGAATGCCTAGTGAGTACTTTTATTTTACCTTGCAAAGGCCCAGATGTGTGTTCTGTTATTCCACATATGAGCTGGGCAAACTTTGGGTTTGTCCCAAGGGTAAGTAGAAACCCACTTCATTGAGGCAAATGCCTGCCTGGATGTGGCCCAGTTCGGTTTTCGACCAGCACATGGTACAGAATCGGCGCTGGTAGTTGTTCTGGATGACCTACGTTCGCGAGTCAACAGTGGTCGAGCAGCATTTTTGGTTCTGCTCGACATGTTGGCCGCGTTCGACACTGTGAACCATTCTATACTGATCAGGAGACTGGAGGACAGTGGGGTGGTTGGTACAGCTCGGGACTGGTTAGTCACCTACCTCCACAACAGGCACCAAGTAGTGACTTTGCCTCCTTTTATGTCCGATACTAGAATGGTAGGTCAATGTGTTCCCCAGGGCTCAGCGATCAGCCCCATCTTGTTTAACCTCTACCTCTCCCCCCTGCTCAAGCTGATTAAATCTTTTGGTATCCCGGAAATAAATTATGCAGATGACACGCAACTTATCTACTCTCTTGAAGGTAAGGATGCTGTCTCTACAGAGACCTTCCATCGCTGTATGCTGGCCACGGCGGGCTGGCTGAGGGATAATTCCCTCCAGTTTAATGGATTTAAGACAGAGGTTCTATACCACTCACTAGATAAAATCCCACGCCCTCTGCCCGTTGATTTCTGTCCCTCCACCACTAACGTCATTGTCGAGTCAGCTGGCGCTGCTCGCAATCTGGGAGTAATTTTTGGTCCCCATTTACAACTGGACACTTATGTGAATAAGACTATTGGCACCTGCATGATGCTGCTAAGGAGGCTGCGTAAAATTCTCCCCATGTTACCTTTGTTGACGAGACCTGAGGTAGTGCGTAGTATCATACTCAGTAGGTTACACTACTGTAACGCACTACTTCTAGAAGGCCCTAGCTCTCTGATAAGACAATTGCAGCAGATCCAGAATATGGCGGCCAAGCTAGCTCTTTCACGTGCGCGCTCTGCATCGTCATCTTTGGCACTTAAAGACCTTCATTGGCTGCCTATACATCAGCGGATCTGCTTCAAGGCTTCTTGCATTGTCTTCAGAGCACTTCACGGACTGGGACCTATTGCTTTTCAGAATAAATGTAAATGGTACTCTGCAGCTTGGCCCTTATGCTCCTCCTCTGCTTTCTTGGTTGGGGTTCCTCGCATTCAGAGGATGCGAATGGGTGGCCGTTCCTTCAGCTTCACTGCCGCAAAATTATGGAATGCTCTCCCACTCTCTTTAAGGAAGTTGGATGAGCTGACTCATTTAAAAAAGGGTCTGAAGTCCCACCTCTTTCCTAGGGCTGTGTGATTCTCCTCTGCTTGTGCTGTGATTTTGGAGTCAAAGCGCCAGGATACCCTTTGGGTGACAGTACGCGTTATATAAATATGCTATACAATACAATACAATACAATACAAACAAACAGCATCTGGCTGTGCGCACCCAGCGTGTTGCTGGGGCACAGGAATATGCACCTGTGCACCAGGAAGTAGTCAGTTTGTTTGTAGCATAAAGCAACTGGGTCAGGCTGTTTACTTGTCCACATGCACATAGCTCTTTCTTCTCCCAGAGCTTCTCTTGGACAAAGAAGCGCTAGGAAATGATGGAGCTGTGTGAAACTGAATCAGAAAGGTGGTTTGTAGATGAAGCTACTAGAAACAATCCTAGTCATCCCAATTGCAGCCTGGTGGTGTGTTTCTTCTGTTTGTGGAGTGAGTGATCTGGAGAAGAGCTGGGCTGTTCGGATCATCCTGTCTCTCACCTCCCACCTACCACCAAATAAATAAATGTCCCGAGTTGGTGGCTATGGAGCATCTCTGGGCAGTAGTAGCTGTCCGTCTACCCTCCCTTAGCCACACCCCCCAGCTTGACTAATATCTGGGAGGTGCTCTGGAACTCCTTCCATACACAACTGATGTAAATGAGTGGTGTAACTAGTCACATGACAGTTGTGTTAATGAGCTTCCGGTGTCCAGAACACATCAGGCCCTGGCAAACTCCCATTCCCTACCTGAGAGTCAGAAGGAGTTTGTCTGCCAATGTTTGTTCGTGCTTTCTGGGATTTGAATTCCTGATTCATGATCTGAAAATCAAAATTATCATCAGGTCAATTAAAAAAATGAGTCCTCCAAGTTGTGTCTGACCACACAGAAGCAGCTTCTGGCCCAACCCCTCTACATCACCACTGCAGCTCTCAGTGTCTCTGAACTCCCTCCGCAGAGCAGCCAGAGATGGTCCATCTCAGCTCACACTCAGCAGCTGCTCCAAAAGAGCACTTTCCAGTGCACACTTGTGTGTTGGAGCGCTCATCGCTTTTGCCCCATACGGTAAATCAGCCACAAACTCGGACTTTCAAGGACGGACTGACAGTTGCCACCTTTAGCTCCACATGAGCTACAGGAGTTGTAAATGATCAATCCATTTACAAACAGGCTTTGAAAGACCATAGGGAGGGAAAGAAATTCTTCTTTTCCACAAAAATCGATCAGGTGGGTAATAACAGTAGAGAACGTTCAATATTGTAAAAGGTTTCTCCTGTCCCATGGCTATTGAGTGCCCGTTTATTCGAACAAGTGATTAGACCAGTCATTTGGACTGTTTCTCCCATGATGAAATTAAAAGCATTCAGGATTCTTTCGAAGTTCAGTCACCAGCGCTGGAGGCGGACATTGGTCTGCCCCCTTATGCTTGCCGTAACACTGATTTCTCCCTTATGAAGTTTCGTGTTATCACTTTGGAGCAATCCCTGGCACTCATGAAAACTCTTAAGTCCGGCTCACCATCAGATCCCTGTCCAGCAAAAGAACTGTCTTCTATTGCAGAAGTGATAAACCCTGTAGTGAACTTGATTTTGCAGGAGGGGCACATGCCGCAAACCTGGAAATACGCAAAATTCTCCCGCTCTTAAAGAAACTCACGGCAGACCCAGAGGTCACCGGTAACTACAGGCCTATATCCCTCCTGCCTTTCTTCTCCGAGGTCTTGGAGAAATATGTCAACACAGTCACCACGGATTACGTGGAGGCCAACCATCTTCTGCACTCGAGCCAGTCCGGCTTCAGAGCTAATTTCAGCATGGAAACGGCCCTGCCAGAAGTTGCTGAAACTATAAAAGCCACACTGGATAGAGGACAAAATACGGTTCTGGTGCTGCTGCCTTAGATACCGTGCTCCACCACAGATTACAGCAAAGGCTTACAGAGGGTGGTATCGGAGAGACAGGATTGAGATGGATCACCTCCTTCTTAAATAACCATCCTTGCCTTTCGCCACCACAATCCCTCCCATGAATGTTGGGGTTCCACAGGGATGAATTTGAGCTGAACATTGTTGAACTTGTATATGTCCCCCCTTGCACTCCTCGCCACTCCTTACACTATTGTCTGCATACAATAGTGTTGTATGGGGACGATCTCATTTGTTGTTCTTGAGCGATAAAGGTGCTGAGTTTAAAGGCAATTTGATCAACACCTGCCTCTCAGAGGTATTTTCTCGGCTTAGACAAAACCAACTGAAGTGCAACTCGTGAACTTGTGAATCTTGGCACACCTGATGGCCGCAGGACACATCTCCCCCCACCACTTCACTTACCACCGTGAAAAATCTGGGGGTCAAACTGGATGCTGCACTCTCTAAGAAGGCTCAAATCCAATTGGTGGCTGGGGTCTGCTGTGGGGTGATGAGAATGCTGAGGAATTTTCTCTCCCTGCTCCCAGTCTCTTACAGGAAAACATTGGGCCAGGCCCTGGTGGTTTCGACACTGGACTATGTAAATTCCCTGTACTTGGGCCTCCCTGATTACTTATTTGGCCAATTGCAGGTGGTCCAGCCACTGATGACATCCAAGCCCTGCTCGACAACGGCGAAACAGCGGCACTCATCCTCCTAGACCTCTCCGCTGCATTCGATACTGTTTGCCACCGCACCCTAGTCCAACGACTCAACGACACCGGCATCCAAGGGAAGGCCCTTGACTGGATCACCTCATACCTCTCCGGAAGAACACAGAGAGTACGCCTCCCGCCGTTCCGCTCGGAGGCCACCGAAGTCATCTGCGGCGTCCCGCAAGGATCATCGCTCAGCCCCACTCTCTTCAACATCTACATGAAACCACTAGCTGCCATTGCTCGCAATCACAACCTGAACATCATTTCCTACGCCGATGACACCCAGTTGATCCTCTCCCTCACCAAAGACCCCGACACCGCCAAAGCGAGCCTCCACGAAGGGATGAAAGACGTCGCCGAATGGATGAACAACAGCTGCCTAAAGTTGAACACGGACAAGACAGAAGTCCTCATCCTGGGACCATCGCCCTCTGCATGGGACGAGTCCTGGTGGCCCCCAGCCCTAGGCGCCGCACCCAAGCCAACAGACCACGCAAGCAACTTGGGCATCATCCTGGACTCCTCCCTATCGATGACCAGACAAGTCAACGCCGTCTCCTCATCTTGCTTCCACACACTCCGCATGCTCCACAAGATCTTCCAATGGATTCCGACCGAGACAAGGAAGACGGTCACCCAGGCCCTCATCACCAGCAGACTGGACTATGGAAACACCCTCTACGCCGGAACAACAGCCAAGCTTCAAAAGAGACTCCAGCGCAACCAGAACGCCTCCGCCCGACTCATCCTGGACGTCCCCCGACGCAGCCACATCTCGAGCCACCTGAGAGACCTACACTGGCTCCCTGTCAACAAGAGGATCACGTTCAGACTCCTCACCCATGCACACAAATCCCTCCACGACCTGGGCCCTAGGTACCTCAACGACCGCCTGACCTTCTACACGCCCACCCGCCAGCTGCGATCGGCGAACCTCGCCCTCGCCGTCGTGCCTCGTATCCAGAGAGCCACCGCCGGAGGAAGATCCTTCTCCTACCTAGCGGCTAAGACATGGAACTCCCTGCCCGTCCACCTGCGGCTGACCCAGGACCACCTCGCCTTCAGGAAACAGCTCAAGACCTGGCTGTTCGAGCAGTAGCAGACCCCACTCCCCACGCGCCTTGAGACCCTTCCGGGTGAGTAGTGCACGGTATAAATGCCATGATTGATTGATTGATTGATTGGTTAACTTTAACCGGGGTTAAGGCTAGGTACATGGCGTGTCCCTCTAGAAGGGTGGAATGCTATCCCCGTCGACAGAACTGTCGAGGGGATAGTATTCCAAATCGTATGACACCTTACTCGACATGTTTTGATAAAGCCAAACCAAAGTTAGCAAATAACCGCGAGGATTATAATGCACTTAAGAATATATGGTATGGCAATATCCCGGAACAGCTATGGGAGTGGTTCCCGACAGCTGCAGACAGGCTCAGCTCATGCTAGAGCACCATCTCACATATTTCCACGCACTCTGCCACCAGGATTGATGAGGCCTTCCTTAGGAGTGGCTGATAGGAACATATGTGCCCAGTTTAGGTTAGGTATAGGTATACTACTACAACTAAGCAAGAGGTGATTACACCAACTTGCCCCAGCTGAGTGATCAGCCAGTTGTGTCAAATATGGAGGCCAGGCCAGGGGTGTCACAATACATGCTGCAGCCCCTGGTAGGCCTTGGAGACACCTATGCCCTGGGTACACTGTTACAGGGGCCAATAAGGTGAACCAGTTCCAATTCGTAATGCACCTAGAGTGCATTGGCAGTAATTTAGAGAGAGAACAGCAGGCTGTGGGTCTGATTAGCAGGCCCACAGCCACATTAAGTCATAAACCAGTGAAGCAAAAAGCAAAAATTTGGGGTGACCATAGGATAGCATACCCTACTCTCCTACATAACCCCCCCCAAACGCAGGGACATTAGACTAACCTTGACCAGTTGTGTCTTCATGTTCTAAGTGGAAGTACCTGGAGAGACCATCTGCGTTGCCATGGTCAGTCCCTGGGCGGTGCTCCACTGTAAAGTCCATCCCCTGTAGGGAAATGGACCACCTGAGTAGTTTGGGGTTTTCACCCTTCATCTGATTAAGCCATAAGAGGGGCTTATGGTCGGTCTGAATCTTGAAGTGAGTGCCAAATAAGTATGGTCTCAACTTCTTCAGGGCCCACACCACAGCAAAGGCCTCCCTCTCAATGGCTGACCAACGTCTTTCTCTGGGGGTCAGCCTTCTGCTAATAAAAGCAATGGGCTGGTCTTGACCATCTACATTAAGCTGTGAAAGCACTGCTCCCACTCCCAACTCAGAAGCATCTGTTTGGACAATGAACTCTTTTGAGTAGTCAGGACTCTTCAGGATAGGTGCAGAGCACATGGCCTTCTTCAGGTCATCAAATGCCTTTTGACAGTTTACTGTCCACTGAACCTTTTTGGGCATCTTCTTGGATGTCAGATCATTAAGAGGAGTCACAATGTCAAGTCAAGTCAATAGATTTATGTAGCGCGCTACATACCCAGAGGGTCTCAAGGCGCTTGAAGAAGGGTGGGAAATTACTTGTCGAATATCCACGTTTTAAGTTGCTTTCTGAATGCTAGGTGGTTCTGAGTAAGGCGAAGGTGAGTGGGAAGTGAGTTCCAGGTTTTAGCTGCCAGATAGGAGAAGGATCTACCTCCCATGGTGGTTTTGTTGATGCGAGGTACAGTGGCAAGGGCTTGGTTGGAGGATCGTAGCTGGCGGGAGGGGGTGTAGAAGGACAGTCGTGTGTTGAGGCATTCGGGTCCGATTTCGTAGAGTGCTTTGTGTGCGTGGGTTAGGAGGCGGAAAGTAATCCTCTTATTGATGGGGAGCCAGTGGAGGTTTTTCAGGTGACCAGAGATGTGTTCTTTACGCGGGATGTCTAATATGAGCCTGGCTGAAGCGTTCTGGATGCTTTGGAGTTTTTTCTGGAGTTTTGCGGTGGTACCTGCGTATAGGGTGTTTCCGTAGTCCAGGCGGCTCGTGACCAGTGCGTGGGTGACCGTTTTTCTAGTTTCCGTGGGGATCCAGCGAAATGTTTTTTTGAGCATGCGAAGAATATTGAAGCAAGATGACGAAACGGCGTTGACTTGTCTGTTCATCGAGAGTGAGGAATCCAGGATGACGCCCAGGTTCCGTGCATGGTCCGTCGGGGTGGGTGCTTTTCCAAGGGCCTCTGGCCACCAAGAGTCATCCCAGGCGGAGAGGGAGGTGCCTAGGATGAGGACTTCTGTTTTGTCTGAGTTCAGTTTCAGACGGCTGTGCTTCATCCATTCGGATACTTCTTTCATTCCTTCATGCAGGTTGGTTTTGGCAGTGTTAGGGTCTCTGGTGAGTGATAGGATCAGTTGAGTGTCATCGGCGTAGGAGATGATGTTGAGGTTGTGTTGGCGTGCGATGAGCGTGAGGGGGCTCATGTATACGTTGAAGAGGGTGGGGCTGAGTGAAGATCCTTGTGGTACGCCGCAGATGACTTCAGTGGCCTCTGACTTGAATGGTGGAAGGCGGACTCTCTGGGTTCTTCCGGTGAGAAACGAGGTGATCTATTCCAGTGCTTTTCCTTGGATTCCGACATTTTTGAGGCGCTGTAAGAGGGTGCTATGACAGACTGTGTCGAAGGCTGCGGAGAGATCGAGGAGGATGAGGACGACTGTGTCTCCATTATCCAGTAGAGTTCGAATGTCGTCTGTTGCTGCGATGAGGGCGGTTTCAGTGCTGTGTTTGGCTCGGAAGCCGGACTGTGAGGAGTCGAGGGATTTGTTGGTTTCGAGGAAGGCGGCGAGCTGGTTGTTGACCACTTTCTCGATGACTTTGGCCGGGAATGGAAGGAGTGAGATAGGGCGGTAGGTTTTGAGTTCGGTGGGGTCAGCTGTGGGTTTCTTCAGGAGGGCGCTGAGTTCGGCATGTTTCCAGCTTTCCGGGAAGGTTGCGGAATTGAGGGAGCAGTTGATGACGTCTCAGAGGTGCGGTGCTATAATGGAGTCTGCTTTGTTAAAGATGTGGTGAGGGCATGGGTCTTTGGGGGATCCTGAATGGATAGAGTTCATCAGACGGATGGTGTCCTCAGTGGAGATTGGGTTCCAGTCATTGAGGATGTTCAAGGGGGGTGGGGGTCCTGCAGAGGGTTGGGTGGGTTGGTCTTTGGGTCGGTTGTCGAAGCTGTTGTGGATGTCTGCAATTTTGTTGTGGAAGAACGAAGCTAGGGAGTCGCAGAGGGCTTGAGATGGGGTGATGTCGTTTGAGTTGGCTGAGGGGTTGATAAATTCCTTGACGATGTTGAATAATTCCTTGCTGTTGTGGGCGTTGCTATCTAGTCGGTCCTTGAGAGCGGCTTTCTTGGCATTCCGGATCAGTTGGTGGTGTATGCGGGTGGCGTTTTTGAAGGCGTCCTTGGTGCTGGTATTTGGGTCTTTTTTCCAGGCCTTCTCAAGGGAGCGACAGAGTTTCTTGGATTTCTTAAGATCATCGTTGAACCAGGAGGCCTTCTTGCTGCCTAGTTTGATTTGTCGTTTTTTCAGTGGTGCTAGGATGTCGGCGCTGTTGGATAGCCATTGGGTGAGGTTAGTGGCTGCTTGGTCGGGGTTTGAGGAGTGGGCGGGGGGGTTTTGAAGAAGCGATGAGGAGATCTGGTCGATGGTGATTTTGTTCCAGTTTCTTCGCAGAGTGGGTTGGGGGTGGTTGTTGGATGTGGACTTGTTGTAGGTAAAGTGAACGCAGCTGTGGTCAGTCCAAATGAGAGCTGTGGTGTGGCTGAAGGAGACATGTTTGCTGGAGGTGAAGATAGGGTCGAGTGTGTGACCTGCGATGTGGGTGGGGGTAGTGACAAGTTGTTTAAGTCCGAGGTTGGCGAGGTTGTCCAAAAGGGTGGTGGTGTTGCGGTCGTTGTTCTTTTCAAGGTGAAAGTTGAGGTCTCCCAAAAGGATGTAATCCTCGGAGGGGAGCGCGTGCGGGGTGATGAAGTCTGTGATGTCTTCACTAAATTGTGCGCGGGGTCCTGGTGGCCTGTAGAGGAGGGTGCCTCTGAGTGGTTACTCTGCCCTATCTGGCACTTTGTTGCCTTGATAGTGAGGCCTGCCTTTTGCAGAGCCTCAAGCACTTCCTTCAGGTGGACCAGGTGATCCTCCCAGGTGGAGCTAAAGACAGCAATTTCATCCAGATATACTGCGCAAAAGTCATCCAACCCAGTAAGGACTTGATTCACCAACCTTTGGAAGGTGGCAGGTGCAATTTTCAAACCAAAGGGCATCACCACAAATTGATAATGCCCACCTGGGGTAGAAAATGCAGTCTTGGCTTTAGACTCCTCAGCTAACCTGATTTGCCAGTAGCCAGCTGTCAAGTCAAATGTGCCCAAATATTTGGCAGAAGCCAACTTGTCAATGAGCTCATCTGCCCTTGGAATAGGGTGTGCATCTGTCCTGGTGACAGCATTGAGTCCTCTGTAATCCACACAGAACCTCATCTTCTCTTGCCATCTTTGGTGTGAGGTTTGGGGACCAGAACCACTGGGCTAGCCCAGGGGCTCTCTGAAGGCTCAATGACACCTAATTCCAGCATCTTTTGCACCTCAGTCTTTATACAGTCCCTGGCGTGGTCAGGTTGCCTGTAAATCTTGCTCTTTACTGGAAGACTGTCACCAGTGTCCACCACATGGGTACACCAGTTAGTCTGACTGGCTGTCAAGGAAAACATATGCCTGTATGCCTGCAAAACTTGTCTACAGTCATGTTGCTGATGTTCAGTGAGGCTGCCATCTAAGGCCACACCATCAACTGAGCCATCCTCAGGGTTCTGAGTGAGCAGGTCTGGGAGAGGGTCACTCTCTTCCTCCTGTCCCTCATCTGTAGCCATGAGCAAGCCCATGTCTTCCCTGTTGACATATGCCTTGAGTCTGTTGACATGGAGCACCCTGTGGGGGCTCCTGGGAGTTCCTAGGTCCACCAAGTAGGTAACCTCTCCCTTTTTCTCAAGAATTGTTTGGGGTCCAGACCATTTGTCTTGGAGTGCTGCTGGGGCCACTGGCTCCAACACCCATACCTTCTGGCTGATACTCAATCAAGACAGCCTTTTGGTCATGCCAAGCTTTTTGTAATTCTTGGCTAGCCTCAAGGTTTTTGGATGCCTTTTCCATATACTCAGCCATCCTGGAGCGGAGACCAAGTACATAGTCCACTATGTCTTGTTTAGGCTTTTTGAGAGGTAACTCCCATCCTTCCTTCACTAGACATAGGGGTCCTCTTACAGGGTGCCCAAACAACAATTCAAAGGGGCTGAAACCAACCCCCTTTTGAGGGACCTCTATGTAAGCAAACAAAAGGCAGGGTAGAAGGATGTCCCATCTCTGCCTGAGCTTTTCTGGTAATCCTTTGATCATACCCTTTAGGGTCTTGTTAAACCTTTCAACAAGCCCATTACACTGTGGGTGATAAGGAGTGGTGAACTTGTAGTTGACACCACATTCCTTCCACATAGCTGTCAAGTATCCTGACATGAAGTTGGCATCTCTGTCAGATACTACCTCCTTAGGGAAACCCCACTCTGGAGAAAACTCCAAGTAAGGCCCTGGCCACAACAGGAGCTGTAGTGGTCCTAAGTGGAATGGACTCTGGGTACCTGGTGGCATGGTCCACCACCACCAGTATAAACCTGTGCCCAGATGCTGTAGGGGGATCCATTGGTCCTACAATATCAATCCCCACTCTTTCAAAGGGCACCCCCGCCACAGGTAGTGGTATCAGGGGGGCCTTTGTGGTACCACCTGCTTTGCCACTGGCTTGGCAGGTCACACAGGAGCGACAAAACTCCTTGGTATCTTCAGACATGTGAGGCCAGTGAAAGTGAGGGACAAGCCTGTCCCAAGTCTTATCCTGGCCTAGGTGTCCTGCTGAAGGAATATCATGGGCCAAGGTGAGAAGGAAACCCCTAAATTGCAGAGGTATGACTAACCTCCTGGTTGTACCAGGCTTGGGGTCTCTACCCTCTGAATAAAGGAGTCCATCATCCCAATATACTTTATGGGCACCTTGAGCATTCCCAGCAGCCTCAGCAGCAGCCTGCTCTCCGAGGGGTTCAAGAGAAGGACAGGTTAACTGAGCCTGCCCCAAGTCTGCCCTAGAAGGTCCCCCTGTCCCCAGAAACTCAACCTGATCAGGTTCAAGTTCTTCAGAGACAGTTCCTTCAGGGGTCTCAAGATCAGCTTCCTGTGAAGGCTGATCCTCACTTGTAGGCAGGTGGGAAGGCACAGCCTTAACCCTCCTGTTCTTCTTCTTGGAAGGTGCTTGGTCCATTGTTCCAGGATCCAAGACCTGAGGTTCAGAGAGGCACTTTTTGGCCTGTGACCTGGTCACAGCAAGGACATGTGATGATATCCCTAACATCTCTGCATGAGTCCTGTACTCAACTTCTGACCATAGAGAGCTCTCCAGGTCATTGCCCAACAAACATTCAACTGGGAGATCAGCACTAACCACAACTCTTTTTAGGCCAGTTACCCCTCCCCAGGAAAAGTTAACAATTGCCACACTATGTGTAGTGGTGACATTGCCGGCATTGGTCACCAGGTAATTATCACCTGGCATGTATTGTCCAGGGTCCACAAAGTTAGGTGTCACCATAGTGACACTGGCACATGTGTCCCTGTAAGCTTGAGCCACTTTGTCATTAATCAAAGGCGTCTGTCTGTATTTGCCCAGATTACTGGGACTGATTGTAGGGGTCAAATCCATATCCCCCTCACAAACCAGAACAGCCTGTGTAAGGGTTCTGACTAGGTCAGAATCTCCTTCAGTTCCCAAGGTGATACCCACTACCCCCTTAGTTTGTGGACCAACACTGCTCGCTGTACTAGTGGGTGCAGTTGCCTTAGGGGCTGCAGTGTTGGGGGCTCCACCCTTTTTACACTCACTTGTCCAGTGAGAGGTGTTTTTACAAGTACTACACCAGGGTTTCCTTTGACCTTCTTTCTTCTTCTTCTTGGAAGTTTGGGACCCACCCTCTGTATTAGTTTGGGGCCCTGTTGAAGACTTCTGGTCTTTAGCTTTCTGCTCCCCACCCTTCTGGTCTGTTTTCTTCTGGTCACCACCCTGGTTCTGGTTCTGGTTCTTTTGCTTAACTCTGGTTCTAACCCATTTATCTGCCCTCTTTCCCAATTCTTGGGGAGAGGTCAAATCTGAGTCAACCAAATGTTGATGCAACTGCTGGTTCTGACAATTATTTAAAATGTGTTCTCTCATAAGCAAATTGTACAATCCTGTATAATCTGTAACCTTACTTCCCAGCAACCATCCCTCCAGAGCCTTAGTGGCACATTCAACAAATTCAGACCAGTCCTGAGTCTGTGTCTTCTGGGTATCTCTGAACATTAACCTGTACTGTTCAGTGGTTAAGCCTAACCCATCAATCAGAACACTCTTCAGGACCAGGTAGTTTCTAGAATCCCCATCACTAACTGTGAGGAGTCTGTCTCGGCCTCTACCTTCAAAGGAGAGCCACACAATTGCTGCCCACTGCTCCTGAGGGATCTGCTGTACTTTGCAGGCTCTCTCAAGTGTGGTCATCCATTTGTGGATATCATCCCCAGCTTTGTAGGGGGGCACAATCTTACTCAGGTTTCTGTTATCAAAAGACCTGTCTTTGTCCTTTTGGATAATGCTGCCACCAGTGGGTTCTAATACCCCACTCTCTCTAGGCTGTCTTGCTCTAGCAAGTTTCTCTTGGGCCAGGGCAACTTCTAATTCTTGTCTCTGGATCCTAAGCTCAGCCTCTCTCATTTTGGCCTCATGTTCCCTTCTCTGAGGGCTAGTCATCTCCCTTCTGGAGTGACCATGAGAACCTCTAGAAGCATGGGAGTTGTTAGAGTCACCTGAGTGAGCCCTTCTCCTCCTAGGCTTCTGGTTAAGTCCACCTGGGGGTCTGAATGGGTTGTTCCCAGATTCAGTCCCAAATAGGCTTACGTTAGCCTGGTTCAGTCTACTGACCAGCACCTGACTATTTCTGCCATCATCAGAATCACTGCTCCCCCCCCCTCTGTCTCCTCTTCTTCCTCCTCCTCTTCCCCTTCAGGAAGAGTATCTCCAGTGACTTGGTCATCCTCATCTAACTGGACTACAGGGACAGGGGCATCAGTACTGTCATCTTCAGTGGGAGAGCCTCCTTCAGCATTCCCTGTGGGGTCTGCTTTAGAGGTCTTTAGAGCCTCAGACTTGTCTAAGAGCTCTCCAAGGTGGTCTGTAGTAGGGGATGGCCCTGTCTTCAGACCTCTTAAGACACAAAGCTGTCTTAGTTTCTTAAAGGAAAATATAGCAAATCCGGATGGTGCCGTTGGAGGGTCACTCTCAGCAGAGACATTCCCAGTGGAACCTTCTGCCCCAGACATTGCTCTAGGGTGGGTGGATATGTTGCAATCTACCTACACTGGTGTTTACCTACTAAACCTATCTAGTAGTTGTAGTCAGGGTGTGCTACTCCCTATCCTCTACAACAACTAAGTTCAGTAGAACTTAAGTATACTAGTCTTGTTTTAATATGTACCTAGCAGGTACCTGTATGATCTTTCAAATGATAATCTCAAAGATTGTAATGGTAAAACAACAGCAAGCTCAAATCCCAATCCGCTGCTCACTAATGTGAGAAGTTGGCCTGGTATATGATGCTCACTAGTTCTAGTGATCACCTTGTACCATGCCAAGCAACCCTTATGATGGTTGGTTGTAAGTCAACCTTATAGACCGGCTATCCTAGTGGTAGCGTGGACAAAGCAGTCTTAGGCTAAACTCTGAAAGGCATGTGAAGCAAGCTGTTTTACCATGTACAACCCCCTTGAATACCAAATGAAAGGACACCACACAGATATATATTGAAAGTATATATATATTTATTAACTACAAATATCCCCTGAACTCTTTATGAGCACAGAAGCACAAGCGTTAAACAAAACACAGTTTAAAATACACAAAAGTTGCACAATATGGATGAGCCCTAGGGGCCACCTAAACCATATACTAAGAAAGTGGTATAAGAGATACCAATCGAAAAGGAAGTAGGCCTAGGGCCTTGGGAATCGCTGGAGCTGATCGGGACTAGCAGTGACTATGTCGGGAAAGGCCCGCGGGACTCGGGTGCAGTGTTTAAAGTGCACGCACTCACCAATGTTAAGTCTATGGTGCGTAAAAGTTACAAAGTTAGTTAGATAGGAACCTTCCGAGTGACCTAGAAAGCTGAAACTTAAAAACACAGGCCCTAGAGGTGTGTACCAGTGTGGGAACACCGGCGTTGCTGAGTTACCTGATCCACAGGGCGCGGGTGCATCGGGTCGAAGTGGTGTCGGGTTTCGTCACGCTGGTCGATGGTGCTTGGAGCTGAAGATGCTGCAGGCGGCTCGATGTGAAGAGTTCCGGTGGATCCAAGGGTGGATCTGAAGTTGTGAAGACCTGAAAGCAGAGGGGACAATGTTCACAGTCACTAGCCAGTGACTACCGTGGAATCAGATTGGAACCAGGCGATGTCGGGTGCAAACAGGCGTTGAGGTGTAGCTTCTCTCTGCAGCCACGTGGACACAAAGGGTCGAGGTTGTCCAGGAGTCGGTCATGAGCTGTCCCGCATAGGCTTCTCGCTGTTGGCGGTGTCGGCAACTTGATTGGAGAAAACAGGCCTTGGCTAATGCAAGCCACACAGAAATCGAAAAAGGCTTATCACTCGGACCAGCAAGGTCAGAGCGGGTGCTCCCTTTTACAGGAGCGAGGGCAATTCTAAAGCAACCAGACCCGTAGTGTAGGTTGTAGTTTTGGTCGCCAAGATGGCCGCTGACCACGTGACTAGTGGCCGGGATGGCGCGTCGAGTGGCACGATGCAAAAGGGCCCCACGCAGATCGTGGAGATGCTGGGGGGCTGATCTTCGGTGCAAGGGCTGCTCGGTGGTAGGGGTTCTCAGTCCCCAAAGCACAATAACGAGGGTACCTCGGATGCTGCGCAGTCAGCTTTTCGGGGGTCTTCCAAGAGGTCCGGTCCCACATCTCTCGGTGCCTCCACGGGTCCCTTCTTTGCAGGGACTGTGGGTCGGGATGTGAGAAGTCTAGGAGTCTGGATCTTGTCAGGCTCTGGGCTCGGGCTCCGGCGGGAGGCGGCAGCAAAGCCGGCGTTGAGTTGCTGGTTGGTACCTGTGTTCACAGGGTGGCCACTCCTAGGCCACAAGGGAGATACTCTTCAGTCTTCTGAGCAGCAGAATGTCGAAGTCCAGTCGTCTTCTTAGTTTCAAGTTGATTTCAGGATGATCTGAGGTGCTATGGCACTGCTCCCACTCTTATTCCAATCTGAGGGGTGGATCACCTGCTAGGTCCCTCCTCTGGGTGGGACCAGGAAGGGGGGCGGTTACACCCCCTTTCCTTTGTCCAGCTCCTCGCCAGGCCTGGGTCCAGAAAGTACCAGGACCGGTTTGGACTGGCTTATGCACGAGGACACCTTGTGTGCCCCGGGCATGTCTCAATCTATTCAGCCCTGTCCTACCGAATACACAAAATCCTGTCTGGGGTGGTGCTCGCACCTCCCAAGGCAGGAAACCCTTTGTCCGAGCCCTCCTCGCTGGAAGGACTCCCAGCAGCAGGAGGTCAGACTTGTGTCTGTGGTGGCAGCATCCATTTTGTGATGCTGAGGCTCTGGTTAACTTAAACCGGGGCTAAGGCTAGGTACATGTCGTGTCCCTCTAGAAGGGTGGAATGCTATCCCCGTTGACAGAACTGTCGAGAGGATAGTATTCCAAATCGTATGACACCTTACTCGACATGTTTTGATAAAGCCAAACCAAAGTTAGCAAATAACCGCGAGGATTATAATGCACTTAAGAGTATATGGTATGGCAATATCCCGGAACAGCTAAGGGAGTGGTTCCCAACAGCTGCAGACAGGCTCAGCTCATGCTAGAGCACCATCTCACATATTTCCACGCACTCTGCCTCCAGGATTGATGAGGCCTTCCATAGGAATGGCTGATAGGAACATATGTGTCCAGTTTAGGTTAGGTATAGGTATACTACACCTAAGCAAGAGGTGATTACACCAACTTTCCCCAGCTTAGTGATCAGCCAGTTGTGTCAAATATGGAGGCCAGGCCAGGGGTGGCACAATACATGCTGCAGCCCCTGGTAGGCCTTGGAGACACCTATGCCCTGGGTACCTAGGGTACACTGTTACAGGGGCCAATAAGGTGAACCAGTTCCAATTCGTAATGCACCTAGAGTGCATTGGCGGTAATTTAGAGAGAGAACAGCAGGCTGTGGGTCTGATTAGCAGGCCCACAGCCACATTAAGTCATAAACCAGTGAAGCAAAAAGCAAAAATTTGGGGTGACCATAGGATAGCAGACCCTACTCTCCTACACTCCCATCTTGTTATACCATCCTCCCGTAGTGGAATTGACAGAACGTCCTTTGTCCATTCTGGAGAGCCCGGAGAATCCCAAATGGGGGCAATTAGGTTGAAGTGAGTGTAATAGTTACTACAAGCACGTGTGAATGAGAATGAACGATAGTGCGTGCAAGTGAAAATGAATGAGTGAGAATTAGGGAAAGAACGAGTAAGAGTGAGTGAGTGATGAGTGTGAGTGATTGACTATATATGTGAGAAAGGGTAACTGAGAAGAATTGTGAGAGTTATTGTGAGTATGTGAGTGAGCCAGTGTGTGAGAGAGTGAGAGAGTGTGTGAATATAAGTGATCATAAGAGGTTGAGACGGTGGTGCTGTGCTTGCAAGTCTGCTGTTATTCCTGGCATACTGTAAGTAGTTCTTGGCTTACAGAGACAGCCATTGGAAAATGATTGCACTGGCATAGACGGCTATATTTTAGCATAAGAGCACAGCTGACAAAATATTGACCCTTTCATAGTAGTAGCGAAACTTGGCAGTGGTATTCTAGCATTAATTCTTGGCATATGGACGACCCACATTAAAATTAGTCCTGGGCGGTAAATTCTGTTCCGCTCGCGGAATTTGGGTAATTTTGCGTTCTGCAGAGATCGCGGAGTTGCCAAATATTCCGGGATCTGTGGCTTTGCAGAATTTTTTGCTTGTGCACGCTTTCAAAATGCATGTTCGTGAAATATTTCTCCCCGAGCAAGCAAATAGCGTTTGCGAACAGGAAGAAAGCATTGTGAATGGGCGGAACAAGCAATTCCGTGTGTTCACAGAACTTTGGCGTGCTTGCGGAGATTTTTTATCATTTCTCGGAGCTTTGCTTAGCACGACTACGAAAATTCCGTGCACATCTAATTAAGAGGCCTGTGCTGGAACTCTGCACATTGGCGGTTTTACCATGTGGGCGGTGGGGCGTTGCCCCACTAATAATTATCGGGCAATTTATTTGAGCGGCGCGTTAATAAAAGTTTCATAAATTAAAGCGCCGCTAGAAAAAATTACCCGATAATTATTGCCCTGCGCCTGCGGCCATGGTGTCAAGCTGTCTGAGCTGAGTAGTAATATGCACTGTTGACACTGGGTGGCGCTGGAGTAGCCGGCACAGCGCACTGCGCATGTGGTGTTTGCCCGACTGCCTTTGTGCAGCTAGCAAAGTAAATGGTTTTCAAAAAGCAAGCACTGCAGAGTACGGGGTTTGCTCATGCAACATACCCCAGTGCTTAAAAAAAGAGCGGCGTTTTTTTCATGCTCAGCCGAATCCTGATGCTGCTCTCTTTAGAGAGCAGTTCTCCTCTAAAGAGAGCAGCATCAGGATTGGCTACTACTACTGTACTGTACTGTGTAGTGTTAGTGTAACAGTACTGTTGACGTTCTAGTGTCTCACCGCGGGGGTGGGAGCATTGTATACACTTGGTGGGAAGCAGTGCCCAATCACTGTAGTGGCTTAGTGTTAAGCCATTCAGTGATTGGGCATTTCTAGTAGTTGCTGGGCAAATCGGGGCGGCCCACGGCCAGTTAGTGTCACGCCTACACCCTTCCCTTCCTCCTTGTGGTCTCCTCGTGGTCGACTCATGCCGCGGGAGGGAAACTACCTTTCCTTGATCACGCAGGTCGGAATGGTGGAGCGCGGGAGCGGGATTTGCCGGACTCGGGAGTCGGGACCCATCCAGAAGCGGTGCTGTATGTTTTATTTATATTATTCTTTAATTAAACGGTAAACCCCTCCCGCCTCTCCCCTCCATCCCCACGCAATGACCCTATTTCCACTTCCCCTCCCACCCGCCCGTCATGGACATGCCGGCCGCGACTGCCTGGATTGCACACTGGTCAGTAGCTGCTAGAACTGCCTCACGCTATCAATGAGCGCTGGTTTTATTTCCGATAAATTTACAGCGAGCCCCACGCTATTGTCCTGAACAAATGTGTTTTTAAAGACAAACCAGAACAGAGCATGTGTGTGATGAAGGAACACCGATGCAAGGGCAATTGGAAGCGCCCGTCACTTGGTTTACACCTTTCAAGTGCAGAGGCAGCGGGCGATTGCCCCGTTCCATTGTCTAATGCAAGTGGGTTACTTTGTCAGTCCTTAGAGTGAGGGTCGAGCGGGCTGATTGTGCAGCGCACGCGCTGGTGAGATGTCCCTTTCAATATTGGTATTGGCACTTTGTTTTGCAAAGCATTAGCTCGTGTTACACTTGACTTGCGCTATTGCACAGACCCTCTTGATCCCCTATAAATTCCTCATGGTTTGGAATGCCCAAAAAAGCTTCTGCCCATAGTATGTGAGTGGCGGTGTGTCCAGTGACTCCATTGGGGTAGGCGTCTTGTAACTGTAGGCGCTCCCTGTGATTCCCAGACTTCACTCTTCTTCACGCACTCGGACACAGACTGCCTGCTTTATACTTAGGCCAAACCCAACATCGCTGTAGGACAGCTCCAGGGTCACCCCAGGGCAGGAGAATGGCTTCACCTGCATCTTTCCTTCGGGCGGGTATAATGCCTCACGTTACTTTATTGAAGAGATATCAAAACTTTGTGATTGTTACACAGCAGCAAATGTGAAAACTGAAGTATGAAATATGCTTGGTCAGTGTAAGCACGTGTCTCACTACTGAAAGACAGTGACGTAAACGACTGATTGATCACAGAGAGAGGCGGAGCTACGGTCGGTGTCTTGGGGCCAGCTGCCTACACACTTCAGGGGCTGGGACACATTTCTGTTGCATAACTGTTGAACTATTATTGCCCTACTTTGCTTTAGAAGGAGGTGTGCAAATGAGACATCCATGCAGTACAGCCATGGTGTAGCCCTTCAGATCTAGTCTGGGGGCAAAAGGGGGGAGGGATCGATAACTTGCACAATAGCCTTGTAAACCATAACTTGCACACTGCATGCACCACTCCTGATCTCAGACTTGACCTGACAGGTGCAGCATTAATGTTGTAACTCATCTTACCAATAAGATTACATAACACACCACCAACACTGTGAAAGGCACGACTGTGAAAGGAGCATTATTTGTTGGTTGGAATATGTGCTGTTATTTAATGACTTTGTGCTTTCTGGTGTTTGGTACTTATACAGTGGCGGCTCCTTCATAGGGGCGTCAACAAATTCTTGGGGGACCCCCGATCCTCCGTAGGTGGTTAACGCTCGCTCGCTATCCTCGCTCGCTGCATTGTAGTACAATAATTGTTTAACGCCCTACCTCTTTCAAATGTCACCAGCCGCCACTGACTCTGCATGTCATTTGTAGAATCTATGAGACCAGTGGCAGAACACTGATGTCGCTGTAGAGGTAGCTGCTGTCACTGAAATGCTTGAGGACAGACTTGGTGAATGGTCTCTTATGTAGCAAAGTTCAGGCACTAACCTATTGTAGGTAATTTTTGGAATAAGGAGGCATCCGTGCCATATGGGAGGCACACATGACTACGTGCTGGCTCAGGCACAAAAGAAATCATTTTTCACATGTGGGTGTGTCCACGGCATATTTCTTTGCAAAAATACTGTCAACTCCAGGGAGTGCCAGGCTTTATTGTCTAGGCATACCATGAAAGGGCATGAATATTTAAAGAATGTTTTTTTATAGCATACGTTTT
Organism: Lissotriton vulgaris; assembly: GCF_964263255.1. Lineage (NCBI taxonomy): Eukaryota > Metazoa > Chordata > Amphibia > Caudata > Salamandridae > Lissotriton > Lissotriton vulgaris. The sequence continues at coordinate 273,266 of NW_028251710.1, forward strand.
TTGACCAAATGTATGTGAAAATGTTGCAGTAAAATGTACTATTTTACCCATATTTCAAATTTGTCTCGGGGGAGGGGGCAGAACCTGCCCAACCCCAGAAGAAGTTGTCGGTTTTGCTGGCTTCACTCGCTCAAATTCAGGCTAAATATTACACACACCACTTCCAAATATCACCAGCCGCTCCTGTCTTTCGCATGGGATGAGGCGGCGTCAGGAGGCTTCCCCAGCAGCCAGTGCTTACTGTGCAAAGGACTCAGGGGCCTGTTTGTAGGGAGGTCGAGCCGTGCAGCGCAGCAGTCCCCTTTGCGGCGCTGTCCTGCGTTACAGTGAGAGGGCGGGAATGTGCCGTGTTTAACCCCTCCCATGCTCATGACGAGAAGCCACGGTGCTCGTGTGCTCATGACGAGCTGAGCTCGTAATGGTCGTTAGAACGCTCACACGCGGGGATAATTCCCCTGCTGTGCTGAGCGTTCTAAGGAACGGGTGTGGCCGTGACGAGCTGAGCTCGTCAGGAGCACCGAGGCGCTGTGCACGCCGCCCCAACCCCCAGCACAGCGGGGAAATAACCCCCGCAGCCAAAGGGTTAAGGCAATACGGAGAATCCCTGTCCCTTCCCCTGGGCTGGTGCCCTTTAGCCTGTCTAGCGCCAACTCTGACACCCTTGTGCCATGATGCAAGAGAGCCTGCGTTGGGTACAGGATTGCCCCTTTGTACACGAAAACATCCCTGTGAGACATAGCCCTTTCTCTATGTGTGCCGCAGAATGCAGCTCAAATAGAAAGAGGAAGAAACAGAGAGAAATAGGTACATTTCTCCTCTTTACCCCTCTCCTGGGAGGGTGTAAGATGTTGATGCCTCTTCACCCCTCTCCTGGGAGGGTGTAAGATGTTGTTGCATGCTCGTGCTTCCAAGTTCTTGTAAATCTGGAAATGAGGCGGAAGCCAGGGGCGTTGCGTGGATCACCCACACAATGGATGTTTCATGGTGATGAAAACATATAAATATTTCTCTGCAAAATGCCTGTAATGGACTCCGATGCACCCACATTAAAAATAAATTGAAGGAAAATTGTAATTCAAGCAATCTGTTTTAAGATATTTTTATAGGCAATCAGGGGAAGGTTCTCCAGCGCAAGGCTGGCTCTATCTGGGGCCCCTGAAAGGCTGGGGCCAGGGGCCTCTTTGCCCATTCCTTGAAAAGTCTCCGCCAAACCTCACTCTTGGGAAAAAAAAGTACTCGTAACTTACCAAGCCATGCGGGAGGTACTAATCAGTAAGGATCCCAATTCTGCCTTTGACCCCCATTAGAGCTCCCTTTCGCCCCTCTTTGTTTATTTCACACACTTTTTATATTCCAAAGCAGGGGGTGTGAGCAGTGTCAGCATCCATCCGGTGCAATGCCCCCCTGAGGCCGGGCACTCGGACCCGAGGCCTCGAGGTGAAAACTCTGCAGAAGAGGGATGCATCAGAGGCGGTAACCAGCCCCCAGGAGGCGGGATTTACCGGATGAGGTGGTGTCTGCCGCCCCCACCTCCCTCCAGAGCACTCGAACCCTGGTCCTCAATCTGACGTCAGTGCAGGAATCCTGTCAGGCCAGCGCGGGTGTGGCACTGCCCCCAGACTGAGAGGGTATAAAGAGCCATCACAGGAGAGACCGTCTTGTGGATGGACAGACAGACAAACAGGGGCACGGCACAGAGACACACGAACCACAGGCAAGGAACTCAGACAGACATCACATCCAAGCGTCACGCACAGACCTCACGCACAAAGTATAAATCTCAGATCTCGCGCACAGACATCTCTCACGCACACACATCACGCACAGCCCTCACGCACAGACATCACGCAAAGACACATATCTCACGCACACACATCACGCACAGAGTCTCCCGTGCCCGCCCGGCCTCTGAAGACATGCGGGGTGTCCTGGGCTCCCTCCTGGCCGCGGCGCTGCTCGTCGGACTCGGTAAGGTTTGCAGGTGCAGATGGGGCTGTGAGGGGGGCGGGCGGGCTGATGAGGCGCCATGTGGGCGCCCCCCAGGGGTGCCAGCACCGGGGAGCCAGGCAATGCTACCCCCCACCTCAAGGACGGAGCTGTTTCTACATTGCTTTGTCCTCGAATTTGTAGCCTCGCGTCATTTGGTGCCAAAAATGTATTTATTTTATATGTAGGCCAGGGCAGGGGGTTCCTATAGGAGTCTGTGAGCAGACACTCCCACACCCCCGTGAGTGAGGCTGAGGGAGGAAAGATGAAGGCATACCTGTTTCCTTCTTTTTAAGCCTCACGTTCTCCTTGTTTCTGCTTCTGTCGCTAAACTCACAGCTCGACCTTTGCTGGTGCCCCAGACTGGGAGGGACCCGTGGTTCCCAAAAGGGGCTCCCCGTCCATCATGACACCTGCTGGGGACAACTGGTAAATGCGTAAGGGGGCTTTTGTCTCAGACCTGGTACCGGGGCAGAGGTGTGAGTACCTTCAGGGGTTCAAAAACACTTGTGGGGATGTTTTTCTGCCCCCCATGTTGCAGTATGTGAGTGTCCTGGGGTTAGTTGTGGGGGTGTTTTTCTGCCCCCTCCACAAAGCTGCAGTATGTGAGTGTCCAAGGCTCAGTTGTGGGGGTGTTCTTCTGCCCCTTCCCAAGGCTGCAGTATGTGAGTGTCCCGGGGTCAGTTGTGGGGGTGTATTTCTTCGCCCTCCCAAGGCTGCAGTATGTGAGTGTCCAAGGCTCAGTTGTGGGGGTGTATTTCTTCCCCCTCCCAAGGCTGCAGTATGTGAGTGTCCCGGGGTCAGTTGTGGGGGTGTTTTTCTGCCCCCTCCCCAAGGCTGCAGTATGTGAGTGTCCAAGGCTCAGTTGTGGGGGTGTTTTTCTGCCCCCTCCCCAAAGCTGCAGTATGTGAGTGTCCCGGGGTCAGTTGTGGGGGTGTTTTTCTGCCCCCTCCCCAAGGCTGCAGTATGTGAGTGTCCCGGGGTCAGTTGTGGGGGTGTTTTTCTGCCCCCTCCCCAAGTCTGCAGTATGTGAGTGTCCTGGGGTCAGTTGTGGGGGTGTTTTTCAGTGCCCTCCCAAAGGCTGCAGTAAGTGAGTGTCCTGGGGTCAGTTGTGGGGTGTTCTTCTGCCCCTTCCCAAGGCTGCAGTATGCGAGTGTCTCTGGGTCAGCGGTGGGGGTGTTTTTCTGCCCCCTCCACAAAGCTGCAGTATGTGAGTGTCCAAGGCTCAGTTGTGGGGGTGTTCTTCTGCCCCCTTCCCAAGGCTGCAGTATGTGAGTGTCCCGGGGTCAGTTGTGGGGTGTTCTTCTACCCCTTCTCAAGACTGCAGTATGTGAGTTTCCCGGGGTCAGTTGTGGGGGTGTTTTTCTGCCCCCTCCCCAAGGCTGCAGTATGTGAGTGTCCCGGGGTCAGTTGTGGGAGTGTTTTTCTGCCCCCCATGTTACAGTATGTGAGTGTCCCGGGCTCAGTTGTGGGGGTGTATTTCTTCCCCCTTCCAAGGCTGCAGTATGTGAGTGTCCCGGGGTCAGTTGTGGGGGTGTATTTCTTCCCCCTCCCAAGGCTGCAGTATGTGAGTGTCCCAGGCTCAGTTGTGGGGGTGTATTTCTTCCCCCTCCCAAGGCTGCAGTATGTGATTGTCCCTGGGTCAGCGGTGGGGGTGTTTTTCTGCCCCCTCCACAAAGCTGCAGTATGTGAGTGTCCAAGGCTCAGTTGTGGGGGTGTTCTTCTGCCCCCTTCCCAAGGCTGCAGTATGTGAGTGTCCCGGGGTCAGTTGTGGGGGTGTTCTTCTGCCCCCTCCCCAAGGCTGCAGTATGTGAGTGTCCCGGGGTCAGTTGTGGGGGTGTTTTTCTGCCCCCTCCCCAAGGCTGCAGTATGTGAGTGTCCCGGGGTCAGTTGTGGGGGTGTTTTTCTGCCCCCTCTCCAAGGCTGCAGTATGTGAGTGTCCTGGGGTCAGTTGTGGGGGTGTTTTTCTGTCCCCTCCCAAAGGCTGCAGTAAGTGAGTGTCCCGGGGTCAGCGGTAGGGGTGTTTTTCTGCCCCCTCCCAAAGGCTGCAGTAAGTGAGCATCCCGGGGTCAGCGGTGGGGGTGTTCTTCTGCCTCCTTCCCAAGGCTGCAGTATGTGATTGTCCCTGGGTCAGCGGTGGGGGTGTTTTTCTGCCCCCTCCACAAAGCTGCAGTATGTGAGTGTCCAAGGCTCAGTTGTGGGGGTGTTCTTCTGTCCCCTCCCAAAGGCTGCAGTAAGTGAGTGTCCCGGGGTCAGCGGTGGGGGTGTTTTTCTGCCCCCTCCCAAAGGCTGCAGTAAGTGAGCATCCCGGGGTCAGCGGTTGGGGTGTTTTTCTGCCTCCTTCCCAAGGCTGCAGTATGTGATTGTCCCTGGGTCAGCGGTGGGGGTGTTTTTCTGCCCCCTCCACAAAGCTGCAGTATGTGAGTGTCCAAGGCTCAGTTGTGGGGGTGTTCTTCTGCCCCCTTCCCAAGGCTGCAGTATGTGAGTGTCCTGGGGTCAGTTGTGGGTGTGTTCTTCCACCCCCTTCTCAAGACTGCAGTATGTAAGTTTCCTGGGGTCAGTTGTGGTGGTGTTTTTTTGTCCCCTCCCAAAGGCTGCAGTAAGTGAGTGTCCCAGGGTCAGCGGGGGGGGGTGTTTTTCTGCCCCCTCCCAAAGGCTGTAGTAAGTGAGTGTCCCAGGGTCAGCAGTGGAGGTGTTTTTCTGCCTCCTTCCCAAGGCTGCAGTATGTGAGTGTCCCGGGGTCATTTGTGGGGGTGTTCTTCTGCCCCCTCCCCAAGGCTGCAGTATGTGAGTGTCCCGGGGTCAGTTGTGGGTTTTTTTTCTGCCCCCCATGTTGCAGTATGTGAGTGTCCCGGGCTCAGTTGTAGGGGTGTATTTCTTCCCCCTTCCAAGGCTGCAGTATGTGAGTGTCCCGGGGTCAGTTGTGGGGGTGTATTTCTTCCCCCTCCCAAGGCTGCAGTATGTGAGTGTCCCAGGCTCAGTTGTGGGGGTGTATTTCTTCCCCCTCCCAAGGCTGCAGTATGTGATTGTCCCTGGGTCAGCGGTGGGGGTGTTTTTCTGCCCCCTCCACAAAGCTGCAGTATGTGAGTGTCCAAGGCTCAGTTGTGGGGGTGTTCTTCTGCCCCCTTCCCAAGGCTGCAGTATGTGAGTGTCCCGGGGTCAGTTGTGGGGGTGTTCTTCTGCCCCCTCCCCAAGGCTGCAGTATGTGAGTGTCCCGGGGTCAGTTGTGGGGGTGTTTTTCTGCCCCCTCCCCAAGGCTGCAGTATGTGAGTATCCCGGGGTCAGTTGTGGGGTTGTTTTTCTGCCCCCTCCCCAAGGCTGCAGTATGTGAGTGTCCTGGGGTCAGTTGTGGGGGTGTTTTTTTGTCCCCTCCCAAAGGCTGCAGTAAGTGAGTGTCCCGGGGTCAGCGGTGGGGGTGTTTTTCTGCCTCCTTCCCAAGGCTGCAGTATGTGATTGTCCTTGGGTCAGCGGTGTGGGTGTTTTTCTGCCCCCACCACAAAGCTGCAGTATGTGAGTGTCCAAGGCTCAGTTGTGGGGGTGTTCTTCTGTCCCCTCCCAAAGGCTGCAGTAAGTGAGTGTCCCGGGGTCAGCGGTGGGGGTGTTTTTCTGCCCCCTCCCAAAGGCTGCAGTAAGTGAGCATCCCGGGGTCAGCGGTGGGGGTGTTTTTCTGCCTCCTTCCAAAGGCTGCAGTATGTGATTGTCCCTGGGTCAGCGGTGGGGGTGTTTTTCTGCCCCCTCCACAAAGCTGCAGTATGTGAGTGTCCAAGGCTCAGTTGTGGGGGTGTTCTTCTGCCCCCTTCCCAAGGCTGCAGTAAGTGAGTGTCCTGGGGTCAGTTGTGGGTGTGTTCTTCTACCCCCTTCTCAAGACTGCAGTATGTAAGTTTCCTGGGGTCAGTTGTGGGGGTGTTTTTCTGCCCCCTCCCCAAGGCTGCAGTATGTGAGTGTCCTGGCGTCAGTTGTGGTGGTGTTTTTTTGTCCCCTCCCAAAGGCTGCAGTAAGTGAGTGTCCCAGGGTCAGTGGGGGGGGGGGGTGCTTTTCTGCCCCCTCCCAAAGGCTGTAGTAAGTGAGTGTCCCAGGGTCAGCGGTGGAGGTGTTTTTCTGCCTCCTTCCCAAGGCTGCAGTATGTGAGTGTCCCGGGGTCATTTGTGGGGGTGTTCTTCTGCCCCCTCCCCAAGGCTGCAGTATGTGAATGTCCCGGGCTCTGTTGTGGGGGTGTTTTTCTCCCCCCAGGCTGCAGTATGTGAGTGTCCCGGGGTCAGTTGTGGGGTTTTTTTTCTGCCCCCCATGTTGCAGTATGTGAGTGTCCCGGGCTCAGTTGTGGGGGTGTATTTCTTCCCCCTTCCAAGGCTGCAGTATGTGAGTGTCCCGGGGTCAGTTGTGGGGGTGTATTTCTTCCCCCTCCCAAGGCTGCAGTATGTGAGTGTCCCAGGCTCAGTTGTGGGGGTGTATTTCTTCCCCCTCCCAAGGCTGCAGTATGTGATTGTCCCTGGGTCAGCGGTGGGGGTGTTTTTCTGCCCCCTCCACAAAGCTGCAGTATGTGAGTGTCCAAGGCTCAGTTGTGGGGGTGTTCTTCTGCCCCCTTCCCAAGGCTGCAGTATGTGAGTGTCCCGGGGTCAGTTGTGGGGGTGTTCTTCTGCCCCCTCCCCAAGGCTGCAGTATGTGAGTGTCCCGGGGTCAGTTGTGGGGGTGTTTTTCTGCCCCCTCCCCAAGGCTGCAGTATGTGAGTATCCCGGGGTCAGTTGTGGGGGTGTTTTTCTGCCCCCTCCCCAAGGCTGCAGTATGTGAGTGTCCTGGGGTCAGTTGTGGGGGTGTTTTTTTGTCCTCTCCCAAAGGCTGCAGTAAGTGAGTGTCCCGGGGTCAGCGGTAGGGGTGTTTTTCTGCCCCCTCCCAAAGGCTGCAGTAAGTGAGTGTCCCGGGGTCAGCGGTGGGGGTGTTTTTCTGCCTCCTTCCCAAGGCTGCAGTATGTGATTGTCCTTGGGTCAGCGGTGTGGGTGTTTTTCTGCCCCCTCCACAAAGCTGCAGTATGTGAGTGTCCAAGGCTCAGTTGTGGGGGTGTTCTTCTGTCCCCTCCCAAAGGCTGCAGTAAGTGAGTGTCCCGGGGTCAGCGGTGGGGGTGTTTTTCTGCCCCCTCCCAAAGGCTGCAGTAAGTGAGCATCCCGGGGTCAGCGGTGGGGGTGTTTTTCTGCCTCCTTCCCAAGGCTGCAGTATGTGATTGTCCCTGGGTCAGCGGTGGGGGTGTTTTTCTGCCCCCTCCACAAAGCTGCAGTATGTGAGTGTCCAAGGCTCAGTTGTGGGGGTGTTCTTCTGCCCCCTTCCCAAGGCTGCAGTATGTGAGTGTCCTGGGGTCAGTTGTGGGTGTGTTCTTCTACCCCCTTCTCAAGACTGCAGTATGTAAGTTTCCTGGGGTCAGTTGTGGGGGTGTTTTTCTGCCCCCTCCCCAAGGCTGCAGTATGTGAGTGTCCTGGCGTCAGTTGTGGGTGTGTTCTTCTACCCCCTTCTCAAGACTGCAGTATGTAAGTTTCCTGGGGTCAGTTGTGGGGGTGTTTTTCTGCCCCCTCCCCAAGGCTGCAGTATGTGAGTGTCCTGGGGTCAGTTGTGGGTGTGTTCTTCTACCCCCTTCTCAAGACTGCAGTATGTAAGTTTCCTGCGGTCAGTTGTGGGGGTGTTTTTTTGTCCCCTCTCAAAGGCTGCAGTAAGTGAGTGTCCCAGGGTCAGCGGGGGGGTGGGGGGGGGGCTGTTTTTCTGCCCCCTCCCAAAGGCTGTAGTAAGTGAGTGTCCCAGGGTCAGCGGTGGAGGTGTTTTTCTGCCTCCTTCCCAAGGCTGCAGTATGTGAGTGTCCCGGGGTCATTTGTGGGGGTGTTCTTCTGCCCCCTCCCCAAGGCTGCAGTATGTGAGTGTCCCGGGCTCTGTTGTGGGGTGTTTTTCTCCCCCCAGGCTGCAGTATGTGAGTGGCCTGGTGTCAGCTGTGGGGGTCTTTGTCTGCCCCCCCCCCTTGCTTCAGAATGGGAGTTTCTGGACTCCCGTCTCCCAGCCATTTCCAACCCCCACAGCTCCCCTGTCAGCCTGGGTCCGGAGTCTGCACCTTGAATGGTCGGGTCCAGCGTTTTCTGAACCCCTTAGAGAACCGAAGCAGTCTCCCCCCAGAGGACGCAGACATCTCATGGGGGCTTTTCATATGGCAGGAATCTGCTGTATTGGCCCAGCCGCTCGGTTTGAACCCTGTGTTCATTGGCAAAACACCGGAACACTTTAAAATACGAAATCTCAATCATCACTTGATATACACCATATCGCTCGCCAACAGCGCCTGGTTACCCTGATGGGTGATTTGTGGCGCTATACAAATTCACATAACATAACACATGTAGATTTCCGGTAAGTACGTGTTGATGCTCACAACCTTGTCCTGCTTCCTGTGGCAGAAATGTGATTTAGACTCACTTAAGATCTTGTTATTCACAATAATCACCCTCTATGTGACTTATTCCTTTAGAACCAATGTTCAACCCTACTTATTATCATGGTCTCACTCTTGGAAGTAGAGGTCAGCAAATTACGATTTTTGTAATTTACTCCAACAATGACCACCAGCTACCATCCGTGAGCCCTGGGCGTGCCAGTGTCCATCAGCCCATATCCTTTACTCCGCCCTTCTCTGCTGGCAACAGCCCCTGAGCTCCAGGCCGCCCCCATGTGCATCAAGCCAAGTCCTTTGTTTCATAAAAGCATAATTAGAATGTAATACAGATGTACAGAATTATCTTTTGTTTAACAGAAAACTAAGTCATTAAGTTCACCAGCAACAACCCCTGAGTGCCCCCTATGTGCATCAATCCATGTGCTTTACTCCTACCTTCTCTACCAGCTAACAATCCTGAGCCTTGAGCATCCCAATGTGCATAAGACCATGTTCTTTACTCCTACCTTCTCCACTGGCTGCATCCCTGAGCCTTGGGCCATCCCAGTGTCCATCAAGCCATGTGTTTTACTCCGACCTTCTCTATCAGCTAACAATCCTGAGCCTTGAGCATCCCAATGTGCATCAAACCATGTTCTTTACTCCTAACTTCTTCACCAGATACCATCCCTGAGCCTTGGGCCATTTCAGTGCTCATCAAACAATGTCGTTTACTCCTGCCTTTTCCACCAGCTACCATCCCTGATACTTGGGCCATCTCAGTGCCCATCAAGCCATGTCCTTTACTCCTACCTTCTCCATCAGCTACCATCCACGAGGCCTGGGCTGTCCCAGTGTCCATCAAGCCATGTGCTTTAACTCCTAACTTCTCTATCAGCTAACAATCCTGAGCCTTGAGTGTCCCAATGTGCATCAAACCATGTTCTTTACTCCTAACTTCTTCACCAGATACCACCCCTGAGCCTTGGACCATCCAACTGTCCATCAAGCCATGTATGTTATGCCTTCCTTGTCTACCACCAACAACCCCTGAGTCCTGTACCGCCCAAGTGTCCAACAAGACAAGTCCTTTACTCCTACCTTCTCTACCAGCTACTATCCCTGAGCCATCCCAATGTGCATCAAACCATGTTCTTTACTCCTACATACTCCACCATGTACCATGCCTGAGTCCTGGACTCCCCCAGTGTCCATCAAGCCATGTCCTTTACATCTACCTTTTCCACCCGCTACATATTTCTTAAGATTTTAAACACAAAATACTGATTTTGTAAATTTATGGTTCGCCTCAAAGTCACTTACAATTTCATTCGTTAATAGATTTTCTCAAAAATAAATTGAAATCTCAAAAAGATAATAAACATATAGAAGTACTTTGGGAAATCCTGTGAGGCAGCCAGCCGCATTTACAACTTTTTATTTATATTGGGTTTCGATGTCGTAACACAAAATAGGACTTGCACAGGTGTGATTCCACCTTTTTGCGCCTTCCAGTGGAATGAATTCTTCAGCCTCAAAGACATATAGAGTGAATGCAGGAATTTTAGCAATATACACTTGTATCAGGGAAGACATATCTCGTTCACCATCCGCCCTACGCTCCCCCTACGAGAAGGCCTCCAGATGGGTACCAGAAAGTGAGAATCCAATTCGGAGCCTATGTTTCTGAACAAGTCGTCACCTACCCTGATCGACCAAGTACGATGTGAAGATCACGTCTGTGCCGACAGAATCGTTTCTGGAACCCAATCATGCCAGACCGACTTGTTCGCAGACAAATTCTGCCACACAATGGAGTGAGCGAGTATGATGTACGATTCAGACAGTTGTATCGCCTTGGTCTCAGCGAGATGAAACGACTGTCGGAATCAGAGTTTGGGGGTCGTACCAGGCACCCCTTCACCCAGAGCCCTTGGAATCGGTCGCAGGGGTGTGCATGGGTACCCCTGATCCAGGCATGCACAGTGTGGTGGGCAACATGGGGTGCCTGACATAGGGTGTATGCATTTCCTCACCCACTCCTTTTGCTAAGGGAGCCTGTGTATGTGTCGGCAGATGGGATCCAATAGAGTTCAATGGGAGTCCAAGCGAACGAAGTCCATCAGCCTACGGCTGCATCGTACTTGTTTGGTCGGACTCGCACAGCTGATTCGCTTGGAAATCCCTCCGGATCAGAGTTGTACAGAGAGCTTTCCTAGCGAGATCGTAATCGGGCACCTAAACATTTGAACTCAGCCTGTACAAACAGAATCAGCTTCAATAATTGATTTTTGCAGTGAGTGGACAGTGGTAAGTTACTTGTTACAGCAGCTCCCAAATATGAATGAGCTTTGCATCTGTATTGTATTTTGAATTTATTTTGTATTTATATAGGGCATTAAACAAATAAAGGCATCAAAGCGCTAGCATTGGTCAGAAAGACAGCAAGAGCACCCTTAAGGTCCATGTGGAGTCCACCTTCTCTTTTCCACTGACAGGAGTTGGGTGGGTGTCTCGGGAGCAGGGAAAGGTGATTGTGTTTCTTTACTGTCACTGAGGTCACACAAGAGAAAGACTTGTCCCTGCAGCTGGCTGTCCCTCCACTTGTGGAAAGTCTGGTGGCAAGGATTGGGAAAATGGAACAACTACAGCCTTGGAAAAATGTAGGGAGCTTCATACCCCTACAAGTGGAACTCGGGTCCCCGAATTCATCTGAGATCATTGGCCTCACTACAGATTCACAGACCTCAAATAAGCATACAGCAAAGCATCCCTGGGCCACTCCAAACCATCGAAATCCCACAGCAGCATCCAGGGGTTGCAGACACAGATGTTTGTCTCATTCCATAACACGGTAGGGCTTTGAAGATACATGCATAGTTCTGAAAAGATGTGTGAATGCCTGAAAGTCGAAAATGTGCAGCCACGTCAGACCGTTCTATTATTACCAATATTGAAGCTTCACCCTAAAAACTGGGTCTGTGTATTTATGGGTTCAGCTAATGGATTTTATCCCACTACTACCATGCAAAGCTGCCTGAACCAGGCTGTGCATAAGCACCTCCACTGTTCTCTCTGCATGTGTGTGCCTTTATAAACTTTATGCAGTTATCCTGCCCTTCTGCTCCACAGCCAGGTCAGTAGGACCTCTCCACGCTGATGCGTATGGAGGGTTCAGTTTTAGCGTCACTGACCCCAGAGGGATACATTGCCTATATGTACTAATAATCCAAACGTATTGCTCATCCAAGCAGCATTGTTTTTTAACCATCAATAAGGTGGATCTTAAATGGAGGGCAGGGAATGCCCTCTGCACATGGAGGCACTGGGGCAACAGCAACAAACTGGGGGAAGATGACCTGGTCCAGCCTACAGGGATGGAACTATTGGAGATGATGAAGAGGGACTTGAAGGTGGTCCAGGGCAGGCAGGGACCTACAGATATCTTATGGACCACCTACTCCCCAAAAAGTCTTCGAAAGGAGTGAATAAAGCAGTAACAAGGACTTGAGCCAGGAGAGAAGTGGAAAGGACGAGTGCATGATTTTTGTAAGTGAAGGATGACAGGGTCAGCAAGTCATGTTGACACTGGGTACAGTTGGCCTGTGGTATTTCCACCGGACCGATTATTATTTATTATAATTAATAATTAAGCTTGAAGAGCGCGCAGCTACCCCAAAAGAAGGTATCCCGGCGCTAGCGGAGACAGAGAAGGTGAGAGCAAGTTATCGGGTTCGATGGGTACTGAGGAAGGCTAAAGAGCCAAGTCTTCAAGACTTTCTGGAAGGTGGATTCCGAGTTGGCCTTCCTGATATGTTTGAGCATGGGGTTCCACAAGGTTGCGGTTCTGACGGGGAAGGAACGTTCTCCTACCCTGGCCTTTGCAAAGTGGGGAGTGACTAGGTGCTCAAGAGTGGAGAGTGACTAGGCATTCAAGAGCAGGGAGTGACTAGGCGTTCAAGAGTGGGGAGTGACTAGGCGTTCAAGAGTGGAGAGTGACTAGGCGTTCAAGAGCGGGTAGTGACTAGGCATTCAAGAGCCGGGAGTGACTAGGCGTTCAAGAGCGGGGAGTGACTAGGCGTTCAAAAGCGGGGAGTGACTAGGCGTTCAAGAGCGGGGAGTGATTAGGCGTTCAAGAGCGGCGAGTGATTAGGCGTTAAAGAGTGGGGAGTGACTAGGCATTCAAGAGCGGCGAGTGATTAGGCATTCAAGAGCCGGGAGTGACTAGGCATTCAAGAGCGGGGAGTGACTAGGCGTTCAAGAGCGGGGAGTGACTAGGCGTTCAAGAGCGGTGAGTGATTAGGCGTTCAAGAGCCGGGAGTGACTAGGCGTTCAAGAGCGGGGAGTGACTAGGTGTTCAAGAGCGGGGAGTGACTAGGCGGTCAAGAGCGGGGAGTGACTAGGCGTTCAAGAGCGGCGAGTGATTAGGCGTTCAAGAGCCGGGAGTGACTAGGCATTCAAGAGCAGGCTAGGCGTTCAAGAGCGGGGAGTGACTAGGCGTTCAAGAGCGGCGAGTGATTAGGTGTTCAAGAGCCGGGAGTGACTAGGCGTTCAAGAGCAGGCTAGGCGTTCAAGAGCGGGGAGTGACTAGGTGTTCAAGAGTGGGGAGTGACAAGGTGTTCAAGAGCGGGGAGTAACTAGGCGTTCAAGAGCGGGTAGTGACTAGGGGTTCAAGAGTGGGGAGTGACAAGGTGTTCAAGAGCAGCGAGTGACTAGGCGTTCAAGAGCGAGGAGTGACTAGGCGTTCAAGAGCGGCGAGTGACTAGGCGTTCAAGAGCAGCGAGTGACTAGGCGTTCATGAGCGGGGAGTGACTAGGCGTTCAAGAGCGGCGAGTGACTAGGCGTTCAAGAGCAGCGAGTGACTAGGCGTTCAAGAGCAGCGAGTGACTAGGCGTTCATGAGCGGGGAGTGACTAGGCGTTCAAGAGCGGCGAGTGACTAGGCGTTCAAGAGCGGCGAGTGATTAGGCGTTCAAGAGCCGGGAGTGACTAGGCGTTCAAGAGCGGGGAGTGACTAGGCGTTCAAGAGCGGGGAGTGACTAGGCGTTCAAGAGCGGCGAGTGACTAGGCGTTCAAGAGCGGCGAGTGATTAGGCGTTCAAGAGCCGGGAGTGACTAGGCATTCGAGAGCGGGGAGTGACTAGGCGTTCAAGAGCGGCGAGTGACTAGGCGTTCAAGAGCGGCGAGTGATTAGGCGTTCAAGAGCCGGGAGTGACTAGGCGTTCAAGAGCGGGGAGTGATTAGGCGTTCAAGAGCGGGGAGTGACTAGGCGGTCAAGAGCGGGGAGTGACTAGGCGTTCAAGAGCGGCGAGTGATTAGGCGTTCAAGAGCCGGGAGTGACTAGGCGTTCAAGAGCGGCGAGTGACTAGGCGTTCAAGAGCAGCGAGTGACTAGGCGTTCAAGAGCAGTGAGTGACTAGGCGTTCATGAGCGGGGAGTGACTAGGCGTTCAAGAGCCGGGAGTGACTAGGCGTTCAAGAGCGGGGAGTGACTAGGCGTTCAAGAGCGGGGAGTGACTTGGCGTTCAAGAGCGGCGAGTGATTAGGCGTTCAAGAGCCGGGAGTGACTTGGCGTTCAAGAGCGGCGAGTGATTAGGCGTTCAAGAGCCGGGAGTGACTTGGCGTTCAAGAGCGGAGAATGACTAGGCGTTCAAGAGGGTGGACTGACTAGGCGTTCAAGAGCAGGGAGTGACTAGGTGTTCAAGAGCGGGGAGTGACTTGGCGTTCAAGAGCGGGGAGTGACTTGGCGTTCAAGAGCGGGGAGTGACTAGTCATTCAAGAGGGGGGATTGACTAGGCGTTCAAGAGCGGCGAGTGACTAGGCCTTCATGAGCGGGGAGTGACTAGGCGTTCAAGAGCGGGGAGTGACTTGGCGTTCAAGAGCGGAGAATGACTAGGCGTTCAAGAGGGTGGACTGACTAGGCGTTCAAGAGCGGGGAGTGAGTAGTCATTCAAGAGGGGGGATTGACTAGGCGTTCAAGAGCGGCGAGTGACTAGGCCTTCATGAGCGGGGAGTGACTAGGCATTCAAGAGCGGGGAGTGACTAGGCGTTCAAGAGCGGCGAGTGATTAGGCGTTCAAGAGCCGGGAGTGACTTGGCGTTCAAGAGCGGAGAATGACTAGGCGTTCAAGAGGGTGGACTGACTAGGCGTTCAAGAGCAGGGAGTGACTAGGTGTTCAAGAGCGGGTAGTGACTTGGCGTTCAAGAGCGGGGAGTGACTTGGCGTTCAAGAGCGGGGAGTGACTAGTCATTCAAGAGGGGGGATTGACTAGGCGTTCAAGAGCGGCGAGTGACTAGGCCTTCATGAGCGGGGAGTGACTAGGCGTTCAAGAGCGGGGAGTGACTTGGCGTTCAAGAGCGGAGAATGACTAGGCGTTCAAGAGGGTGGACTGACTAGGCGTTCAAGAGCGGGGAGTGAGTAGTCATTCAAGAGGGGGGATTGACTAGGCGTTCAAGAGCGGCGAGTGACTAGGCCTTCATGAGCGGGGAGTGACTAGGCATTCAAGAGCGGGGAGTGACTAGGCGTTCAAGAGCGGCGAGTGACTAGGCATTCAAGATTGCATCGATCCCTCTTGAGAGGCGAGAATGAGCTTTGTGGAATTGATGGAAGTTTAGGAGGACCAGCGGAATAGACAGAAGTATTCTGGAGTGCAGAAAGAAAGCCTGGGAGCACTTTTATTATGCAGAGGTCATTAGAGTAATTTTAGTCATTCTTCATTACTTTTTGGCATGAAATGCAGATAATACCACAATCACACCCGCTTGTGTAATTAAGAGTCATTTGGAGGCAATAAATCCCGCAGTGAGAGCCCATTCAGTGGGCCCAAGTGTTGCTCGCGCAGCTGTTTGCATGTTGTTGCATTTAGCTCTATTTTCATAGTGCAACATCCATCCTCGCATTCATTTTGGATGCAAGGGGGGATTTTTATGCTAAGAAAACAGAGCTAAATGCAGAACTGCACATTCCCATAATTGATCAGAATCATGTGGAATCTTTAGGTCATTCTACGTGATTATGGTACGCGTAATAACACGAGTTACGCCCACCTCTAGCAGAGAGGATACCTCAGGGGAAAGGTGTTCTCCTACCAGGCCGCAAGTATTACGAATGTTTTGCCCTTGTTTTTGTATACAAAATGCACTCTCAATAAAGAATATTTTGAAATAAAAAAAAAGAATCCAAAAAAGAAAGGATTCAGGAGAAGGAAATCAGGGTGAACGTCATGAGACAGATATGTCATGTAATTCTAGAAGTTTGTAGGTGGGAGCGGTCTTTGAGTGGGACGGGGTGGGTAATGCTTAGAAGAAGTGAGATGGGATAGTGATAACTGTCAGTCCACAACAGAGGCTTTTACAGTGCGTGTTTAAACTAAAATATGACTGAGTTTGTGAGCTCAGCCTGCTTCGGAGTAAAGCAGCCTTTTTCACAAAAGACACCGTCTCGTTCGGAGCTCTCTTCATTATTCGCTCTTTTCTCATCTTTGCAGCTCATGCGCTGAAGTGCCACAGCTGTGTTTCTACTAACAAAGCGGATTGCAACTCTGCGATTACCTGCCCAGATGGACAAACGAACTGTTTCAAATTCAACGGGACAACCACATTGAGTAAGGACATTGACAAATGTATGGTTCTGGGTACATCATGTGTTGTTGTTTGCAGCATGACCCTGTGAGCTTGCGTGCCAGGTGCCTGCCCTCTCCCTCTGTGGTCAGCGGTGGATAGGATGCTGTGGCCACCTGACTGTCCTTGGCCAGCGTCCACATCACGCTCCCACCCTAACTCAAGTTGCAAAGCCTTCCCCTGTAGAGGTGTTAGGTGGAGTGCCTGCCAGTTTATAGTCACCCTCTTTACCTGTGAGGGACTGAGAAAGAGCCATGTGCCCTCGACAGGTGGTTGCCGATCTCCTCCCATTACCCCCTCATGGGTACTCCCCGTCCCAGTCCTTACTACGTGAGGCAGTCCTGCCTCCGCCCAGCCAATCAAAAACACCAGAAATCAAAAAGGTCGAAGGTTACATAAGCCCCTCCCACCCACCGCCATGCCTGTTTTTTTTTTCTGCTCCACGGCTGTCGGACCGCTGGTGCTCCCGGTTCCTGCCTCTGTTCCTGTTTGCTTCTGGATGGGTTGGCGGTGCCGTGAGTGTTTCCTTTCCATTTTTGTAATACTTCTGATGTGGTCTTTTCACATTTTTCCTGGCGCGGCCGCTCAGGTCCTCCGTCGGCCACGCTCCTGTTCTGGGGTCAGGATGCTGCCCGTTCATGTGCTGGGCTGGGGCGGGGAGCCCTCCTGGTGTTCTGGCCCCAGGTCGTTCCGGCGCTGGTGCTTTAGTGCAGCGTCCGGCCCCTGTTGCCATGTTCTTCTTATGTGGCTGTGGGTGGAGACTGCCTTTTTTGTTTCTTCTTTAGTCTCGCATGCAAGATTGTTGTTTGGGGGCAGTGTTTCCTGGAGATTGCTGGGCACTTCCTTTATTGGTGTGTTGGGAGTTTTCCTGTGGGGTTTACTCTTTTGCTCGCCATGTTTGAGGGGACTTCCTCTCCGGTGCATCCTCTGAGCTGTTGCTCAATAGTATGTCATATGCCTCTGGTGTCACGGGCTATCATATGACGAGGGTTCAAGTCCTCCCATTGCTGTCTAAGTGACTTGGGATGTTCATTTCCTGCTGTGCTTTGGACATTTGCATTCTCTTTGTCCACGTAGCATAATGTCCTGTAGCTGCAAGGGGGTGTTCTTTTGCAGTTTTTCTTGGACTGTTTTGCACTGTCTGCGCTGCTGGTGCATGTGGCTATGCCATCTTCTACTGTTGGTGGGGTCGTGGACGTTGGGGTATATGTTTTGGGATGGTCCATGGTCTGTTAGTGCTGGGTCTTTCTCCCTGATTCATTTGCTCCTGCAGGGTTTATTCCCGTTTATTCTGCCATTTTGTGCTGTCCTGTTGGCTGTACTGGCTGCGGTGTGGCCTGGCATTGCCATGCGGGGTGTTCCTCTCTTTCTGGGGACACGATTTCGCCTGGCGGTCTTTGTCACCTGGTATCCTCTAATTTCTTCTTTTTGCACCTTCTCCCTCAGTCTTCGGAGGCGTCTACCCTGGAGGTCCAGGTTGGGCAGTTGGTGGCTTCCCCTCTCAAGAGTTCGTATGCTGCTTCTCCTTTTGCGGTTTGTGCTTGCTCTTTTTCGGTCTGTGCTTCGCAGGATCTTTTCTTGGGGGTCCCTCCTTCCGGTCCCGGATGGTTGGGCCTTGTCCTCGGCTACCGGGGCGGCGGGGGCTTGTGAGGTTTCTCTCTGGCCTGCGTTTTGGTGCTTTGCCATTCCCCTGGCGCCTTGGTCCGCTGCCTGCATTTTTTGCAGTCCGTTTGGTTCCCTGCCTCTGCGGCGCCTGCTGCTGCTACTGGGTGTCAGTCGGATATGTTGTGCCCAGGAGGAGTCTCCGTGGCCTGGTGGTTGCATCTCTTCCTCTTCATGTTATCTGTTCCGCTCCTGGTGTTGATTGGCACTGTGATGGGTCACCTGTCTACTTTGTTGCCTTTTTTTCTGATTTGGGGGCTCGGCTCCGTTATTCCTGGCTCGTTGGTCCGGTTTGCTTTCCGAAAGGTGAGTCCTGTTGGTCATCATTCTTGGTTGCCGGTTTCCATTCCGGGGCCGTCCCCCTTTTAGGCTGTTTTCACGGTTGCTTTGTTGTCCGTTGGCACTGTGATGTGTTCTGCCGTCTTCTTTGGCGTCAGCCTATTTTTTGTCGCTACGCTCTGTGGTGCTGGTTTCAGTGACGGAGTGGGGCAGGGGGTCCTCTTTCTCTCTGTTCCTGGTCCTGGCTCTCGTTGGTCTTTCTGTTCGGTTCTGCCTCCTGGGGCTTTGGTCGGGATGGTGCTGCTGTGTCCCTTTCGGTTGTGCCCCTTGCAGTCCGGTTTTCCCCTCTTCTTGGTGGGTGATTTTGGCTTCCTTGGGTATGGGAGCCGCCTGTTTTTCTTGTTCCCATCCATCCAGCTCCTCAGAGGTTTGCGGTGGTTGAGTTCCGTTTCCTGGTTTCAGGTGTTTCCTTTTGGCCTCTCTCCTGCTCCTGTTTTTTTCCACGGCGCTGGCTCCTGCTGTGGGGGTTTGCTGGCCTGGTTCCGGTTTCTGGGGTCATATTTGGTCTGGCCGTTCCTCGTCTGGTTCCTGTTCGGGGGCTTCAGTTCCTTGGGACCGGTTTGACGCTTTGCTGGGAGTTGTTTTCTCAGTGCTTGCTTTGGCGGCTCGGATGCATTTATGTTGAGCGTGGCTGGAGGGGGTTGGCATGGCCCCTGCGCTAGGCTGACACGCATTTTGTGAGGCGTTCCATATATCCGGATCTGTTCTCTGCCCTGTTTGATCTTCCGCGGGTCCTACTTGGGTCTCCCTCCTGCCCCGGCTCGGGGTGTCCGGCGGATGGTGGATGCCTCCTCGGCTGTGGTTCCTTGGGCTCTCATGCACCTCGTGTCCTTGGTGTTTCTTCTGTTGACTCGCTGGGTCCTTTTTCATGCTGGTTTCGGGGCTCTGGTTCCTCTTTCCCCTGGTCTGGTGGCTTTACTCTCCCGACCTGGTGTGGGGGGTGCATTTCTGCTTCCCTCTCTCCTCTTGTTGTCCTCGCATGCCTGTCCTTGGGTTGGGGGCCCCGTTGGGGTCCTTGGTGACCAGCTTGTCTGTTCAGGCTGGCGCTCCGGTGGCTTGTTGTTGTTTGGGCCTTCTTGGGGGGTCCAGGTACATGTCTCTGTTCCTGCTAGCTTCCCTGTTTTGTGTCTGGGCGGCGTTTTCTCTGTTGACTTTCAGAGGGTCTTGAGAAACATCCCTGTTACGGAGGTTGGTTTCTTTAATGGAATAGTATTCTAATTGTGCCATCCTTTGGTGGCTTGGGCCGCTTCCTCCCATCCTGTTTGGTGCTGTCTAGTGCTCGTTTCGGCGGGACATATCCTTTTATTGGGACAATGCGCGGGTGCTTGGGACTGTGCGCTGGTGCTTGGAATCGCCCTGCACTGGGATGTCTTGCTGCTTCGTGTAGCATTCCCTCTGTCCGTTCCAGGTCCTTTTGTCTTTGGTTTGGGACTCTGGTTCGGTCGTGTTTGCTTCCCCTCCTGTTGCTCTTCTCCCCCGTTTTTGTTCCGGAGAGGTCTGTCCTCGGGCGTTGCTCTCTCGTTTCCTTGGCCTTTGGGTTTTCTGGATGCCTTCCCTCCCGTTTTCTCCTCCCGGGGGTTCTGCGGAGGTTTGGGGGGTGTCGGTGTTGTTGGGTTGGCCTCGCTGTTTTTGGTTTTCCGCTCCTGCTATTGCTGGTGGGAGTCGGATTTGGCCAGCCTCCCTTGCCTCCGGCTCTGCTTCGGGGTCCGCAGCTGTCTTTGCCCTATCTTTGGCGCTTGCTTCTGACTGCCTGACTCTTGAGCAGCTGTCTTTAGCGTCTTTGGGCTGTTCTTCTGTGGTGGCCGGTGGCTTGTGTTGGTCACGTTGGCCTTCCGCTCTTTGGAGCTGTGATGCACTTTGGGGCTCTTTTGTTTCCTGGTACTCTTCTCTTGGTCGAAATCCGTGCTGGGGTTCCTGTTTCTGTGCTGGTTTCTGCAGCTTTGGTTTGTTGTTGGGATTTTTCCCCTTCCACTTTGTCTGCTCGTTGACGGAGGTTTGTGCTTGTCGGGGCCTTGAGGCTTCCTCGGTGGTCGTTGCCATTTGCTGAGTCAGCTTCTTCTGAGCTTTTGCTTTGTTGTCCGGGCTCGTCTGTGCTTGTTTCTTCTTTGGGCCTTGCCTGCTGTTTTGCATGGTCTGCGGTTGCCCCTTTCGTGTCCTTGTTAGTGGCGGACTTGTTGTGGTTGTCCACTGCGGCAGCTTTTTTGCTGGCCTTCACTTCTGCTTGTCGGTTGGGTGAGTTGGGTGCCTTGCTCGTTTTGTTTCCTTCTTTGCAGTTTCTGCTGGTTTGAGTTGTTTTACGGCTTAGATCGGGCTTTTCTGCCTGTTTCTTCGTGTTTCCTTTTGCGGCTGGAGGTGTTGCTTCCTGTTTTGCCTGCTGAGGGGGTTTCTCCTGTTCCCCTTCTTTGGGTGTTCGCAGGGCTCTTCTGTTTTACCTCCAATGTTTGCTACAGTCTCGGGTTTCTCCTGCCCTGTTTGTCTCCTTTGGGTTCTGTGTCTGCTTTCTGTGCTGAGGTGGCGGGGTCTCTATCCAGGTGCTTTGTGGGGCGGCCATTTGGCGGTCCCGTCACACATTTGTGCGACTGTTAGACGGACCGGGAGGGTCGGCCGAGGTACGGGGAGAGGTCTCCAGGGAGAGCCGTCTCCAACGACTGTACAGATGAATAACTTCCCCCCCACAGACGGACACCACACAAGACTGAAGGTTAACGAGACTTTATATGCAATTCTTAGGTTACGATGATATGGTACAAGGAGGTCTGGACTCAGGGGTCCCCTCTAGCTTAGTCTTTGGTTTGAGGAAAAGGGTAGCGGGACAGTCTTTAGTTACCGGTGAGTCCAAAAATAGCTCCCAATCCTTGAGCTCGGCGTTCTTGAGGTTCGGGCCGTGGAGGAGCCAAGCAGGTCCCGAGATGGTCGGATGAAAGATGACGGTCCGCGGCGGAGCCTGCAGGTCCCGATGACGGCTGTGGCAGCGCCAACAGGCAGGATGATGGTACACAGGACAGAGCTACGGCAGCGCCAGTAGTCCGTTCAGGATGAGTTCCTCTTTACGTCTCTCGACTCCAAGATACAACTGCCTTCCTGCTCTGGAGCTGCCCCAGTTATAGGGCTGGCGTGCTTTGATGTCCGGACCCTCGCACTTGGAGGTCGGGGGTCCGGGATGCGGGGTTCCAGACACCCAGCAGGGGGGTGGAGCCAGCGCCCGGGGGCGCGATGGGCGAGCGGCACTTGGCGGGGGGAGCCATCGACACCTCTTTCTCCCATTGACTCGCCAAGTAGCCCTCTCACCTCCTGGGTGGATGGTGGTGCCGAGATGTCTGAGGCCGGACCAGGCCCAGGGTCGGGGTCGATCGGGGGCCAGGTGACCTCGTGGTGAAGTGTCCAAGATGGCGGTTCAGGTTGGCCGCGTGGGCCGGCAGGGGATCGGGCCCACGAGGTTAGCTTGCCTCGCAGGCAGGGGCCCTGAGAGGGCAGCAGATGTACAATGATGATGTGTGGTACTGTCGTGGCGGCTCTCGGGCCTGGTTGGGCTGGGGGAGAGTGGCCCTTCATGTGGCCTGTCCAACAGCGACATTCTCGGCTTGATGTTTTCTTGCCTCTTTTGACGATTTCTGTTGGCGTCTTGTACGCTGCTGTTCGTTGATGCTTTATTGTTTAAAGTTTTGTACTTTTGCATGGATTCCTGGTGTCCTGCATTTTTTCTTCTTGGTTCTCTGCTTGTGAGTTCCTCACGTAGTAAGGACTGGGACGAAGAGGACCCATGAGGGGGTAATGTCTTATTACTTAATTTCAATTTAATTCCTTTTAATTAACTTATTATGATCAATTTACTATTCTTCCCCATTGGATGTTTTTAATGTCAGTCTTTTTTTCTTATTGATGTACTGTTTTTAAATTTGTTATGTAAATGCTTTTAAGATATTCCAAATATCGAAATAAAGCTATCAACCAACCAATTACTTACCAGTAATCTTCATTACCCCGATTAGGGTCCTCCCCGTCCCAGTCCTCTTCCCTCCCTCCCTCCCGCTGTGTTTGTGTCTGAGTCTTCTTGATAACAGGCATGGCGGTGGGTGGGAGGGGCTTATGTAACCTTCAACCTTTTTGATTTCTGGCGTTTTTGATTGGCTGGGTGGAAGCAAGACTGCCTCACGTAGTAAGGACTGGGGCGGGGAGGACCCTAATCGGGGTAATGAAGATTACCGGTAAGTAATAAGACATTTATAACCCTGGTTGCGGTGTCTCTT